>NW_027507786.1:10466735-10501735 GCF_037356315.1 Lithobates pipiens
AATGGAGTGGTCGTCTTACCATGTGGGTCATGGCTCATAGTTCATGTATGTTCAATGACTGGCATTGGTCACACCCAAAGAGAGGGAGCAAAAGAAAAAGCCGCAAAGAAGGATCGGGAGTCCCAAACAATCTACAGAGGCATGAAATTATGGTAATGAGCGAAAGATATTTAATTCAATGTGAAGCCAATATCTGATTACTCAGATATTACCTATATGGAAACATACCTGAGAAGTAGTAATTATAGGATATACTAGAATCAGCGCAGGCTAGCTAGGGCGATGTGCCTTTCAGTATTTGGGTACTGTCAGACTGTCTTTAGACGGAATCCTTTTATACCATTTACCTGTGTGAATCAATAGCAGGGACAGATAAGAATATAGTAATATGGTCAGCGAGACCAAATCAAGTCAAAATCGATCAAAAATTGTAACAAGTACATGGTCCCCTTAGCGAAACCTAAACAGACAGCAATGTACCTTGAGATAGCAATGTCAAAGCATTGCAGCGCTGAACCGCTGTTAGCCCTTGTACGGTCGGAGATTCCGACAACCAAATCCGTCGGATTTTGTCCGAAACTGTTGCATACACACGGTCGGACGAAGTTGTCGGAATGTCCGATCTTTCAGAACGTGATGACGTTATTTCGTTACGACGGGACTACGTTCAGGCTAGTAGCCAATAGCTTTGATGTAGGAATTTGATCTGAGCATGCGTGGCACTTTGTCCGATCGGAATTCTCTAAACATGATCAGAGTATGTCCGATCGGAGCATTTTGTCGGAAAATATTTCCGGCAAGTTGGAAAATTTGGTCCGACGAATACAGTCCGATACAGACCACACACAGTCGGAATATCCGACAAAATGCTCCGATCGGACACATTCCGTCTGAATCTCCGATCGTGTGTACAAGGGCTTAGACCCAGAAATATACTGACGAGAGGTCCTCCACAGTCAGTTGCCAACAAGGCAATGACATTTGCTCGATTTATAAATCCATGCCTCCAGCCTGGCGGCGTCTGACGTCACCACCGAGCTGCGGGCGTGTTAATAGAGGGTCCTGCCCGGAGCAGAGCCCAAAACCGGTACTGCGCGAGCGACGTGACTTGCGTCAGTCTCGCGCAGCGGGCATCTAGGATGATGGCATCC
The DNA here is from genome assembly GCF_037356315.1 of Lithobates pipiens. NCBI lineage: Eukaryota > Metazoa > Chordata > Amphibia > Anura > Ranidae > Lithobates > Lithobates pipiens. The sequence continues at coordinate 10,467,887 of NW_027507786.1, forward strand.
ACCCCACCGGACGGACGGTGGAGTAAGAGGCCAAAAAAAGGGGAGAGGGCGGGGAGACTAGATCACATCCGCCCTTTGTTCCTCCGAACCCAAGATGGGCAGAAAGAAACCTAATGGGGCTAGACATACGGGCGGATAGATCCTCACTTACAAGGGGGCAATCTGCAACAGCCGCATTGATTGGTAGGCTGTATTGAGCAGAATTGCCCCCGGGCACCCGCGCAGATCGTCTTAAAGGGACAACCGTAAAGAAACTGCGGCAAAAGTCAATCTTAAAAGTGGATGTAAAATTACAATAAAAATGAATATTGAAATAATAATTGAATTAAGTTAGACAATAAATAATGGTCAGCTCAAAATAAAGGCTGATCCTTGAAGTAAGGTATATGAAGAATACTTTTTATTTGTGAATGAGATAATGAAATGAGCATATAGATACCCACAAGTCAGTGCGGCCGCCACAAAAAAAAAACTCCCTTACAAAAAAGGCTTAAAGCTAAATGTGTCATTCAAACCTGGGGACCGTGTGGCCCCAAGGTTGAATATCCAATGTGTTTCTCGTTGCAATAAGATTCGGTTATAATCGCCTCCCCGATCTCCCGGGGGTACATGTTCCAACGCAAAAAAATGCATGAGTTTGTCGTCAAACTGATGATGGAGGCCAAAATGGCGACTGATGGAGGTCTCCATTTTTTTTTTTTTTTTTCCCCGTACCAGGGACACATGGTCCCTGATACGGTGGAAAAAATGGACGCTTTGTTTTTCCTATATAAAAAGCGTTGCATTGGCATACCATGATGTAAACTATACCAATGGACTGGCAGGTAACCGCAAATTGTGGTTTAAATACACACCCGTTAGGTAACGGGATAGATTCCGAGGCGTACAAATACCTGCAGAAGCCACATTTGTGGCAGGGCTCACATCCCTTTCATTTTCTGCCTATCACAAATGGAGGAGTGAAATGGCTACAGACTAAGGAACCATGTAATGAACGTGATCTTCTATAGGTGACCCCAGGGTAATCCGAGAGATGTTTAGCTAATGTTGGATCACTCTTCAACAGGTACCAATACCTTTGAAGAATGTTCTGTATTTAGGAATGCTGGCCATTAAACGTGGTTATGAGTCTAACCCCAGGGGCGGTTCTCGTAGGTTTCTGGCCGTGTATCAGGGTTGCCCGATCCTGTTTTTTTGCCTGTCGATATGAGCGTTTTGAGGCATTTGTTGCTATAGCCTCTTTGACGTAGGCACAATCGAAGCTTCTTGTTCAGTCAGTGTGATCGCTACAATTTAGTATAAGGTGAAGGTATTTGGCCGTAAGGGATACTCGATATCAAGGGGGCCGGGTGAGAGCTCGATGCGTGCAGCAGAGAGTCCGCCGCAGAGGGTTTTCGATAGAGGGTGGATTGAATTTCACCATTGGTGTTCACAAAAAATGTCTAAAAAAGTTATTCTGGAGAGACTCCTCTCCATAGTGAATTTTAAATTGAAGGAATTAACCCCCAATAGATCCACAAAAGTAACCAAATCCACTTCAGTGCTGTCTAAATAAAAAAAATATCATCAATATACCTACGCCACGTAGGAATTGATTCAAAAAAAATTTGAAGATTTTCTTGGCGGAAAATATGGCGCTCCCAGCCCCCCAGGTTGGCATATAAGGGGGCACATTTGGTCCCCATAGCCACACCCTGCACCTGGAGGTAATGGGAGCGTCCGAACAAAAAAATATTGTTTGTCAAGATAAAATGTAAGAGTTTTAGAATGAATTGCATATAGTCATGGGAAATTTCACCATCTTCAACAATGAAGCTCTCCACAGTGCGAACCCCCAACTCGTGGGGGATCGAACTGTAGAGAGCCTCCACATCAAGGGCCACCAGCCAAGCACCCTCTGAAATCGAGGTACCATCTATGGCTCTCAGTAAATTGGAGGTATCCTGTAAGTATGAGGTTAGGAATTCGACATAGGGGCGTAAGAAGTCGTCAATAAGGGCACTAGCATGTTCAGTTAAACAACCCCTGCCCGAAACTATAGGACGTCTGGGAGGATTTTGAGGGTGTTTATGCACCTTAGGTAGGGCGTAGAGGGTGGGAGTTTTGGGATTTTGGACGTTTAGATATTCCCAGGTTTTCTTTGTGATGAGCCCCTGTTGGTAGGCTGATCCAATTAGTTTGCCGTATTGGGCATTGACGTGCCCAACATGGCTTTCTGGAACCCTGCGATACCAATCTTTGTTCTTAAGTAGATTGGCAACCATCTCTTCATATTGTGCAACATCCATCACTACAAGATTGCCACCCTTGTCCGAGGGTTTAATAATGATGTTAGTGTTCGATTGTAGAGAGGAGAGCGCCTCCCTTTGTTGGAGGGTCAAGTTGGACTGCTTTCGCCCAACCCATTTGGTTTCAACAAATTCTTTAGTAACTTGCTGCAAAAATGCCCAAATATTGGGATTGCTTTGAAGGGCAGGGAATTTAGTGGACTTCAATTTGTACTCTTTAGGAATATATGGAGTGCATAAAATGCCGGGAGAGGCCACCAGGGGGGGACCAAAGCCTACATCTGATGACATTGTTATGGCTTCTTCAAGGTCAGTCTCGTCAATATGCCCCTCATCCCATAACTCCATTAATTCCTCCATGGCCTTCACCTCAGAGAGACTCAATCCCTGCGCAGGGAAGGGTTCAGACTGATGTGAACTCTGCGTGGAGGTTCGAGAATTGTCGAATATTACTTTGAACATTAATTTACGGGCGTATGGGTATCTATATGCTCATTTCATTATCTCATTCACAAATAAAAAGTATTCTTCATATACCTTACTTCAAGGATCAGCCTTTATTTTGAGCTGACCATTATTATTGTCTAACTTAATTAAATTATTATTTCAATATTCATTTTTATTGTAATTTTACATCCACTTTTAAGATTGACTTTTGCCACAGTTTCTTTACGGTTGTCCCTTTTTAAGACGGGTCTCAAACTGGCGGCCCTCCAGCTGTTGTGAAACTACAAGTCACATCATGCCTCTGCCTGTGGGAGTCGCGCTTGTAACTGCCAGCCTTGCAATGCCTCATGGGACTTGTAGTTTTGCAACAGCTGGAGGGCCGCCAGTTTGAGACCCCTGCTTTAAGACGATCTGCACGGGCGCCCGGGAGCAATTCTGCTCAATACAGCCTACCAATCAATGTGGCTGTTGCAGATTGCCCCCTTGTAAGTGAGGATCTATCCGCCCGTATGTCTAGCCCCATTTAGGTTTCTTTCTGCCGGTTTCGGAGGAACGAAGGGCGGATGTGATCTAGTCTCCCCTCCTTCTTCTTTTTTTTTTGGCCTCTTACTCCGCCCGTCCGTCCGGGTGGATGCCATCATCCATTGATTGATTGATTTTGACTTGATTTGGTCTCGCTGACCATATTACTATATTCTTATCTGTCCCTGCTATTGATTCACACAGGTAATTGGTATAAAAGGATTCAGTCTAAAGACAGTCTGACAGTACCCAAATACTGAAAGGCACATCGCCCTAGCTAGCCTGCATTGATTCTAGTATATCCTATAATTACTACTTCTCAGGTATGTTTCCATATAGGTAATATCTGAGTAATCAGATATTGGCTTCACATTGAATTAAATATCTTTCACTCATTACCATAATTTCATGCCTCTGTAGATTATTTGGGACTCCCGATCCTTCTCTGCGTCTTTTTTTCTTTTCCTCCCTCTCTTTGGGTGTGACCAATGCCAGTCATTGAACATACATAAACTATGAGCCATGACCAACATGGTAAGACGGCCACTCCATTATTATTTTTATATAATATTATCATTTTTTGTATATGTACCTTTTTAGAGTCTGTGATTTTGAACTACCGTTTACATGTATGTCTCATGTTTAAACATTTTTTCTCTTAAACAATTTGTTATATTTATTAATAATTGTCACTTTACTCGCTTGAATTTTGACTTACTATAATGGATACTAAATTTTGAATATATTTTTGCTTTAATATTTTGGCACCTCAATACATTGGCAATTTATTTACTTTTCAATTTATTTTTCAGTTTTTTTAACGCTAGCTGCATTATCCTGAGGAAGCTTAAGGGAGCGAAACATGTTGAAATTTGCAGCATCTTTTATATGTATAGATTGGTAACATGTGTGGTCAATTTTGATCCTGTACCTGCTCTGTACACAAGTATTTGATATCTATCTAAATTTTTTCTATTATTGTTTTTTAATTTCTGTTTGTATTTCAAATAAAATGTATTTTACCTTGGGCACGTTATTGATCTGCCTCTACTAGGTTTAAAAGTCCCGGGGGTTGGTTACCCTCCAGCCCTTTCAGTTCCCCTTCCCTTTTTTCTTAATACTTGTACTTTGGGATGTGGTACCCCCTTATAGGAAGACTTGTGTCTTGATCACTTCATCTATGTATCTTTTTTGCTACCTCTATATTAGGTGTTGAAAATTTGGGGATTTTTTTTTTTTTCATTTTGTATAGCAAAAATGTAAAACCCCAGTACTGTTTAAATACCACCAAAAAAAATTTTTTATTTGAAAAAAAATTATATGAATTTAATTTGGGTACAGTGTTGTAATTACCAGTTAAAGTAGCGCAGTGCTGAATAGCAAAAAAAAATGCCCTGGTCCTGAGGAGGGTAAAACCAAAGTGGTCAGACGGGTGTTTATACTTTTTGTATCTAGCATTTTCCCATTACATATAATGTGATCTGTGTTGGTGTGCGTATTTTTTATTTATTTATTTTTTTATAAACGCACATTTTGGGTTGTCCCTAGAAAAGGGGAAACTAGTTCTGGGGGGGGGGGGGGGGGGGGGGGGGTCCCTAAGGCATCCTCTTAACTACCTCCTGCCAGCCGGTTAGGCTAAGGCCCCTTTCACACTGCAGGCGTCAGCGGTAAAGCGGCGCTATTTTTAGCAGCGCTATTTTGGCTGCTAGCGGGCGGTTTCAACCCTCCGCTAGCGGCCAAGAAAGGGTTAAAAACCACCGCAAAGCGCTGCTACAGCAGCGCTATGCCGGCGGTATAGCCGCGCTGACCCAATGATTTCAATGGGCAGGATCGGTGTATACACCGCTCCAAAGATACTGCTAGCAGGACTTTTTTTTTTTTTTTTTTTTTTTTTCCGGACTTTCACACTGGGGAGACGGCAGCGACTGTTTCAGGGCGCTTTTCGGGCGCTATTTTTAGCGCTGTAGCACCTGCAAAGCTCCCCAGTTTGAAAGGGGTCTAAGGGTGGCTTTCTCGTTCTGGGGTGACATCATATGACGTAGTCCCAGTCTGCAAGCACGGCAAATGGCAGCCCCGTTCCTTGGTAAAGAGCCGATGACAAAGTTCTTTACCCATGTGATCAGCTGTGTCCAATCGCAGCTGATCACATGTAAACAAGAAAATGCTGCTGATTGGCTCTCCTTGCCTCACACTGACAGCGGAGGAGAGCAGAGCCGATCAGTGGCTTTTCCTTACAGGGGAACTGCACTGATTATCAGTGCAGCCCCCCAACAGTGCCCATTAGTGCAGCCTGATAGTGCCCATCAGTGCAGCCTCATCAGCACACATCAGTGAAGGAGATGAATTAATTTACATAATTTTCTGACAAACTAAGGCCGCGTACACACGGGCGGATTGTCTGTCCAACTTAGTCCGCTGAACAGTGTTTCAGCGGACAATCCGCTCGTGTGTGGGCTTCAGCGGACTGTTTCAGCGGACAATCTGACGAACAAAGTCTTACGGAATTTCCATAAGACAGTCCGTTCAAACTTGGTTTCAGCGGACAGTCCGCTCGTGTGTAGGCAAGTTGGACGGACTAAGTATGGCGCATGCTCAGGGTTTACACGGCCGAAGGTTGCATTGCAGTGTATTGGACGTCGTTTTTCTAGTCCCGTCGTACGTGCTGTACACGTCATCGCGCACGCTTTCAGTGGACTGTCTGCTCATCGTGTGTGGTCAAGTCCGTTCATGCAAATTTTGAACGGACTCTCTGTCGGATTGTCTGCCGAACTTAGTTGGGCAGACAATCTGCCTGTGTGTACGCGGCCTAAGAAAAAAAGTTATTTTTTATTTTTTTTTCTTTTCAAGCCTTCTTCTTTTTTTGGCATTTTCGTTTTTTCCACCCAAAAAAAAGCTATATTTTGTATGAATAAAAAATAAAAATGCAATTTGGGTACAGTATTGCATGCCATGTCATTTAAAAAAAAAATGTGACTGCGCTGAAAATTAGCCAGGACAGGAAGGGGGTAAAAGTGCCCGGTATTGACGTTTTTAATTTGCAGGGAATTCCTCTCGCTTCCTGTTTGGCTATGGGACAGGAAGTCAGAGGAAATCTCCACAATTGGACACAGATGGTGGAAAATTATTATTATTTTTTTTATAGGGGTCATAAACCCTTCCTTACTCTTTAAAAAAAAAAAAAAAAATGGGGGGGGGGGGGCGCACGAGGGGAAGGAGGGAGGGAAAGTTTTTGTTTGTTTGTTTTTTTTTTTTTTTTTTTTGTTTTTATAGTTTTAATTTTAATGAATAAGTCATTGCAATCAGTTTATATAAAGTGAGCCACCGGCGGGTTCTTTGTCAGCCATATACCATGCATTGTAATCAGGATTGTACTCTATTGCTGCTTTAGGGCGTGTTCGTGTCTTATATATATATATTTTTTTTTTATTGCAAGTTCCTAGGACAGATTTTATCTAGATGGACAGCCAGTTCCCCCATCTAGATAAAATCTTGTGTAAACCACTTACACCTAATTGGATTCAGACTGTGAAGTATTTATAACTTTTTTTTTCTTTTCCACTCTCCATTCTACTGAAGATGAAGGCTACCAATAAAATCATGTCATTTAACGGAACACAGCCTTCTGTTACAAAGCGAGTCACTTCCACCCCCCCTCTCTAATCGATCGGTTTGACGCTTTTCCTGGCACTTTGTGTCTGTACTCTTCTTCCTGACCTCATTCTGGCTCTTTTTTTTTTATTTTTTTTTATCGCTCTTTTGGATGCAAGAAAATTGTGTACAATATATAGAACAGCTTTTCTCCAGCCCTAGGGTTCCTTTCACAGGTTGCTAGGGGTTCCTTTAGCAATTCCTGTCTCTCTCGGATAAGTAAACACCGACACCAATTATATTTTTAGATACAACCAGCATGGGAGTTCTTCCTCTGACCAGGATGACCCATTTCCCAACGATTGCTGATTTAAGGTGGCCTTTCTTCACTCGCCACCAATGCAAGGGAGCAGTTTACTAACCACCAGTGTAAGGGGGCGCTATAGTGATCACCAGTGTAAGGGGGCGCTATAGTGATCAGTGTAAGGGGACGCTATAGTGATCACCAGTGTAAGGGAGCATGTCTTCACTGTCTTCACTGACCATCGATGCAAGGGAGTAACTTACTGAGGTGTAATGAGGCATTTTGCTGACCGCCTGGGTGGGGGGGGGGGGGCGCCCATGTTCGCTACACCGACCGCTAGGATGAGTGGAGGGGGGCATGCTACGCTGACCCCTGGTGCAAGGGTCTCTTCTGAATGGCTCATCCAATGTTGGTGGGCTTTTAATCCATTTACCACCGCCAGGGTGAGTGAGTGAGTGGGGGGGGGGCGCTGTACGCTGACCGCCAGGGTGAGTGGGGGGGGGGGGGGCGCTGTACGCTGACCGCCAGGGTGAGTGGGGAGGGGGCGCTGACCGCCAGGTTGAGTGGGGGGCGCTGTACACTGACCGCCAGGGGGGGGGGGGGGGCGCTGTACGCTGACCGCCAGGGGGGGGGGGGGGGCGCTGTACGCTGACCGCCAGGGTGAGTGGGGGGGGGTCGCTCTACGCTGACCGCCAGGGTGAGTGGGGGGGGGTCGCTCTACGCTGACCGCCAGGGTGAGTGGGGGGGGTCGCTCTACGCTGACCGCCAGGGTGAGTGGGGGGGGGTCGCTCTACGCTGACCGCCAGGGTGAGTGGGGGGGTCGCTCTACGCTGACCGCCAGGGTGAGTGGGGGGGGGTCGCTCTACACTGACCGCCAGGGTGAGTGGGGGGGGGGTCGCTCTACGCTGACCGCCAGGGTGAGTGGGGGGGGGGTCGCTCTACGCTGACCGCCAGGGTGAGTGGGGGGGGGGGTCGCTCTACGCTGACCGCCAGGGTCAGTGGGGGGGGTCGCTGACTGCCAGGGTGAGTGGGGGGGGTCGCTGACCGCCAGGGTGAGTGGGGGGGGGGTCGCTCTACGCTGACCGCCAGGGTGAGTGGGGGGGGGGGTCGCTCTACGCTGACCGCCAGGGTGAGTGGGGGGGGGGTCGCTCTACGCTGACCGCCAGGGTGAGTGGGGGGGGGGGTCGCTCTACGCTGACCGCCAGGGTGAGTGGGGGGGGGTCGCTCTACGCTGACCGCCAGGGTGAGTGGGGGGGGGTCGCTCTACGCTGACCGCCAGGGTGAGTGGGGGGGGGTGCGCTGTACGCTGACCGCCGGGGTGAGTGGGGGGGGGGCGCTGTACGCTGACCGCCAGGGTGAGTGGGGGGTCGCTCTACACTGACCGCCAGGGTGAGTGGGGGGGGGGTCGCTCTACGCTGACCGTCAGGGTGAGTGGGGGGGGTCGCTCTACGCTGACCGCCAGGGTGAGTGGGGGGGGGGGTCGCTCTACGCTGACCGCCAGGGTGAGTGGGGGGGGTCGCTCTACGCTGACCGCCAGGGTGAGTGGGGGGGGGGGTCGCTCTACGCTGACCGCCAGGGTGAGTGGGGGGGGGGTCGCTCTACGCTGACCGCCAGGGTGAGTGGGGGGGGGGTCGCTCTACGCTGACCGCCAGGGTGAGTGGGGGGGGGGGGTCGCTCTACGCTGACCGCCAGGGTGAGTGGGGGGGGGGGTCGCTCTACGCTGACCGCCAGGGTGAGTGGGGGGGGGTCGCTCTACGCTGACCGCCAGGGTGAGTGGGGGGGGTCGCTCTACGCTGACCGCCAGGGTGAGTGGGGGGGGTCGCTCTACGCTGACCGTCAGGGTGAATGGGGGGGGGGGGGGTAGTCGCTCTACGCTGACCCTTGGTGCAATGTTGGTGGGCTTTTAATATGTTTACCACCAAGGTGAGGGAATATTACATTTTATGGCTTCTTGTTTTTTTTTTTTTTCTCTAGCCATTCAATTTTGTTTGCTTCCTGTTCACACTAGAGCACCAAGAGCTATAGATGTACACAGAGGTTGCCTGAGACCTAAAAGGGGTTTAGTGGGTTCCTCCATGTTTAGAAGTTTGGGAGAGGCTGGTATGAAAGATTCAGAACATATATAATGGCATCTAGCCATGGATTTTAATAAAGTCATTGGCTAGAAAGAATTGGTATCTGTTTACTCAACGCAACCCCATATTTTACCACAAAAAATGTGTTTTAAGTTGTGTGTTTGCAATAAACACAAATTTTTAAAACTCTAGAATTTTATTTGTTTTTTATTTTTTGATTGAAAATTTGCGTTTTAATAAACAGGCATACTGTCATGTGACCTAAAGATCTGCAACTATGATCTTTATCTTCTACAGGGCCTCCGAGTTCAGAAAATATATAATGTTCTGGGGGTTTAAAGAGGAAGTAAACTCCTAATTTTTATTTTCTATAATATGTCTTACCTGTAGGTACTGTAAATATCTCTTTAAATTGCACTGTGTAGGAGATATTCAGAGTGCATGCAGCTGATGACGTCCTCGGCACATGCGCTCTGAAGGTTGGGCTTACCATGCCTGACCTTCGGAGCCTGTGCCGTAAACAGCAGCATGCGCGGTTGTGATGTCATCGCAGGTCTGTCCACTCACAGCGCCGTAGCCCGTGAACCTGGAAGAAACTCCGGGGAAGATGTCAGCAGTGTGCAGGATTTTTTTTTGTACGGGGTTTTTTTTTTCTATTTTACTACTAGAAATTATAAAAAAAATAAAAAATGTTCAATGCGTGCAAAAAATGAAAATAACCTTCTCTACAGCCGAACTAGCTTTCTAAAGGGGTGTCTACTGTGTGTGTGTGTGTGTGTGTGTGTGTGTTTTTTTATTATTTATTTCAGTCTCCTGTTTGGAATGTGGCACCTTACTATATAAAGATGCAGTGAACCTGAACTCCGAAATGAAAAATTTTCTATCTTGTTAGAAACCTCTAGAAATGTTATTTGTGCCTAGACTGTACAATCAAAAATGTGTGGTGTTTTTTTTTTTTTTGTTTTTTTTTATTATTATTATTTTTTGTTGTTTTTAAATTCTTTCTGAGAACTAGCATGGTGCTTCTGTGCTTAGGTACTCTTCTTCTGTAGTCTCATAGCTGCATATCCTCAGTATGAGATCCATCAAGGCATTGCTGTGTCTGATTGCCAGCCTCTCCAGATTTAGAAGGATTTTTGGTTGTGTCACCACTGTGCTGGTTAGTGTTCTCCTTGCTGTAGAGAGGAAGCTGTGCCTAAGATTCTAAGCCACTGTCTGACCTTGCCTGATCTATGAAAATTGGTGAATATTATGCACACCCTGAGCCACCCCCTCCTGTAAATTTACCTAAGGTTGTGTGTGTGTGTGTGTGTGTGTGTGTGTGTTTTTTGTATTTTTATATTTTTTTTCTATTGGGCTACAGAGCACCAATCCCCAGAATAAATCAAGTAGAAGCAGGGAGGTACTTGCACTGCAAGGTACAGCTTCCTCTGAGACTGGTGCAAGCATTGGACTATAAGCCCCATAGCCGGACAGTGACTCTGGTGGAGACACTTGGCTGTAACTCCCGCTGGAAGTAGACTGTGGTGGGGAAACTTGGCTTTAAGCTCCCTCGGAGTAGAGCATCTGGTGTGGACTCTTGGCTGTAAGCTACCCTCTGGAGATAGAGCATCTGGTGTGGACACTTGGCTTTAAGCTCCCTTTTTGGAAGTAGAGGTACTGGTGGGGACACTTGGCTGTAAGCTCCCTCTGGGGGATAGAGACTCTGGTGTGGACACTTGGCTGTAAGCTCCCTCTGGGGATAGAGACTCTGGTGGGGACACTTGGCTGTAAGCTCCCTCTGGGGGATAGAGACTCTGGTGTGGACACTTGGCTGTAAGCTCCCTCTGGGGATAGAGACTCTGGTGGGGACACTTGGCTGTAAGCTCCCTCTGGGGGATAGAGACTCTGGTGTGGACACTTGGCTGTAAGCTCCCTCTGGGGATAGAGACTCTGGTGGGGACACTTGGCTGTAAGCTCCCTCTGGGGATAGAGACTCTGGTGTGGACACTTGGCTGTAAGCTCCCTCTGGGGATAGAGACTCTGGTGTGGACACTTGGCTGTAAGCTCCCTCTGGGGATAGAGACTCTGGTGTGGACACTTGGCTGTAAGCTCCCTCTGGGGATAGAGACTCTGGTGTGGACACTTGGCTGTAAGCTCCCTCTGGGGATAGAGACTCTGGTGGGGACACTTGGCTGTAAGCTCCCTCTGGGGATAGAGACTCTGGTGTGGACACTTGGCTGTAAGCTCCCTCTGGGGATAGAGACTTTGGTGGGGACACTTGGCTGTAAGCTCCCTCTGGGGGATAGAGACTTTGGTGGGGACACTTGGCTGTAAGCTCCCTCTGGGGGATAGAGACTCTGGTGTGGACACTTGGCTGTAAGCTCCCTCTGGGGGATAGAGACTCTGGTGTGGACACTTGGCTGTAAGCTCCCTCTGGGGGATAGAGACTCTGGTGTGGACACTTGGCTGTAAGCTCCCTCTGGGGGATAGAGACTCTGGTGTGGACACTTGGCTGTAAGCTCCCTCTGGGGATAGAGACTTTGGTGGGGACACTTGGCTGTAAGCTCCCTCTGGGGGATAGAGACTCTGGTGTGGACACTTGGCTGTAAGCTCCCTCTGGGGGATAGAGACTCTGGTGTGGACACTTGGCTGTAAGCTCCCTCTGGGGGATAGAGACTCTGGTGTGGACACTTGGCTGTAAGCTCCCTCTGGGGGATAGAGACTCTGGTGTGGACACTTGGCTGTAAGCTCCCTCTGGGGGATAGAGACTCTGGTGTGGACACTTGGCTGTAAGCTCCCTCTGGGGATAGAGACTCTGGTGGGGACACTTGGCTGTAAGCTCCCTCTGGGGATAGAGACTCTGGTGGGGACACTTGGCTGTAAGCTCCCTCTGGGGATAGAGACTCTGGTGTGGACACTTGGCTGTAAGCTCCCTCTGGGGATAGAGACTCTGGTGGGGACACTTGGCTGTAAGCTCCCTCTGGGGATAGAGACTCTGGTGGGGACACTTGGCTGTAAGCTCCCTCTGGGGATAGAGACTCTGGTGTGGACACTTGGCTGTAAGCTCCCTCTGGGGATAGAGACTCTGGTGGGGACACTTGGCTGTAAGCTCCCTCTGGGGATAGAGACTCTGGTGGGGACACTTGGCTGTAAGCTCCCTCTGGGGATAGAGACTCTGGTGGGGACACTTGGCTGTAAGCTCCCTCTGGGGATAGAGACTCTGGTGGGGACACTTGGCTTTAAGCTCCCTCTGGGGATAGAGACTCTGGTGGGGACACTTGGCTGTAAGCTCCCTTTTTGGAAGTAGAGGTACTGGTGGGGACACTTGGCTGTAAGCTCTCTCTGGGGATAGAGACTCTGGTGGGGACACTTGGCTGTAAGTTCCCTCTGGGGATAGAGACTCTGGTGGAGACGCTTGGCTGTTCCCTCTGGGAGCAGGGACTCTGGGATAACGATGCCTTATTTTTAAAGCGTTATGTTGGGTCAATATAATTATGGGAAATAATACTTTTTTTTTTTTTTCTTCTCCTTTGCAGTGATCAACAAAAGACCATGGTGAGTAGGTGACGCGCTGTATTGGCCTCCAAGAAGGTTCTAACCTGTGGTTCTTACTTCACCAAGACAGCCTCTTTTAGGTTGGTTCTCTCAATACCTAATGTCTTCATGTGCTCTGCTTGATCTGGCTCTTGCAGTGCAATTGTATAACCTGCCGTTATGTATTGTTAACATGAAACCTGTTCTGAGGTTAGGAGATGGCCATCTTATTGTGTCACTAAACACCGTCTCCGAGGTTGTTATATAAGACCATCACGGGGTTGCGCTCCCACGCTTCACATCTCCAATATTTTCTCGGTCTTCAGATTTTCCAATGGCTGACCAAAGAATGGATATCTCGTCAACTATCAACGACTTTATGTCCCCAGGCCCCACCGACCTCATATCCAGTTCACTCAGTACAAGCAGCATGGAGTGTAACCGCAAGAGGAAAGGAAGCTTGACAGATTACCAGTAAGTAGTCTTTATTATGGCCTTCTCCTGTTCATAATGGCTAGGCCACTCCTGTGTCCATTTTTCTTGTGATACCTTCCAGGAAATGGGAAAAGCAGGTTTGTAGTTATCCTCTGGGGTAAAATGTGTGATAAAACCAGATAGTGTGATGCCATGGAAAGTTGCATAACTCTTAACTATATCAGGTTTTCATCTCCAAGTGATGCATATAGGGAATTTTCCTTTCCTTTCCTTTTTTTTCCTTTCCTTTTTTCCTTTCCTTTTTCCCTTTTTTTTCGTTTCCCTTTTTTTTCGTTTTCCCTTTTTTTCGTTTCCCTTTTTTCGTTTCCCTTTTTTAGTTTTTCCCTTTTTTCGTTTCCTTTTCTTTTGTTATTCAGTTGCAAGGCCGACTTGCCTCCAGCCTAAGCTCGGGGTTAATGACATTATCAAGGCTGCAAGAGGAGGTCAAATGGTTAACTACATGTAATCCTGACAGCACATGCGTTTTTATGATTATTTTGTTTAGCAAAGGGCTCAGATGGCCTTACATGGTTGGTTAACCTGGGGCCCTCCAGCTGCTGCAGAACTTACAAGTCCCATTCATGCCTCTACCCTTGGGAGTCATGCTTGTAACTGCCAGCCTTCCAATGCCTCATGGGACTTGTGGTTCTGCAACAGCTGGATGGCCACAGGTTGAGCATGTGCTGTATGGCATCATCGACCCCAGCCTTCTGCAGTGACAGGGAGCGAATACAACAAAATAAACAAAATCCATATCAAAATAATCTGTGAGAGGTAAGGCTATGTTTTAACACAGTAGGCATTTCTATTGCCTATCTAATACAAATGCATATTGATGGGTAGCTCACTTTTTTTTTTTTTTTTTTTTTTTTTTTTTTTTTTTTCTTTGAGTCCCTAAAGTCTGCCACCATACATGCCCTGGCTGTGGAAAGATAGTGTAAATGTGAACATCTTCGAGTGAATTGTCAGCAGAACGCATGAGCGGCCTAGAAATTTGCAAGAATTTGTGTCTTGGGATTCTGGTTCCTAGGGAAAGCGGAACTATACTCTCCTCACCTCGGCTCCATCGATGCGGCGCCCCGGAGCTCCCCGCCCGAAGGTGTTAGCTTCTGGGTCTCGATCGCCAACCGCTGTGATTGGATGACATCACTCCCACGCATGCATGGGGAGTTCAGTCAGATTCAGCATTGCCAAATTTGTACAGTGAGCTGCTTGCTGTACGGGAGGGGGGGGGGGGGGCAGACAGGTAGGCAGGTAGGTGCAGAAGAGACCAAGCCTGTCTCTTCTGCATTCAAATTCCTGCTTGTGTTTAATTCTGACCTCAAGTTTCACTTTAAGCCAATCTGTCAGGAGGAAGATTACCTGCCTCCAGAAGCCTCTGATGGAAGCTGTCATTCTCTGTAGGCACGTAGGACTCTCTCGCTGAAATGGCATCCCCAGCACTGAAGCCAAATGTGTTCACCAGTCAACAGTGATATGATTGTGACAACACTATGTATAGCTTTATTATTATCCATTATATTCACTTTCCCTACATAGACGTGACTGAGGCTGGAAATGACGTTTCGTCATGGAGGCCGCAGAGGTGATTTGTGTTCCAGAGTTTCTATAGTAACCGGATCGACTTTTTTATATAGTTTGACGCATAGAAGGATCTTGACTTTAGACCGTGTACTGTTTGTTAATGTCCTTTTTATAATGGAAGGATTGTGCCTGGCCTGTTCGGTGTTTGGCGATTTTTTTTTTTTTTTATTTTTTTTATTTTTTTTTTTCTGCAATTTTTTATTTCCTTTTTTATAGCTTTATATTCTGCAGCACACACCTATGAATCCAGTCCAAACTGATTTTTTTTAAATGCATCTTTGTATAAGGTCTTATTCACACTTGTGAATGGGCAATTACATGCTGGAACCTCGGCGGGGCTTCCTGGTGATTTTAGCTGCAGGAGGGAAGCCCCCATTGAAAGCAACGCGAGGCTTACAGCTCCTGCAGCTAATTGCGGCCGATTCCAAGTAATTGCTGCTTGAGCAGTCGCATTTTAACAGTCTGCCATGTACACAGACAGTCTGTATCCAAGGCATTCATTTTTTAGGTAATTGCTCCTTGCGCGGTTTACAGGCGAGCGGCTGCATTTAGCAGTGGTAGTTGTCAGCCTCCAAAAAATGTTTTAAATAGTTGGGAAAGAGGTGTTGGTATTTTGCCTGGAGACAGACTTTAACAGTGATACTGGAACAGCCAATAATATACAGAGCATCTGGAAAGTATTCACAGCGCTTCACTTTTTACACATTTTGTTATGTTACAGCCATATTCCAAAATTGATTAAATTCATAAAATTTTACAAACAATACCCCATAATGACAACGTGAAAGAAGTTTGTTTGAAATCTTTGCAAATTTATACAAAAAAATAAAAAAATCCCATGTACATAAGTGTCGCAGGCTCCTCCCATGTACATAAGTGTCGCAGGCTCCTCCCATGTACATAAGTGTCGCAGGCTCCTCCCATGTACATAAGTGTCGCAGGCTCCTCCCATGTACATAAGTGTCGCAGGCTCCTCCCATGTACATAAGTGTCGCAGGCTCCTCCCATGTACATAAGTGTCGCAGGCTCCTCCCATGTACATAAGTGTCGCAGGCTCCTCCCATGTACATAAGTATCACAGCCTTTGCTCAATATTTTGCTGAAGCTCCTTTGGCACCAATTACAGACTCGTCTTTTTGAGTGTGATAATACAAGCCTGGCACACCTATTTTTGTGCAGTTTCTCCCATTTTTTTCTTTGTAGGACCTCTCAAGCTCCATCAGGTTGGATGGGGAGCGTTGGTGAAAAGCCATTTTCAGATCTCTCTAGAGATGATCAATTGGGCTCTGGCTGGGCCACTCAAGGACCTTCACAGAGTTGTCCCGTAGCCACTCCTTCGTTATCTTGGCTGTGTGCTTAGGGTCGTTGTCCTGTTGGAAGATGAACTTTTCGCCCCGGTCTGAGGTCCAGATCGCTCTGGAGAAGGTTTTCATCAAGGATGTCTCTGTACATTGCTGCATTCATCTTTCCCTCCATCCTGACTAGTCTCCCAGTTCCTGCCGCTTGAAAACAGCCCCACAGCATGATGCGGCCACCACCATGCTTCACTGTAGAGATGGTATTGGCCAGGTGATGAGCGGTGCCTGTTTTCCTCCAGACATGACGCTTGCCGTTCAGGCCAAAGAGTTCAATCTTTGTTTCATCAGACCAGAGAATATTTCTCATGGTCTGAGAGTTCTTCAGGTACCTTTTTTGGCAAACTCCAGGCGGGCTGTGATGTGCCTTTTTACTGAGGAGTGGCTTCCGTCTGGCCACTCTACCATACAGGCCTGTATGGTTGGTTACTCTGGAAAGTTCTCCTCCCTCCACAGAGAAACACTGGAGCTCTACCAGAGTGATCATTTGGTTCTTGGTCACCTCCCTGACTAAGGCCCTTCTCCCCTGATCGGTCAGTTTGGCCGGCTGGCCCGCGCTAGGAAGAATCCTGGTGGGTCCAAACTTCTTCCATTTATGGATGATGGAGGTCGCTGTGCTCATTGGGACCTTAAATGCTGCAGAAATGTTTCTGTACCCTTCCCCCGCTCTGTACCTCCATACAATCCTATCTCAGAGGTCTATAGACAATTCCTTTGGACTTCATGGCTTGGTTTGTGCTCTGACATGCACTGTTACCTGTGGGGACCTTCTATAGACAGGTGTGTGCCTTTCCAAATCATGTCCAACCAACTAAATTTACCACAAGTGGACTCCAATCAAGTTGTAGAAACATCTCAAGGATGATCAGTGGAAACAGGAGGCACCTGAGCTCAATTTTGAGTGTTGTGGCAAAGGCTGTGAATACTTATATACATGGAATTATTATTATTATTATTATTATTTTTTTTTTAAATAAATTTGCAAAGATTTCAAACAAACTTCTTTCACGTTGTCATTACGGGGTATTGTTTTGTAGAATTTTGAGGTAAATGCATGAATTGAATCTATTTTGAAATAAAGCTGTAACATAACAACATGTGGAAAAAGTGAAGCACTGTGAATACTTTCTGCATGCACTGTATGGTAGATGGTGTGTTTTGATCTATAGGTTGCACACACCTATGGACCTAGTGATGTCATGACTTCATCTCTGTGCTTCTCTATGTAATGCAGGTAGATCATGGCTGGTGGGAGGGGCTGTGCAAAGCTTCCTAAAGATCACAGCGGCACACCCTTCCACATTACTCCTCTTAGGGGCCCTCAGTTTTGATGCAAGCAGTGGGCTGGATCTTGGGATTATGCAAATGTTAAAATGTCTTTGTGGGTGTCAGTCTGGAGGAGTGGGTGTTCCTAGGCAGATGGAATTTGCATAAAGAACACCCTCCTGTGATGCTGAGCCGCCATGATTGGAAGGACTGAAATACAATGAAAGAAAGGGACAGGCCAAGGATAGTGAGGCAGTGGAAGGAAAGGGCGGCAAAAAGGACACATGCGGGCGCAAATGCCTAGTGCATTACCACCATCAAGTTTTGATTAGATATAAAAGCCAAAAACCTACTCGCATGAGGTGGTACAAGCGTATCTAAACCCCAATCCAGCTTGGGGCGATGCCAAAATTCTGCAGTTGGAAAGCTAACACGTTTCGGGGGACAAGCCCCCTTCCTCAGGGCAGCTCTGAGAAGCGGGGGGGGGGCTTGGCCCCCGAAAAACGTAATAAGTTGTACTTCGGCCTGTAGAACATGAAGGGCTGAAGGAGAGGCTGGAGGGGAAGATTTATCTTTTTCTCCATCTTTCTCCTGCTTAACCTGAAAACCATCTTCTGATAATAGATTCAGCTCACGTCTCTTCCTCTCTATGTATTCTTTTATAGTTTGTTTATGGAATATGCAAATTACCCTGTTAATGTAATATTTTCTTGTTTTTCAGGCTTGATGGCTTTTCTTTTGAGTAAGTATACACCAAGTTCTTTATTTCTCTCTAATCTTTACACACTATTGGCACACTGAAAATGTCCCACCATCCTTTGTTATATATTGTTACATAGTCACACTTTTTATTTTATTTTTTTCACCTCTGTTCTTCATGTCTTTATTCCTCATAAGATACGTTTTTTTCCTTATACAGTTAAGTCCATATATATTTGGACACAGGCACACTTTTCTTTCTTTTTGTGTCTCTGTACGCCACCAGAATAAAATGTAAACGAAACAATCCAAATGAATTTGAAGTGCAGACTTTCAGCTTTAATTCAAGGGGTTGAGCATAAATATCAATTACAAATTTTAGGAACTGCAACTATTTTTTTTTTTTTTTTTTTTTTTTCTTTTACACTGAGATCAGGTGATTGACTCGGCCATTGCAGAATATTCCACTTCTTTTCCTTCAAAAGCTCTGGTGTTGCTTTTGCAGTGTTTTGGATCATTGTCCATCTGTACTATGAAGCGCCGTCCAATCAACTTGGGCTGACGGTATATCTCTAAACGCTGCAGAATTCATCCGTCTGCTTCTGTCACATCAATAAACGCCAATGACCCAGTGCTACTGGAAGCCATGCATGCCCATGCCATCACACTGCAAGCTCCACCATGTGACCATAGATGACGTTGTGTGCTTTGGATCATGAGCTGTTCCAAGCCTTCTCCACGCTTTTTCTTTTTTTTTCTCTTCCTGTCATTCTGGTACAGATTATTCATAGTTTCATCCATCCAAAGAATGCTTTTCCAGAACTGGTCTGGCTTTTTTAGATGTTTTTTTTTTGGCAAAGTCTAATCTGGCCTTTCTATTCTTCAGGCTTATGAATGGTTTGCACCTTGTGGTGAACCCTCTGTATTTGCTGAAGTCTTCTCTTGATTGTAGACTTTGACAATGATATTCCCACCTTTATGGAGAGTGTCATTCACTTGTCTGAATGTTGTGAATGGGTTTTTCTTTACCATAGAGAGAATCCTGCCATCATCCATCACTGTTGTCTTCTGTGGACGTCCAGGACTTTTTATGTTGCCAAGCTGACCAGTGCGTTCTTCTTTCCTCCAGAATGTACTGAACTACTGTTTTTTTGGCTACTCCCAATGTTGCTGCTATCTCTGGATTTGTTTTGTTTTTTGAAGCCTTCCAATGGCTTGTTTCACTTGCATGGACAGCTCCTTTGAACACATGATGTAGGGTCACAGCAACAGATGCCAAATGTAAATGCTACACTTACAATCAACTCCAGACCTTCTACCAGGTTAATTGATGAAGAAATAACAAAGGAGTAGCCCACACCTGGCCATGAAACAGCTTTTGTTTCGGTCGTCCAATTACTTTTGGTCCCTTGAAAGAAAAAAAGAGGGGGGGGGAAGGGGTGACTATTCTTAAGAGCTGTAATTCCTAAACCCTTCCTCGGATTTGGATGTACATACCTTCAAATTAAACCTGAGAGTGTGCACTTTCACCCCATTAAATAACTATATCTTGAATATGTTTTGGTAAATACATGAAAAATCTAAAATTGTATCTGTGTCTAAATATATATGGACCAAACTGTGTATATTGTATCTAAAGAGGGATAGGGATTGTGGTCTAAAAAAACAAAAAAAAGTCCTATGTTGCAGCTTGCCCATTGTTGGGTGGGATGGCTGCCTGCATTAGTCTTATTTTATTTTTGCCTGGTGATCCTGCCGGTAACACCCTTCCTGTCCATGGATGACAACGCTCACTCGCTGTACTCTATGGTGGAGCAGAATTGCCACCCTAGAACTGGACTACAGAAACATCCTGCTCTCATGTTCTCTATAAACCTCTACAACTTGGATGGGAGGTGTTCTGTAGTTCTCAGGAGTTAAATTAAAATTAAAGGCAGCCTTCTCCTCTTCTCTTCTTTTTTTATTTTTTTTTTATATATTTTTTTGTCATTAAACAGATGGAACAAAACACTTTTAGGCCCCTTGCACACTGGGACTGCTGTTCCGCCTAGCAGCAGTGTTTTGGCAGAAAACTCCATGCAGACTGTAAAATATTTAGCCCTTAGTACTGTCACACAGCACTGATCATTTAGTCTGTTGGTGTCCTATGTTTGATTGGTTGCTGTCATTTTAGTAGGAACCAGCTTCATAGTATGATTTGGACATTTTGGATTAACACATATTTTTATTGTATTTTTTTATTTATTTTTTACAGCCACGGGGAAGGTATGGATACCGATAAGGATGATCCACATGGGATGTGAGTATTCTCTGAAACCCACTTAGAATGCATTATGTGCACCGAAATTAAAATTTCAGGATGCACCTGGCTCAAGCTAAAACCGAAATTGACAGTTTTTGAAAAGTATATATTTTTTTTTTTTAATTTTATTTATGTTCGAATTTTTAATTATCGTCATGACTTTAAATGAATGTGAATTTGTCGGCCAAATATAGGCACCTTTTTTGAAGCGGTGTTAAAAATCCTGCTTGCTGCATTTTTTAATTTTATGTTTAGTCGGTTAAAGCCGCACCAAAAACGCAGCTCCCCATTGAAATGCATTGAAAACACCGCAAGAATGCATCAGAAATGCAACAGTTTATTTTTTTTATTTTTATTTTTTTTAATGCATATTTTTTATGACTTATGAAAAACACAACATAAACACAGTAAAATCGCAAGCATTTTCGGTAGCCATCATTGGCACCTTTTTTAATTTTCTTTCAGCATAATGCTCAAGACCCTGATAAATTTTGCTGCTTCACTAATTTATTGGATGGTGATTGGGTGTGCATTCTTTTGATTGGCTGTCAGCCCTCATATTTTGTCTGGAGAGCATATCCACAAAACGCATGTCCTAATTGATGACCTTAGTAATTTTTTAGCATTGATTTGTCACCTGTCTTATGACCCTAAGGCCCTTGTGCCCAACCTGCAGCTTGAGGGCTGCATACGGCCCTTGGTATATGATGTGCGGCCCTCGGACCTCCAGCAGTCTGTAGTGGGAACATTAATTAGGGTAATAGCATTAATCTCAACTAGCCTCATGTAACCTCTTCCCAGCTTCGTATTATCTTCTGCAGCATCTTCCCACCAACGATGTATCCTCTCCTCACTCTCTGACCCTCATTTCCTCTATTAGGTCTGCAGTCTCTGACCATCCTCAAGTATTTCATACATTTAACATTATGTGCCGCCCTTTGCTGATATCTGGGGCCGTGTTTTGAGGCCCCCTATAGCTCATAAGCTGACAACCATTGCACTAATTCAGATGGGTACTGAGAGCCATTCTCTGTGCTGAACCGCTTTTTGCTGCATCTGCATCCACTTCGGAGCCCGGTCAATGATTTGCTGGCACCCGCTTAATCGGCTTGTGCAACTAAAGTGTGTTGTGTGTGTGTTTTTTTTTTTTTTTTTTAAACCATGTTTAAATGTAATATGCTTGCAGCAAGTAGATTGGGTTCTTTTTTATTTATTTATTTTTATTTATAATATATTCATTTTTTTTTATTTTTTTTTTTATTTTATTTTTTAGGTTGGACTATCCTGAAGGTCGGATTAAAAACGCACGGTGAGTCACACTGCAAGTGGCCAATTACCTGGTGATGTGATGGCAGATAATCGCCTTTCATAACCATATGCAGTTTTATATAAATACAGCCATTTGTTCTAAAGAACCCAACACAACTGTTGCGTGTAGAGGGGGTGGGGGGAATATGGCTGCGGCCTCAAGGACTCGGCAAAATGTGTTCTAGAGAAATCCTCTGAAAAGAGATGAGAGCTTTTTCCAACTTTTATTTTTTTATTTTTTATGTGACCTATAAACTCAATTGAAAAACAAACTGACAACTTTTAGGGGGGAAGTAAAACTAAAAAAACTAAAATAATGTGGTTGCATAAGTGTGTGCACCCTCTCATAACTGTGTTCATAATGAAGCAATCACATTCAAACTCATGTTAAATAGGAGTCAGTACACACCTGTCACTTCATTTAAAGTGCCTCTGATTAACCCCAAATAAAGTTCAGCTGTTCTAGTAGGTCTTTCCTGACTTTTTTTCTTAGTTGCATTATTCAGCAAAAGCCACATGGTCCTCAGAGAGCTTCCAAAGCATCAGAGGGATCTCATTGTTGAAAGGTATCAGTCAGGAGAAGGGTACAAAAGAATTTCCAAGGCATTGGATACACCATGGAACACAGTGAAGACCGTCATCATAAAGTGGAGAAAATATGACACAACAGTGACATCACCAAGAACTGGACGTCCCTCTAAAAGTGATGAAAAGAGAAGAAAACTGGGCAGGGAGGCTGCCAAGAGGCCTACAGCAACATGAAAGGAGCTGCAGGAATATCTGGTGAGTACTGGCTGTGTGATGACAACAATCTCCCGTATTCTTCTTATGTCTGGGCCATGGGGTAGATTGACAAGACGGAAGCCTTTCCTTACAAAGAAAATGTCGGAGGCCGGCTAAATTTTGCAAAAACACATCTGAACTCTCCCAAAAGCATGTGGGGAAATGTGTTCTGGTCTGATGAAACCAAGTTTGGACATAATTCCAAAAGATATATTTGGTGTAAAAAAACAAACAAAAAAAAAAAACACTGCACATCACCAAAAGAACACCATACCCACCGTGAAGCATGGTGGTGGCAGCATCGTGCTTTGGGGCTGTTTTTCTTCCGCTGCAACAGGGGCCTTAGTCAAGGTAGAGGGAATTGGGAACAGTTCCAAATACCAGTCAATGTTGACACAAAACCTTCAGGCTTCTGCTAGAAAGCTGAACAAAGAGTAACTTCGTCCTTTTCAGCACAAGAACCACATAAAGCATACATCCAGATCAACAAAGGAACGGCTTCACCAGAAGAAGATGAAAGTTTTGGAATGGCCCAGCCAGAGCCCAGACCTAAATCCCATTGAAAATCTGTGGGGTGATCTGAAGAGGGCTGTGTGCACAGGAGATGCCCTCACAATCTGACCGATTTTGGATTGTTTTTGCAAAGAAGAGCGGGCAAATATTGCCAAGTCAAGATGTGCCATGCTCATAGACTCATACCAAAAAAGACTGAGTGCTGGAATAACCTCAAAAGGGCCTTCAACAACGTATTCTTGTAAGGGTGTGCACACTATGCAGCCATATTATTTTCCCTCCATCTAAAAGATTTCAGTTGTACAGTTTATAGATCACATTAAAGGTGGAAAAAGTTCTGAAATTATTTATTTATCTTTGTCTCTCCTTTTTTTTTTTTTTTTTACATCACAGAAACCTGACATTTTAACAGGGGTGTGTAGACTTTTTATATACACTGTATATAGGTGCAGTATGTGTAAATTATTTTCATAAACATTTATAATTTTAAAGGCATTGCAAGTGAAGGTGTTTTTTTTTTTTCGTGTGTGGTGTTTATTTTTTCATGCTTTGATGGTTCTCTGTTTCAGGGAGGCACACAGTCAGATTGAGAAGCGGCGCAGGGATAAAATGAACAGTTTCATAGACGAGTTGGCATCTCTAGTGCCCACGTGTAATGCCATGTCACGGAAGCTGGATAAGCTAACGGTACTGCGAATGGCGGTGCAACATATGAAGACGCTACGAGGTAAGTGGCCCTGCTGCACACCGAGTAACCATCTACACTGACATTGGTTCACTCTTATGACCCACTGTAGCCCCGCCCCCATCTTCTGTTTCCACTTTGACATTCATATTAACTTTAAGTGGTTTTCAGTTTGTGTTTTTGTTTTTGTTTTTTCAGTACTCTATTGGGGCTTGTTCCACACTTGCTTTGCTCTTTGAAGAGCGATCCACATTTAGATTGCTCTAAGGAGAGGATTTGATAGTGTGGAGGTGTTTTACCACATCCTCGCTGCCTGCTTTTAAAGGCTAACTGCGCTTTTGTGGGAAAAATGGCAATTGTTTTTTAAATACATTTTTTTTTTTTTTTTTTATATTACAATTGCTCCACAAGTCGCATTGTAATTGAATGTTATCAAAAATACCTTTTTCCTTTTCAATCTGCAGCCGCTGTGTTTTTTTTTTATTTTTATTTTTTGTGTTTGTATTTTTTATAAATTTTTTTAGTAAAATTCAATGCAATGCATATGGCAACCTGGGGGTGTTCTGTACACAGATGCGTCTCATGCCTGATGAAGGGCTCCTGCGAGGACCCAAAAATGTTGTTTCTGCTGTAATAATGTGATTGCTGAATAAAGCTTTGGACCCGTTCTGGAGATCCGTGGTGGTGCTGGTGACATTCTCTCGCTCTGTACACAGATGGTGTATGCAGAGCAGCCCCTTTCATTTGAATGTTTCACGTTTTAGTGGGTCCCGTGCCTGTTGAGATTGACGGAAAGGTATAATTGTGGCCACTGCAGCTAAAGGCAGTTGGGGGTGGTGGCAAAAGCGCAGCTCAACTGTTGGGCTTTACCACCCCCAACCCCCCTCCACCGCTAATGTGAACGAGTCCTTGAAGTGGTAAATAAGGATCTTTATCAGCACACCTCGGTTATAGTGATAATCTTGTCCTTTATTCTCTGAAAGCAACAGGCATCAGAGGCTGACATTTCCAGGCCTCACAGGATACCGTAGCCAAGGGGTGTGTCAACCCTAATTTCACCACGGGCCGCATTATAATTGCCCTCAAAGGGTCTGTAAGACTAGATGTCCAGAGCACCCCCCCCCCCCCCACATCAGAAGTTAAGTGTCCCCCACCATCTCGTGCATCACAGTCCACCCCCCCCCCCTTTACCTTGTACTTATTCCAGGAAAAAGTGAGGGGCGGAGCTGGAAATCAGAAAGTGCAGTGTCTGGAGGAGGAGCAGAGGAGGGCAGGAGTCAGCTGCTGGATGATAACAGGGGAGGAGGAGACAAAGGAGGGGAATGCAGCTGCACAGAGAACACAGGATCTGTAGGATGAGTTCTGTCCCCCTCTCTGCTGCTGACTGTGGAGATGGGTGGGTGTGTGTGTGTGTGTGTGTGGGGGGGGGGGGGGGGGTGGAGGTGGCGCAGCTGCAAGAGAGGTGCGGGGGCCACATGAAATAGCATAACGGGCCACGTGTTTGACACGTGTCATAGCCAAAGCACTCTACATAGCTGTGCTGCTGGAGATCCTTATTTTCCTATAATTGCATGGTGGCACTATCCACCAATTTACTACAGCACCCTACAGGAACTATGGGCGAGCCTGTAAGGAGCGAGGTGGTTACAATACATTTCGAAATTAGAATTGAAATCGCGCTAAGTAATAAAAATATGCAGCTACCACATCAACTGTAAATGCATAGAAATAAAAAGTGCAGCACTAAATATCCAAATGTGAAAAAAACCTAAACCCCAGCATCCAATCAGTCAAGTCCAAATACTGTATTTCCAGCTGTAATGCCAGTGTAAGTATCGGTGAAAATGAAGCCCTTCCAAAGACCCAAAGACAATAAAGCCACATCCAAACAAGCCTGTGTTGAAAAAGAACGCATTCACCATCCACTCAAAAATACGCTTACCAGATGGGTTTGACTTTCAAGTTATAAAAGTGCCCTTTTGTCAAGGACGAGCGCATTGCTCCGCAACAGGAGGAAATCTATGCGCTCCGATTACCTCTCATTCCAAGGTCCTCCTCATGGCCATAGTGATAAAAAGAGAACTGGGAGAACCACATAAATCCATCAAAAGCAACGATCTATTAAAAAACATAGATAATGCTCACAAATGGAGTAGCAGCCCAGTGACGAAACGCGTAGGCTGGAGCTGGCTTATGTGACGCATCATCGCATACTTTGGCTTCCGTAAGTGGTTTGCACCTGTCCCGGGCTGCTACACTGTTATGCATATGTGGATAATGAAGATGTTTTGTGAGTATCTCTATGCTTTTTAATAAATCATTTTGTTTTTATGGATTTACACTGTGGTCTCCCGGTTCTTTTTTTTTTTTTTTTTTTGCCACTATGACCATGAGTATGACCTTGGGATAAGGGGTATCGGAGCGCAGAGATTCCATTCTGCCCCAGAATAATACGCTCTTCTGTGACAGATGCTCAGTGTGCACTCCTTGCAATATCCATCCTCCAAAAAAAAAAAAAAAGTTCCTCTTAAATGATTACCAGGTGAACCGTGCGCATGCAGGCTTCGGGATTCATGTGACGTTTTCTCTCCATCTACAGGTGCTGCAAACCCGTACACAGAAGCCAATTACAAGCCGGCCTTCCTATCGGACGATGAGCTAAAGCACTTGATTCTCAGGGTGAGCTGGTTTTATTGTATGTACTAGGACAGTGATGGGGAACCTCGGCACTCCAGATGTTTTGGAACCACATTTCCCATGATGCTCATGCACTCTGCAGTGTAGTGGAGCATCATGGGAGATGTAGTTCCAAAACATCTGGGGTTCCAAGGTTCCCCATCACTGCTCTAGAAGTTCTTTTTATTTTTTTTATGTCCACCCGGACACAGCAAAGTGTACAGGAGCTCTGAAGTATTTACAGGCTTCATGAATTTAGGCATTCTTACCAAGACCATGGCCATCATTCAGATTCAGAACTCGTTGGGCTGGGCTGAAGGGGATTGGTGACCCAGGGAAATAGATCTATTTTCTTTATAAGGATATTCTGCTATGTCAGGCTTAGTGGTTTTGGCACTTAAAGCAGAATTTTACCCATAACAACTTGCTAAATTTTTTTTTTTTTTTTTTTTAGTAAGGAACGTTCATTCTACATGTCTCTTCTTGCTGGAGGCGGCCATTTTTCTGAAGCCCAGAGCCATCAAATGGCTGGTGTTGTGATCAAACGGGAAGTAGCTTCCTTGGCTGTAAAGCAGGGATATGTAATTAGCGGATCTCCAGCTAGGGTTGCCACTAGGGCTGAAACAACTAACCGATTAATCGACAACTAATCGATTATGAAATTGATTACTATTTTCATAATCGATTAATCGGCCAGTAACATAATGGGGTTAAAAAAACAAAAACTAAAATGAGCCCTTTTATAGTACAAAAATATCACTACTGTAAATATTACTTTCACAGTTCTACAGTAAAAAAAATGAACCCCTTACAGTAGTGATTATCTGCTTTTTTTTTTTTTTTGTACTATAAAGGGCTAATTTTAGTCTTTTTAACCCCATTATGTTACTATACCTCCTATACCTGGTTCACATCTATGTGTTTATTGGTGCTTTTTGCAGAAACGCACTACAGTTAATTTACATGGTTTCCTATGAGACATGTTCATATCTGTCCTTTTTTTCAACCGCTGCATATTTGGAAAGGGTCAGGGACTTTTAACGCAAAAGGGTGCTTTTTTTTTTTTTTTTTTTTTTGGTTCAATATACTTCAAAGGAGAAGCTGCAGAAAATAATGTAATGCGTTTTTGCAGCAATTTGTGTTTTTTAATCTGCCCCAAAAAAATGCAAAAAACACAAAATTGCAGTAAAATCACGTGCGCAAAAATCAAAACGTACAGCAAAAAGCATTGCAGAAACAGATCAAAAGCAAAAACTGCATAGCTGAGTACCGAGCCTTATGCTGGCCACACGGATCAATTTTCAGGGGAGAATATTCAGATGAAAAATCTTTGTACATTCGCTGAATGAAAGAATTTTGTTTGAAATTTTCACTTCATTTCTGAACAAAAAACACACACACTGTCTGAAAATTCCTTTGACCGAGAAGTTTTCAATTTCCAAATTTTCCTGTCACTGTGGTTGAAAATGAACGTCAATTTGACCCACTTTTTTTTTTTTTTTTTAAGGGTATTAATCGATTAATCAAAACAATAATCGGCCAACTAATCGATTATGAAAATAATCGTTAGTTGCAGCCCTAGTTGCCACCTCATCCCTTTAAAACCAAACACATATTAATTACACGGGTTCCGAGGCTAATTTTAATGCAGATAAGGCACTGTGCTTGCGCGCTCTCTTGTGCGCTCTCACGCTCTATCACGCTCGCTCTCTCTATCACGCTCGCTCGCTCTCTCTATCACGCTCGCTCTCCCTATCACGCTCTATCACGCTCGCTCGCTCTATCACGCTCGCTCGCTCTATCACGCTCGCTCTCTCTATCACGCTCGCTCGCTCTATCACGCTCGCTCGCTCTATCACGCTCGCTCTCTCTATCACGCTCGCTCTCTCTATCACGCTCGCTCTCTCTATCACGCTCTATCACGCTCGCTCGCTCGCTCTATCACGCTCGCTCGCTCGCTCTATCACGCTCGCTCTCTCTATCACGCTCGCTCTCTCTATCACGCTCGCTCGCTCTCTCTATCACGCTCGCTCGCTCTCTCTATCACGCTCGCTCGCTCTCTCTATCACGCTCGCTCGCTCTCTCTATCACGCTCGCTCGCTCTCTCTATCACGCTCGCTCGATCGCTCTCGCTCGATCGCTCTCGCTCGATCGCTCCCTCTCGATCGCTCCCTCTCGATCGCTCCCTCTCGATCGCTCCCTCTCGATCGCTCCCTTTCACGCTCTTTAGCGCTCTCGTTTGCTCTTTAGCGCTCTCGTTTGCTCTTTAGCGCTCTCGTTTGCTCTTTCGTGCTCTTGCTCGCTCTTTCGCGCTCGCTCTCGCTCTCTTTCACGCTCGCTCTCGCTCTTTCACGCTCGCGCTAGCTCTCTTTCACGCTCGCGCTAGCTCTCTTTCGCGCTCGCTCTCTTTCGCGCTCGCTCTCTTTCGCGCTCGCTCTCTTTCACGCTCTCGCTCGCTCTCTTTCACGCTCTCGCTCGCTCTCTTTCACGCTCTCGCTCGCTCTCTTTCACGCTCTCGCTCGCTCTCTTTCACGCTCTCGCTCGCTCTCTTTCACGCTCTCGCTCTCTTTCACGCTCTCGCTCTCTTTCACGCTCTCGCTCTCTTTCACGCTCTCGCTCTCTTTCACGCTCTCGCTCTCTTTCACGCTCTCGCTCTCTTTCACGCTCCCTTTCACGCTCTCGCTTGCTCCCTTTCACGCTCTCGCTCGCTCCCTTTCGCGCTCGCTCCCTTTCGCGCTCGCTCCCTTTCGCGCTCGCTCTCTTTCGCGCTCGCTCTCTTTCACGCTCGCGCTCGCTCTCTTTCGCGCTCGCTCTCTTTCACGCTCGCGCTCGCTCTCTTTCACGCTCGCGCTCGCTCTCTTTCACGCTCGCGCTCGCTCTCTTTCACGCTCGCGCTCGCTCTCTTTCACGCTCTCGCTCGCTCTCTTTCACGCTCTCGCTCGCTCTCTTTCACGCTCGCTCTCTTTCACGCTCACGCTCTCGCTTGCGCTCTTTCACGCTCTCGCTCGCGCTCTTTCACGCTCGCTCTCTTTCACGCTCTCGCTCGCTCTCTTTCACGCTCTCGCTCGCTCTCTTTCACGCTCTCGCTCACTCTCTTTCACGCTCTCGCTCACTCTCTTTCACGCTCTCGCTCACTCTCTCTCTCCTATTGGTAGGATACTGCTACCGACCATAGAGCCTCTCGTGATGGATGAAAGAGAGGATGACCAGGGGTCTGAGGTCTGTAGGCAGATAAGCGGAGCTTCCACCCTTTAGTGGAACTCCGCTTTAAGTTTAGAAAAAAGCAGTTACATTTCCGGCATGCTGGGATTGCTGACTGTCACATTGGTTGCGCTCTCATGTGTGCGGCACCATAGCAATTGCAGATCAAACAGAGGCTAAGATGGCAGCTTCCTTGGCTGAAAAGGATAGGAGAGTTTACAGTAGTTCCACTTATAAAGGGATTCCGAAGGCAAAATTTTATTTTTTATAAATAACATGTTATACTTGCCTGTTCTGTGTAATAGGTTTGCACAGAGCAGCCCCGATCCTCCTCTTCTCATGTCCCCTGCCCAGCGCTCCTGGCCCCTTCCCCTTGCCGAGTGCCCTCCATAGCAAGACGCTTGTAGTCCAAAAATTGCCAGTTTTTTGTTTTGCAGTCTGTCATATCTGAAGCTCATCCCTACTTTATATAACATTCCATAAATCTGAAGGGGTATTGCAGTCTAGCAGAAAGGGGTAGTGATTGTGTTTTAGTAGTATAGAGATCCTAGCTGGCTAAGAACACTAAAGCCCCCATACACACGATCAGATTTTCTGCAGATTTTTTTTTTTTTTATCTCCCAGATTTACCAAAACCATGTAGTAGAAGGGCCTGCCTGATTGCATACACATTGAGACTCCTAAGCTTTGACCTCATATTATTATATGGTTTTGGTAAATCTAAAGGAAAAATCGACAGAAAATCTGTTAGTGTGTATGGGGCTTAAAGTGTGCCCATCTAAAGGGAGCCCTCGGATACCGTTCTTCTTTTACTTGTGAACTGCTCCTGATTTCCTGACATCTTTTATTACACATCTGGACATCGATATTCTTCTCGGGGGGACAAAGGCAAAGAACATTTCCAAGCTTGCCTGATTTTTTTTTTTTTCTTGGCTTTAGTGACGGAGATGATTTTTGCTCAGCACTTATTTCATGAATAAACAGCTCTTTGTATCTGCAAGTCGACTGTTTTAGTCCGATGTTCTGCTATATAGATGGCTGTGGCTGGCAGGAAGAGGTTAATGCCGGAGGGGGGGGGATGGGGCGTCGGTGTCGGTGGATGGTATACCGGTCACATAAAGGAAATGATATAACACTGGCAGCAGTGAGTCACAGGGTGTAGGCATATAACATTCCCAGCAAAATATGTCTAGAACCCGGGCTCTTGTGTTCTGCTGCCTCTTTCCTTTTGTTGCCTATTATTCCTTCATCTTGTATACATTTTCTTGTTTCATTGGTTTTTACCCCCCCCTTCATGACCAGGCCACGTTCTGCGATTCGGCACTGTGTTATTTTAACTGACAATTGTGCGATCGTGTAACGTGTACCCAAATAACATTTATGTCTTTCTTTCTTTTTTTTTTTTTTACTCCCCCCCCACACACATGGCTTTCTTTTGGTGGTATTTGATCACCTCTGCGGGTCTTTTATTTTTTTGCGCTATAAACAAAAAAAAGACAATTCTGGGAAACCAAACCAATATTTTTTTACTTTCTGCTATAAAACATATCCAATAAAAAAAAAAAAAAGTCAAATTTCTTCATAAATTTAGACTGCCCATGTATTCTGCTACATATTTTTGGTAAAAAAATATCCCAATAAGTGTATATTGATTGGTTTACACAAACGTTTTTGCTTCTACAAACTATGGAATTTTTTTATTTTTTTTTAAATACTAGTAATGGCAGCGATTAGTGACTTATAGAGGGACTGTGATATTGTGGCAGACAATGGGACACTGACACTAGTTGAAAAACCAGTGACACTAATACAGTGATCAGTGCTAAAAATATGAACTGTCACTGTACTGATATTGGCTGGGATGATCAAAGGTTAACACTAATACAGTGATCAGTGCTAAAAATATGAACTGTCACCTGATATTGGCTGGGATGATCAAAGGTTAACCATTCTGTGTTAACGATGAGTCCTCTACCTTGGCGGTCGGGGGGGGGGGGGGGGTGTCCCACCAGAGTCCTTTACCCTGGCGGTCGGGGGGGGGGGGGAGGAGGGTGTCCCCACCAGAGTCCTTTACCCTGGCAGTCGGGGGGGGGGGGGGGGAGGGAGGGAGGGTGTCCCCACCAGAGTCCTCTACCCTGGCGGTCGGGGGGGGGGGGAGGGAGGGTGTCCCCACCAGAGTCCTCTACCCTGGCGGTCGGGGGGGGGGGGAGGGAGGGTGTCCCCACCAGAGTCCTCTACCCTGGCGGTTGGGGGGGGGAGGGTGTCCCCACCAGAGTCCTCTACCCTGGCGGTCGGGGGGGGGGGGGAGGGTGTCCTACCAATCAACAGCTGTGATATTAGTGCAGCATGGGGGTAGCTGCACTGGAGACTGGGGGGTGGGGGAAAGCAGCGGAGACCATAGGCAGTCTGACCCTAACTGTTGACTGGATAATTTCTTGTAGGGGGCTGGATATGACCCTCGGGCTGTAGTTTGCGGACTATTTCTTTCTTTAGAATCTTATATAAGTTTCTCTGTCCTGCAGGCAGCAGATGGTTTCCTCTTCGTGGTCGGCTGTGACCGTGGAAAAATCTTATTTGTGTCGGAATCTGTTTTCAAAATTCTCAATTATAGCCAGGTAAGAGCGAATCTCTTCTAATGTGTCTCCTGTTCAGCTCATTGCCTTCATAAAGAGTTCTTGATATGTGCCCCCCCCCCCCCCCCCAATACCAGAGGCTGTGTAAATGTTTGTGTTTTCATAGTAAAAGCATTGAAAGGCATTTTTGGAATCGGTGCCATGCGTTTTACATGCATTTCACATGTTTAAAGTAATACATTAAAAATTTCTTGCCCTTGAGAGCCACCAGCTGACATTTTGCGTGACTGGTGGCTCTCAGTCTTGGCTGTCATTGGCCGCTCGAGTTTTCACTGATGATTTAGATTCTAGAACCAGAGTATTATGTATTCACTGTGTCGGCTACGTATATACAGTGGGTATAGAAAATAATCATCCCCCCCCCCCTCTTAAAATGACATTTTGTTTTGCAGCCTGGAATGAAGACAGGCACTTTTTTTATTTTATTTTTTGTATCCAGCTTTATTTACTGAGCCCCGCCCCTTGTCAGTATTTCATTGAACCACCTTTGGCTTTTAACTACAACCTTTAGTCTGTTGGGATACCAAACTCCACTCGACTTAAGCGATAGTTTGGTCTAAGCCCTGCCCTCGGCCTGCCGCTTTGAGAGTAAAGAAGCACAACCTAGGGCCATTGCTTTGCACTTTTTCCTCTTGTCAAGAAGCTTGCAACGTGCCGTGCATTGGCTCACCTCACCGCTCCTCCCTGTCCTGGTCTTGCTGTGCCCCAGAAATACATAACAGGATTAAATGACTTTGGAGATAAGCCCTCCCCACCTGCTGTTCTACTCTGCCAATGAGAGCGCAGCTATTGTCTGCTGAGATGCTGTTATTGGACAGTGTTTTTTTTTTTTCTTTTTTTTTTTAACTTGTTGTTTTATAAACTTTTGGTTTTCCCAACCCATCATATCCCACCAATACCGTTCTGTATATGATCACATTTGCTCCACCTGTGCATAGGTCAGAGACGGCTGCTGGGATGTGAGGATCAGTCTGGAAACACATTGGGGTTGATTTACTAAAGGCAAATAGAGTGTGAACTCTGCAAGTGCAGTTGCTCCAGAGCTTAGTAAATGAGGTGAATCTTCACTCTGCAAAAAAACATTTTTGCTTGCACGTGATTGGATGGTAGAAGTCAGCAGAGCTTCCCCCTTATTTACTAAACTCTGGAACAATTGCACTTGCAAAGTGCACAACCTATTTGCCTTTAGTAAATCAACTCCTCTGTCCTCTCTAGTCTACAATTATAAGAGACCGTTTTTAAGGCATATTTTATAAAGCAGCAAATGTGACTTTTGCCAGATATGCAATGTAGGTGACTCTTCCTGGTGCATGGCTTTCCTAAATGAAAGGGAATGAGTAACAAACTGTGAATGTTTGGTAAAGTCACATTCACTGCTATAGAAATATCCCCTTTTTATTTACTGTATCATTACATTACAGTTCATTGTGCATTCAAACACAGCTGCCAGTTTATGGAATTCCTTGTCTGTGGCGACCTCTGCTGGTCAGCTGTGGTAATACTGCCTGAATTCATCCATAGGCTAAATACAATCAAGGATTCTGCAGTCAATGATGCATTGCCAGTTGTCGTTCAAAAGGTCACATTTATAATGCCTGAAGAAAGAGAAAAAAGTTGGTCCCTGTTGCCC
>NW_027507786.1:10506735-10545106 GCF_037356315.1 Lithobates pipiens
CGCTAAATCTACTTCTGTCTTTCGATCGTGAATGAATATCATATGCTATATAAAAAAAATTTGTTGTTTATTTTTTTTAATTTTTTTTATTTCATTAGTCGGTCAGAATAAGCTCTGGAAGAAGCGCGCAAGGACACGCGAAACATGTCGAGCATAATATTGTCAACCCCTTTGATGTTCCGCCATTGTGGATTACCGTATTTATCGGTGTATAACACGCGCCGGCGTATAACACGCACCCCAAGTTTAGGAGGGAATTTTAAGAAGGAAAAAAAAAACTTACATTTAAATGACCATCAATGCAGCCTTATCAGTGTCCATCTGAAGCCTTGTCAGTGTCATTTGCAGCCTTGTCATGCAGCCTGTCCATCATTGCAGCCTTGTGCATCGTTGTCCCCTTGTCAGTGATAATGTCCGCTTTTATTTTTTTAAAATGGCGCCGCCGAGATGTCCTTTGTATCTCGGCGGTGCCTGGTAGTTCTTGGCCGCCTTTGGCCGCTCTCGGCCCTTCTCTGCGGTTTCAGCTGCCGAGAAGGGCCGAAGCTGCCGAAAGCTGCCGAGAAGGGTCGAAAGAGGCTGAAAGCCGCCAAGTACAGCCGAAATCCGCCCAGAGCTCAAAAATCGCTCAGAAAATCGCGGAGGATCGGCGTATAACACGCACCCGCGATTTCCCCCTGATTTTAAGGGGAAAAAAGTGCGTGTTATACGCCAATAAATACGGTACTTAATATTTCACTGTTGAGAGAGTTTACTGGTGGTTTCCACCATTCTAGTATTATTATATAAGAGCGGTTACATTAATAGGGATGATTTTCTGATCATTTTATTTTTTTATGTATTGATTTGTTATAGAATTTTTGTTAATAGTTAATTAAAAAATATACATTTTTTAAGTCGTTGTACTGTGCCTAAAAAGTCCATAGCCCAATTTTTCTTCTGTTTCTGATAGAGTAGGCAGGTAATTTGCGCCCCCCCAACCCATGGACTTTGCTTTAATACCTCTGCCCTGATTATACCCCCTCTCAGCCCTCTAATCTGATCACACCCCCTAGTTACCCCATCACACATATATCCCCCCCCCCTCCCTCCCCATCTCACCGGTCCTGCAGCACCAGAGACAGGGGGGTTAGCTGTGTCCTGCACAGGAGAATACCTCCAGCAGGAGTTCCGGAGGCGTCACCAGCAGGGAGCCTCCTCCACCATGACCACCTCCTCTGCTGGCACCCCTGCCCTGACCCCCCCCCCCCACTCACTGCCTGCACACACTTGAGATCTGCCCACCGCTCTGCCCTCTACCAACTTGGATACGTTCTCCCTGCTCTGTTGGTGATGGTAGGTAAACTAAAACCTCCATGCTGCGCCCTCTCTCCTCCTGCCTTTTGGTTGTGCAGGCCCTGTCTGCGCCCCTCTAAATGTTGCGCTGGAGCAACTGCACCAGCTGTCACACACACACACACACACACACACACACACACACACACACACACACACACACACACACACACACACACACACACACCACACACTTTTCCACTGTGTAGAGGCCTTGAGATTTGAAATGCCCTCTTCTCTCCTTTCTTTTTGCAGGGCTTCCAGAATGGATCGGGGTGATCCTCTGTACTGGTGCTGACCAATTGGAATCACTCTGATCCATCCCAGAAACCCTGCAAGAAGAAGCTGAAATTTTAAGATTTTCCCCCCCAGAAGGCTACATGAGCCACCTGGGCACTGAGAGCTCATCACCTATGAAGGCAAGTATAGCAAGGACCAAAAGGTTTCTGAAAAGGTCAACTTTTTAAAAGTGGTTGTAAACCTCAGACAGGAAATATGAACAAAGAAATTTCCCTCTATAGTGTGTACTTTTCTCAATCCAGAGCACTAAGTGTCATTTCTGTCTGCTGTCTCCTTTCTCTGCTATTGGCATAAGTCACTTCTGACAAGTTTTACTGACGCCAAGAGAAAAAAGGTGACACGGGAGGGAGCTTCAGCACACAGCCTGTGATTGGCAGACTCGGCTCTATTCCTGTGTGAAGGGGGTGTGTCCCTTCCCTCCAATCAGCTCTCGCTGAGCTCTGCATTGTGATTTTTAACTCTCCGCCCCCCCCCCCTTTTTTTTTTTCTTTTTTTTTTAACGTTTCAGACCAGCTTTATAAACTCTGGATTTTGAAGGAATGTAGAGAAGAGAAGACTGCAGATAAATAGGTACAGTCTCATCTCTGTGTATCGCTTGAGGCCAGTCACTTCACTGGGTATATGTAAGGGTTTACAACCACTTTTAAAGGTGCTAGTTCCAGGGCTGTCCCGCCGATCAGGGGGTTTCCGACTTCTCTTGCTAAACACTTCATCCCAGGAGCAATCTAGACTTTCTCCAGAACATTGAGAAATGGAAATTGTTGTTCCCATCCCTCGCCCCCTTCATACGCTCTCTGCGATTGTACATTACATATTAAAGGTCTGGAAGTACCATCACATTGTTGAAAAGTTGGATGTAACATGACTGGGGAGGGGGGATTTACCAAAACTAGAGTGTGTGCAGAATCTGGTGCAGCTCTACAGAGGAACCAATCGGCTTCCAGGTTTTATTGACAAAATGTAACCGAACAAGCTGATTGGCTACCATGACAGCGACACCAGATTCTCAGTGCTCCAGTTTTAGTAAATCCATGTAAACTCCATGTCTGCTGCATCGTCTGTAGAAAGGTGGAGGCAGCATGTCACAGTGCAACCATATGTATTATCAGAGGGTAATGAGCCAATCAAAAAGGTAGACCATCCTTGGAAAGGGGACTGAATTTCCTTTATAACAAGCACATTATGAAATGCTTACCTTAGACTGAAGCTCTCCAGCGGCGCGCTGTCACCGCTTCCATCTCCACCTGGTCTTCCTTCCAGGTTCGCATGCTCAGGGCACCTAGCTGGCCGAGCCATGCATGCGCGTGGGAGTCGCGGCACACCGCTCTGAAGGAATGGCACAGTTATGCCGTTCCTTCAGAGCGCATGCGCTGGTGATGTCATCGGCTGCATACTATGTGAAGATCTCTGCAAGTTTTAGGAGATATTCACTGTACCTGCAGGTAAGTTTTATTATAGGCTTACCTATAGGTACAATAAAAAAAAAAAAAAAGAAATGTACTAACACTGTAACTCATTCCCAAGAATGTATTTTTATATCCTGTGTCTGATTCTTCACAGCGGGGCTTCCCGTCAAGACGGATATCACCCCAGGACCATCGCGGCTGTGTTCCGGGGCCCGGCGATCGTTTTTCTGCAGGATGAAATGCAATCGGCCTTCTGTCAAAGTGGAAGACAAAGATTTCCCCTCCAATTGTTCGAAAAAGAAAGGTTGGTCAAGTCCCCGCGGGCCGGAATATAGCGAAAGAAAGAAGTAGGATTTTCGATGCTGATAATCGGATTTGTGTCTTTGCAGGGGACAGGAAAAGTTTTTGCACTATACACAGCACTGGATATCTGAAGAGCTGGCCGCCTACGAAGATGGGGCTGGACGAAGATAACGAGCCGGATAGCGAGGGCTGTAACCTTAGCTGCCTTGTCGCCATTGGTCGATTACACCCGCACATAGTACCGCAGCCCGCCAACGGGGAGATCAGGGTAAAATCCACAGAGTACGTCTCGCGGCACGCCATCGACGGGAAGTTTGTATTTGTAGATCAAAGGTGAGATGCTTATCTGTGGTCTCCATTAAAAATCAACATTGAAACGTTTTTAAGCATTTGTAATGGCTCAAGTTTTAAACATTTTTACATTAATTTTTTTAATAAAAAACAGTTATGCTTACCTGCTCTGTGCTATGTATTGCACAGAGTGGCCCTGAACCTCCTCTTCTTCGTCTGGGGTCTCCCAGGCTCTCCTCTTCTTCGTCTGGGGTCTTCCAGGCTCCTCCTCCTTCGTCTGGGTCCCCAGGCTGCTCCTCTTCTTATTCTGTGGTCCCCCAGGCTGCTCCTCTTTCGTCTGGGTCCCCCAGGCTGCTCCTCTTCTTTGTCTGGGGTCCCCCAGGCTGCTCCTCTTCTTTGTCTGGGGTTCCCCAGGCTGCTCCTCTTCTTAGTCTGGGTCCCCCAGGCTGCTCCTCTTCTTAGTCTGGGGTCCCCCAGGCTGCTCCTCTTCTTAGTCTGGGGTTCCCCAGGCTGCTCCTCTTCTTAGTCTGGGGTTCCCCAGGCTGCTCCTCCTTCGTCTGGGTCCTTCAGGCTGCTCCTTCTTTGTCTGGGGTCCCCCAGGCTGCTCCTCTTCTTTGTCTGGGGTCCCCCAGGCTGCTCCTCTTTCGTCTGGGGTCCCCCAGGCTGCTCCTCTTCTTTGTCTGGGGTTCCCCAGGCTGCTCCTCTCTTAGTCTGGGGTCCCCCAGGCTGCTCCTCTTCTTAGTCTGGGGTCCCCAGGCTGCTCCTCTTCTTAGTCTGGGGTTCCCCAGGCTGCTCCTCTTCTTAGTCTGGGGTTCCCCAGGCTGCTCCTCTTCTTAGTCTGGGGTTCCCCAGGCTGCTCCTCCTTCGTCTGGGGTCCTTCAGGCTGCTCCTTCTTTGTCTGGGGTCCCCCAGACTGCTCCTCTTCTTTGTCTGGGGTCCCCAGGCTCCTCCTCTTCTTAGTCTGTAATCCCCCAGCTGCTCCTCCTCTTCTTAGTCTGGGGTTCCCCAGGCTGCTCCTCCTCTTCTTAGTCTGGGGTCCCCCAGGCTGCTCCTCCTTCGTCTGGGGTCCCCCAGGCTGCTCCTCCTTCGTCTGGGGTCCCCCCAGGCTGCTCCTCTTCTTTGTCTGGGGTCCCCCAGGCTGCTCCTCCTCCTCTTTGTCTGGGGTCCCCCAGGCTGCTCCTCCTCTTCTTAGTCTGGGGTCCCCCAGGCTGCTCCTCTTCTTAGTCTGGGGTCCCCCAGGCTGCTCCTCCTCTTCTTAGTCTGGGGTCCCCCAGGCTGCTCCTCCTCTTCTTAGTCTGGGGTCCCCCAGGCTGCTCCTCCTCTTCTTAGTCTGGGGTCCCCCAGGCTGCTCCTCCTCTTCTTAGTCTGGGGTCCCCCAGGCTGCTCCTCCTTTCCTTCCTCCCTCTTCCCTCTCTTCCTCCTCGTTTCCCCCTCTTCCTCCTCGTTTCCCCCCTCTTCCTCCTCGTTTCCCCCCTCTTCCTCCTCGTTTCCCCCCTCTTCCTCTCAGAGAGCCACCATAGGAAGCTACTTCCTATAGGGGAGCACCTGTGGGCTCACTCCCTAGCAAGGCTGTGTACATCTACAGACACGCACAGCATGCCCTGCCCCCCCACAGGGTTTGATTGACAGCAGCCAATGGCTCCTGTGAGGAGAGAGATGGAGGGCAGCGCCACTTCAGACACACAGCTCTGGATTGGGATAGGATAAAGGGGTACTTGTGTATGTATAAGGGAAGGTGAGGGGACAATACTTCCGCTGGAACATGATTTACCTTAGTGGACATGATTTCATTTAAAGCCAGTTCCTGAAATCTCATAGAAACTTCACTATAGTTGATGGTTTTTTAATGTTTTAAGTCTGCAGCTTTTCAGTGAAGTAAAACCTGGTGATCCTGCCATGTTCAGGCACTTCCTTTTTAATAGGGTGGCAACTTGTGCTCCTGCTTTGTCACCCTGTCACATGCCCCCTAGAGGTGACTGGCAGTATCTGTGTGTTAAAAATAACTGGTTCACTTTTAAATATGTATTTTAAATTTTTTTTTTTTTTAACCAGGGCAACTGCCATTTTAGGGTACTTACCGCAGGAATTATTAGGGACGTCGAGTTATGAGTATTTCCACCAGGACGACATTGGGAACCTCGCAGAGTGCCATAGACAAGGTACCTTTTTAGCTTGGCATTAGCAGTAAATGTATTCTTCATTCCAGGGAGATCTGCGTTTTGTATTTCTTCTGCAGGCTTTGGTATGAGAAACGTCACGATGAATGTTTTCATTTTAATTCCGTATTATTTTGTGTCTCTTCCAGTGTTACAGACAAGAGAAAAAATCACCACAAACTGTTACAAGTTTAAAATCAAAGATGGTTCCTTCATCACCCTGAAAAGTCGCTGGTTCAGTTTCATGAACCCGTGGACCAAAGAAGTAGAATATATCGTCTCCACCAATACTGTTGTTTCGTAAGTTTTTGGACCAAGCCCAATTTAAGGTTTCTCATGATCTGCCTGCACTGGTGTCTGTGCCAACTCCTGACCCCACCATGCCACCTTTTAAAACTCTGATCAGAGTGGCATGCAGAACTGAGGATGGAGGAAAATGTCCCTGTGACCACACATCCATAGCAACCCAAGGTATGGTGGTAAGTGGCAACCTCATCCTGGACTCTGGCCAAGCCACGCCCCCCCCAACACATTGGGGCTAAAGATGAAGTCGCCAGGATGAGGTTGCCACTTGCCACCATACCTTGGGATGCTATGAATTGCGGTCACAGGGACATCTTCCTCCATTCTAAGCCTTCTTAGGAGCCAGGGCAGGTTCCCTCCCTCCCAGCATTGGATGTATAGGATTGACATCCCCCCCCCCCCCCCCCCCTTTAGTAAGCCAGAGTGGCACATGACACGGGTCTCTTGGGTCACATGCAGAGCTGATGGAAGTCCTAGGCTTCTCCTCGACTCTGACATATCGTGATGCAGCCAAGGGGGGACCTAGGAGGACTTACCTCACTCTGCCCTGAGCCCCTGCATCTGAGGTTGGGGGGGGGGGGGATTTTACAGAGGGAGGAGGGTAGATGTTTGTGATGAATGAGGGGGGTAAAACCAGAATGAAAAGTTTTGGATTGCTGCTCGGGTCCCTGTATCCAAGTCCAGTGGACTTGCGCTGTGGGTGCTGGCTTGAGACAAGAGCTTGTCCTGGCTCTTTGTATATTGAAAGAGGTAAGTCCCGATCGCCGCACTCAAGAAAGACCCGATGGTCATGCAGGTAAAAGCAGCCTAGCCTCAGCCTAGCTCTATCCAGGCCACGCCACCTCCAACATGTTTCGCCCAGGCCTTAGTCCTGGAAATCATGCCTAAGCCCCAAGGCAAAACACGTTGGGGGGGGGGGGGGGGGGTGGTCTGGACGGAGCTAGGCAGAGGCTGTTTTTACCTGCATGACCACCTGGTTTTTCCAGTCAGCACTTTCCTCTTTCAATATACGGATGACGAGCTAACCATAGACTAGTCGAAAAATAGTTTTTGAACGTGTTTTTGAGGTTGTGAGCACAAACAATATTACCATCATGTAATGGCCGAATTTTCAATGATAATTTGTTCAATGGACATAAATTAATCAGTTTCCCGTTTTTTGTTGTTTGCTTCTGGGTCATATGCGCAGTACCAACAGTTCCATTTTCCAAACTTCCTTGGTTTCCAAAGATTTTTTTTTTTTTTTTTGGGCTTAAAAACATCACAACTGATTTTCTATTTGTACCCATTAACTGGAGGAAAAACAAAAAATGGTCCAAATGACAGATTTTTCGAACTACTTTTTGGCTAGTGTATGGCAACCATTACTCCTGACCCCTGTGTTATTTATAACCTACTACTGACCTCTGAATTCTGTGTTACTACTGACTGCTCAATGTTCCTTCCAATGACTCCGAATGGTCAGTCCGCCCCTGTTCAGGCCACTCGGGCACTGCCCGAGGGCCCCAGGCCACTAGGGGGCCCCATCAGGGTTGCCAGCCTCAGTAAAACCAGGGACAGTATGTAAAAAAAACTCTCTGAAATGTCCCTTACCGACATCCTTTTGGTCTAAAAATCCAGAGATTATAGCTGCCCCACCCCTCCAGTACCTTCTCAGCCAATAGAAACATGTCTGTGTATACTGTGTGGCCCCATAATCTCTGATTGCCTGGGGGGCTCCATAATCTCCTATTGCCCGGGGGCCCCATGAGTTGTCAGTCCGCCCCTGCTCCTGAATTCTGTGTTATTACAACTGACCCCTAAACTCTGTTACTAGTGACCCCTGAACTCTGTTGCCTCCAAAACAGATTAGTATTGTTGCTGCTGTGAACTCCAGTATTCTCTCTGTTGATTACTTTTTGTCTTGTTTTTGTTTTTTTGTTTCCCCCCAGGACAAACATTTTAGACAGTGGAGATCATTCCTTCCCTCACTTGTCTGCATCTCCTCCCAGTATGGACAATGTCTTACAATCAGGAGAAGGTAGCTGTAATTTTATTTCTCACATATATAGAAATGTGATGATCTGATTTCTCCATGTCTGTTAGTAACGGTAATAGTATATGATCCACAGACAGTGGAAGGGACCTGTTTTTGTTGCACTAGCCCCCCCCTGGAGCCCAACATGCAGTCCACCAGCACTCTCTGTGCTCAGGATGTCTTAGGCTGCGGCCAGTCACTTGGAGCGCTGGCAGAGCCTGATGCATCGGCACCAGGAGTTGCAAAGCGGCGGCAGCTTGTAGGTGCAATTGCTGCATCCCAGCTTCATTGGCTGTTTACTTTATAGGCCTGATCACATGATCTGTCAGGAGATCACGTGACTATGGGGATAGGACTAAGGGTGTCAGTTCTGTCTGGCTAACTTAGTTTTAAATAAGTAAATTGTTAACTTTAGCAAAACTGGTAACAAAACAGGATGGAAGGAAATATTAATAACCTGTTCACACCATACGACTTTCTTTCTTTCTCCTCCCTCCTTCAGCAAGCTGGGTGCTAATAAGGCACCGGTGTGCCCACTACTGTTGGGTTGTGTGCCAAGCTGTGTGCGTCCATACACTACGTACCCCCCCCCCCTCCCCCACACTGGAGTTTAACGACAGCAGGATCTTTCTCCTGTGTGAGGGGCGTGACACTGGAGCGGTGTGTTGAGGGACAGGGTGTCTTTTACCTTTTTAATTTAACCCCCCCCTGGCGATATTCCCGAGTCTGGCTCGGGGTGGAAACTTTTATACCCAAAGCGGTAACCCCGAGCCAGACTTGGGACCGCATCGCTGAATACAGGGAGAGTTTACTTACCTTGTCCCCTGGATCCAGCGATGTCCCCCCCACTGTACGAGCGAGCTGTCCTCCGCTCGATCTATCACGGAGCCGATCTCTGTTCCCTGCGAGCGTTGCGACGCACGAGGACGGAAAACGGCGCCAAATTCAAAAAGGGAAACGCACAGTATGCATACAGTATAATGTAATCTTACAGATTACATTGCTGTATGTAATAATTTCACACCCCCTTTGTCCCTAGTGGTCTGTCCAGTGCCCTGCATGCAGTTTTATAATATAAGAACTGTTCTTTATGCCTGGAAACTGGAGATTGTCCGTAGCAACCAAAACGGTCCCTTTACAACAAAAATGGTTTTAGAACAGCTAGAAAACATCGATAATAAATTAGAATCACTCGCAGAATTGAGCGATAGCGATTTGTGGGGAGATCCGTCATCAAATACTGAAAAGTAATGACAGTGACAATTCTGCAACT
The DNA here is from genome assembly GCF_037356315.1 of Lithobates pipiens. NCBI lineage: Eukaryota > Metazoa > Chordata > Amphibia > Anura > Ranidae > Lithobates > Lithobates pipiens. The sequence continues at coordinate 10,516,117 of NW_027507786.1, forward strand.
GAGAAAATTTCTGTGTTTTTGATTACATTATTGAATATTTTTTTATTGTTATATTATTATTTGGTATAATTATTTATAGTGATTTTATTATATTATAATTTATGATTTCATTTTTCAAACTTTATCATACCCGGGATGTCTGCTAGACTCTGGTTTGGACAGATTTAAGTCAGTTATTCCTAAGAATTACAGGACTACAATATAAAACGCAGAATTTCCATGCAAAATAATTGTACCGCTTTCAGCACCTAAAATCTGAAATAATCATAACGCCAGGGAGGTTAAAAGAATGCATTAGGCCTGAGGCTGGCCATGAACGGATCGAAATTTGGGCCGGGTCAGCAGACACCAGCCAAATTTCAATCCATTCATGGACAGGCTTGTTGTACTGGAAACACTCTATCAATTGTCTTCAGTACAACCAGCCGCGGGGCCACCAGCAGTGATCTCTGTGTTCTGTCCAATGGTGAGATCTGCTGTCAGGATACAATAGTGCAGTGGGAGGGATGGATTATTCCGTTTTTTCTTTCAGTTGAAGGACCGAAAATTGCTAAAATTTGCACACAATCGCTGTTTTCCCATGTCAACTGAAAAAAACTAAAAAGCATAATCTATGGCTTTCTCAACTCCAAGTACACTTCTTATGATGCGGCCCTTTGACTATCCCGGGGGGGGGCCTGTGCCCTGTGCCCTGTGCTTGGGGCTATTTACATTTACTAAGTTGAGCACCCCTGTGGTGCTGGTCAGTTCACTAGGAGCAAAGTCACTGCAACCAGCTGAACCAATAGACTGCCATTCTGAGTGAGTGACGGGTTCTCTTTAATTCTTATTGCAGGTGGCACAAAGAGGACCCATCCGGCAGTCCCTGGCCTCCCCGGAGGGACCCGAGCCGGGGCCGGGAAGATAGGCCGCATGATTGCCGAGGAAGCCTTAGAAATTCACCGGTAAGGGGGGCCGTCACAGAATCTGGTTCATCCATAGTAAATCTATACATAGACCCGCGAGAGATCTCACAGCCCCCCCCCCTCCCCCCACCTATTATTACCCCAGTCACAAGTAAAATCCATTCTTTTCTGTTGGTGTGACTCATGGCTGCAGCATTTATGATGTGACGGCAGTTTACAACAATAGTCCTTTGTCACGATGTTCTGCACTTTGTTCCCACTTAGCGGCACGCTGCAACCAAAATGCAAAGTGAAAAATCGACAAAACAGTTTTCATCTGCCAGAATAAACATTGTAAAGTAATGCACATCTATACACCCCCTCCCCCTCTCCCTGTCCATGCTATGGGGCTGCTTCTTAGTAGTGGCCATCAGCACACTGGTGACCCCACCCTGACTCCATTCAGGGTGGTCACCACAGTGACGGTGGTCACATGATCGGCATTCCTTCCTATCCCCCACAGTGTTCAAAATGGTTATACATGGGGGCTCAACCTGTGGGCCTCCAGCTGTTGCAGAACTACAAGTCCCATGATGCATTGCATGGCTGACAGTTACAAGTATGACTTCCACAGGCAGAGGCATGATGGGACTTGTAATTCCTTTTGTGAAGGTCCATAGGTTGAGCACTGACACTGGGGCAGGCAGAAAAGGTGTTAAAGTGAACCTGTGCCTTCCCTTTATTTCTCCCACTGCTCCATTCAGCATGAGGAGTCAAAGGCAATACCCAGTACTTCCAGGTATGGAGGAGCATGTGACAGCACTGGACCAATCGGCAATGTCGGGGGGGGGGGGTGGAGGTGGAGTCCATAGTCCTTGGCAAGCTATGACCTCATAGACTCGTAGCTTACTCCAGATTTTGCTGAATGGAAGTGGGTTGGGACGGTAAGTAAATTCTGTTGGCGAGGGAGGGGGCGGATCAAAGTAGTTCTGGCTTGCAGGGGCAAAACTCTGATACGCTCACAGCTACCCATGTACTGTATGTGCCAATTAAATTGTTCCTGACCCATTTTGCATCTCGTGATTATGGTGCAAGTGTTCAGACAACCCAAAGCTTCCCCTGACCCACCATGTCTGCAAGATTGGGGCCCCAGCTGCTCCTTTGGAGATCGATTTGGGCAGTTTGAGGGCCCCCCCCCCCCCCCAAAAAAAATACATAATTTGCATGTTTTTTCATGTGGCTTTTTTTTTTTCTCAATAAATCATAATAACATAATAGTCGTATAATTAACAAAATGTGTGTATGTATGTGTATATATATATATATATATATATATAATTGACCCCTAACAGTAAACCTCTAACACTACCTTTTAAATATATAAAGTAATCTAATCCTCTAACAAACAATAAATAAAAGCGGATGAAAAAGCTAAAAAAAATAGCAACAAATGATAAAAAGCTTAGTGTTGACAAGGCGTTTAAAAAAAAAAAAAGGAAAGCGCCACAAGGAGTGGCAAAACGCCATAGGGGCTCTTAAAAAAAACAAACAAAAAAACGGGCGACAGTGAGGTGTGAATGCAGTCTTGCGCTAATATCCCAGTTTGATCCATAGATTCCTGCCCTCTGCTGTTCTAAAGTAGTACTGCAACTATATAAATCCAACCCCTGACATGGGAGTAATTTTGGTAAGAATCAGTGTTGTCTCCAGTGTTGGATCTGCCATAAAACCATCAGTTGGGGTGCCCAGGCTCGGGGGGGGGGGGGGGTCACAGATGCATTGCTCGGGGAGAGGAGACCCAGTTCATAAGGGAATTTTGTCTAAATGTTTATTAGTCGGCTTGATAAATCTCCTTATGCTCTAATATTGTACTGAATTGGGGGGGGGGGGGGGGGGGGGGAGAAAGAGGAAGACGACTACTACTATCAGCCTTTATGTAGCTCCTCATGTTTTGTGTTGAACATTCTCCTTTTTAATCTTGTACAGAATAAGAGGGTCCTCCCCGTCAAGCTGCGGATCGAGTCCCCTAAACATCACCAGCACTCCCCCTCCAGATGTCTCTTCCCCTGGGGGCAAAAAGGTAAGTTTCTTTGTGTGTGGAGGGGGGGGGGGCGGACACGTGAGGGCAGCCTCCCTCCCCCCAATAATCAATCATTATTGGTTTACCCCAGATAAATGCCTGATTACCATTGTACCAATGTCCTTCAGGACCCTGAGAGAATTTACATAGAGAAATGTTAGCAGGGACCATGCTGCCCTGAAAGGCAATTAAAGGCCCAATCATGGGCCATTGCCCCCCAACCTCCACCCTCTTCCTGTAGAAGAAGGCTGTCAGGTTGCCAATATACTGTTGGGGTGGGGGGCTCAGGATGAGCTGATTCATTGCTGAGTGGGGCCAGTGTAGGGTGAGCTGTGCTGCTGGGAGGAGGAGCAGATGGAGAGCACTGGCAGGGGAAGTTCCGCTGCCGAGTCATCCCATGGGAGGGGGAGCTTACCTGCTGAGTCACTACTGATAGGAGGAGCAGAGCTGCTGAGTCACTGCTACGAGGAGAGCTGATCTGCTAAAGCCCAGCCATAGGCGTATCAAAATTTGGCCTGTTCAGCAGGAAGCGGCATCATTTTCAATCCATCTATGGGTAGGCTGGTTGTAATGAAGTCAATCTAGACTTCAGTACAACCAACCTTTTTGTTTTTGTTTTTCATGCGATCATTGCCGGCGGCTTTACCTGCCAGCAGTGATCTATGTATTCTGACAGAGAAACCTCCGGCTGTTAGAATGCAATAGCGCAGCGGGAGGGATTCTCCTATCAACGCTGAGCATAATCAGGTTGAAATAAAGGCAATTGCATAATCTATAGCTTGCTTAAGTCACTGCTGGGAGAGGGGAGCTGAGCTGCTGAGAGGTGAAGCAGAGGAAGCTTAACTTCTGAGTAGGGAGACCAGAGCTGCTGAATGCTTGGAGGGGAAGCTGATCTTCTAATTTACTGCTGTGAAAAGGGGAGCTGAGCTGCTGAGTCACTGCTGGGGAAAGTGGAGCTGAGCTGCTGAATCGCTGCTGACATGGGGACCAGGGTGGGCTGAGCTGCTGGGGGGAAGGGGAGCTGAGCTGCTGAATCGCTGCTGGCATGGGGACCAGGGTGGGCTGAGCTGCTGCATCGCTGCTGCATCGCTGCTAGCATGGGGATCAGGGTGGGCTGAGCTGCTGGGGAAAGGGGAGCTGAGCTGCTGAATTACTGCTGACATGGGGATCAGGGTGGGCTGAGCTGTTGGGAGGGGGGTGAACAGCCATAGCTTTGCCACATTTCTAATTTAAAGACAAACTCTGCTTTCACAAAATAAAATAAAAACTTTCACCTTCAAGTCATTGTGTAATAAAAAAATGTGTGTGTGTGTATATATACATACATACATTTTTTGTATGTAATGAATATATATAATTACCCCTTAATTTTAACCTGCAGACAGATGAGGTTTTCTAAAGCGAATATAAATAAAGTGATGACTGGGAAGTAACATAGCGGAACTTTGCCAATAAAATAAAGTTGCATGCAGAGCTCCTTGTGAGCGCTGTTTACCAGTCGGGATTCTGACCGCTCCGAAACCGGAGACTCTCCTCTCCTCGCCGAGCGATTTCAGCCTCGGTGATCGCAGAGGGGATCGGCAGGAGGTCAGAGTGCTGACCTTGTGGAAACGTTTCCGGCTTCCATATTGATTATGCCTGATTAATGTTGATATCTTTAGGTTCATTTGGCCTCTTTTCACTCCTTCCAATGACTCGCTGTAGAAAATGGATTTCTGATCTTTTATTTTCCTGTGTGTTTTTTTATGTTTTATTATAGATTTTAAATGGTGGACCCCTGGATCTACCGAGCTCTGGATTAGGACCCGGGCAGCTGCAGGACAATTCTGGCTTCCCATATTCAGACAGTTCCTCGATGATGGGTAAGGAGTCTGATGACAGATCCACCACCCTATGGAAATGGTATTCTCCAGCCAAAGGATTACAAAAACTGGTAAGCACAAAATCTGATGTAGAGCTGTTCATGGCGTCCAATCAGCTTCTAACTTCAGCTTGTTCAAATAAGCTTGGACAATAGAACCTGGAAGCTGATTGGTTTCTATGCAGAGCTGCAACAGATTTTGCACACTCCAGTTTTAGTAAATCTTCCCCTAAATCGCAGAATCCTGAGGGCAACAAGTTTTTACTTTAAACCCCTGGTGCCCAAGCTGTGGCCCTTACAGTATATAATGTGCGGCCCTCGGACCCCAGCAATCTGTAGTGGGAACATTGATTGGGGTAATGGTATTGATCTCTAATAGTCTCATATATAACCTCTTCCCAGCTTAGTATTGTCTTCTGCAGCATCTCCCCACCAACAATGTATCCTCTCCTCACTCTGACCCTCATTTCCTCTATTAGCTCTGCAGTCTCTGACACTCCTCAGCATTACATACATTGAACATTATGTGCGGTCCTTTTGGATGTCGAGGACCGCATTTAAGGCCCCCTTTAGCTCATAGATTTAGGGAGGAATTCTACTTTAATCTGTATCATGAAAGGGTCTAAAGCAGTGATTGCCAACTTAAAATCTTTAAATGGGTTACATTACAGCTGTGATCAATAGTGATCTGTGATTGGCTACAACTAATCACATGGTACGGGGTACTGTGATTGCCAGGTACCATGTGATAGCTGTGGGCCAATCCCAACATAAAAAACACAGCTGTTATGATTTCATTCATAACCGCTTTATTGAGGTGATGATGTGATTACATAACAATCACATGATCACTGGACCCCCAAGTACTGAGATCTGCAATCGGCCACAGCAGATTTTGATGCTCAGGGCTTGGTGATCATGTGATCGCTATGCAATCACAATGGCAACAAAGCTGTTATGAATGAATTCATAACATCTGTGCGCCAATCACAGCATAGGAAACGCAGCTATCGCATTGTACCTTGGCCAATCGCAGCACCCTGCATGCCTGTGTTGCGGAGGCACACATGCCCAAACCCGGTGCAGACATAGATTGTGCCTGCACGTGCTGCCCCACCCCCGCTGCAGTACATGTACTGGGGTGGGTCAGCAAGTGGTTATAAACGTAAAATCTCAAATTGGTTCTTAACCCAATCATGAGATTTCAAATTTTTTTTTTTTTCAGTATTTTATATCTTTATTTGTACATTTCTAATCTTAAATGATACCCTTGTTCAATCACCTCCTGTTATTGGGTGACAACGCTGTGTCCCTGTCGCTAAGTTTTGCTCCTGCGTTGTCACCCACAAGACTTCCAGTGCTTATTATGCTGGCATGGTCAGCTTTTATCACAATCATGTAACCCGCCCTGAGAAATGCCATGCAGCCATTGCTAGAAGAGGCTGCAGGAGAGCAGGTTAAAGCGGAGCCCTCCTTTTATAAAAAAAAACTACCCACTCCTCGGTAAAGGAATGTAGGTAAAAAGTCAAGTGTTAAATGGTAATGATAGGCTAATGGCGCTACCTCAAACCTATTGTTTTTGTGTTTATATCCAACTAATTCTTTCTATTATTCCAAATTCAACCATGTGCCACTACAAATCGGTTATATTCCTTACCCTAAAAAGGTGAACGCGCACAGTTCTTCACTAACGTGATCGAACACTCAATCAGAATCCCTAAAAACACCCACACTACATGTAAAATCCAAGGATCCCAAACAATATTCAAACTAATTTTGTGATAGTGATTTTTGTGATCCCAAAAAATATATTAGTATACTACACAGCCGACTACCACACACAGTGTGCAAAACCCCTATTCGGGGGAGAGATTACACTTATAATCGCACTGCGTTTGTGCAGTTCCTGTGCAATTGCTATCACTGTGCACAATTTATATTACCACTATAATACCCCGTGGATGAAAAAAATATATTACAATGAAAGAAACAAAAACCACCGAGACCATGAAAAATACAAAAAATATAAGACTATAAAATTATAAAAATAGAAAAGTCAAAGGCAAAAAAATAAAAAAATAATAATAATATAATAAATAAATGTGCGGGGTGATTCCTAACCCCCTTGCGAATGTGAAAAATACAAAAACCTAAAAAAAGGTGTAAATAGAATCCAAAAAATATCAATAGATTTATGTATCTATATATATAAGGTCCACAAGAAGTCTCTTATCATGTGCTTTCAACCATGCGATTATTCTTTTTCAAATAACAGGAAGGTGACTTTTGTGATTAAGCCTGCTTATTGGTGACTTCCGTGCTCGTTCCCCCTCAAGGGTCCCCACTCACCGAATCCACGCACCCCCTAGCGGGTATATTGCCTGTAATCTGTGCTCCACTAGGTTGAGGATTCTTCTGATTAGCTCCATCTTCAGCTGGTCTTTTTTTTTTTTTTTTGTAGCCCGTTTCCCTTTCTCTCAAGTGGTCCGTTATTGAGAATACTACACCATGAGCAGATTTTTTCTTTTTTGAGGACCTATTGGCGGATAACAAAGCCTCCTTCTCTCATCATTTCCAATAAACCCTGGGGAAGACCAGCTGAAGATAGAGCTAATCAGAAGAATCCTCAACCTAGTGGAGCACAGATTACAGGCAATATACCCGCTAGGGGGTGCGTGGATTCGGTGAGTGGGGACCCTTGAGGGGGAACGAGCACGGAAGTCACCAATAAGCAGGCTTAATCACAAAAGTCACCTTCCTGTTATTTGAAAAAGAATAATCGCATGGTTGAAAGCACATGATAAGAGACTTCTTGTGGACCTTATATATATAGATACATAAATCTATTGATATTTTTTGGATTCTATTTACACCTTTTTTTAGGTTTTTGTATTTTTCACATTCGCAAGGGGGTTAGGAATCACCCCGCACATTTATTTATTATATTATTATTATTTTTTTATTTTTTTGCCTTTGACTTTTCTATTTTTATAATTTTTATAGTCTTATATTTTTTGTATTTTCATGGTCTCGGTGGTTTTTGTTTCTTTCATTGTAATATATTTTTTTCATCCACGGGGTATTATAGTGGTAATATAAATTGTGCACAGTGATAGCAATTGCACAGGAACTGCACAAACGCAGTGCGATTATAAGTGTAATCTCTCCCCCGAATAGGGGTTTTGCACACTGTGTGTGGTAGTCGGCTGTGTAGTATACTAATATATTTTTTGGGATCACAAAAATCACTATCACAAAATTAGTTTGAATATTGTTTGGGATCCTTGGATTTTACATGTAGTGTGGGTGTTTTTAGGGATTCTGATTGAGTGTTCGATCACGTTAGTGAAGAACTGTGCGCGTTCACCTTTTTAGGGTAAGGAATATAACCGATTTGTAGTGGCACATGGTTGAATTTGGAATAATAGAAAGAATTAGTTGGATATAAACACAAAAACAATAGGTTTGAGGTAGCGCCATTAGCCTATCATTACCATTTAACTTTTAAACATAACCTGGGTTTCAGATTGTGTTCTTAGGGAGGCAGCAACCTCATAGTGACTAATATAAATAGGTCCAACTTTTATATATGTATTTTCTACACTGCTATACCTCATAAAATACTGCAACTAGTAACACATTATCAATAGAGTCAGGGCATTCACATATATCCCTGTGTGACTGTGACCTGCTCCATAAGCGCGGCCTTTCGTGTACAGTTGATAAAAAGTCAAGTGTGCCTATTTTTGTTCATTGTTGGCTCTTCCTTCCTTTGCACCTCAGCCCCCCAGTATTCTTATGCTGTGCGTGCACAAGATGGAGCGCCCTCCAGGAAAGACAGTTCAGGTGGAAAGCAAAGTGACTTCAGCCCGACTTCTCCTAGACCACGCAAACTGACGCATTTTACCCCACCGTCAGGGCTCAGTTAGACTAAGCTCTGTGAATGGGAGGAAACACGCCAGACATGGCCTGGGAGGAATTCCGCTGAAGCTACTTCAACTTTCCTTTCCACCTGGGCTGTTTTTCCTGGAAGATGGAATTTTATCCTCTTTCTTGGTTGTGTACATAGGGATAGGCTGATAATAAAACTCTGCCCTCCAGGAAGAATAGCCCAGCTGAAAAGTGACTTCAGCCCAACTCCTACCAGGCACGGGCCCATGACGCTTTTTGCCTTACCTACTGGACTTAGTCAAAGACTAAGCGCGGTGGATGGGACGAAACGCGTCACGGTGGCTAGAGAGGAATCTAGCTGATGCTACTTTCACTTTACTTTCCACCTGGGCTGTTTTTCCAGGAAGGTGGCGTTTTATCCTCTGTATGTACATAGGGATGGGGGCTCTCACTGCCACCACCTACAATCAGTGGGAGTCACTGGAGCATTATAGGATCTTTGCTTGGAGTGGCACCCCAAGTTCTGGAGGTTTAGAATAAAGGTTTTAAATAAAATTGTTAGATTTCACATCAACAGGCAAAGCGTAATATACAAAGCACAGGAAAAACGGGAATGTCATCCAATTGGGGTTCCGTAACTGCTTATAATGTCTTTCCCTTCTCTCTCCCCACCCCCTCCCTTCCCACCATCACGCGACATTGGTACTCGGCCCATGTGCCTAGTGAGCTTGCACGGTTGTGTAGTCCTTCAGACACACTTCTTAGGCTTGTGACAGATTCCCAGACACGATTGTGACTGTTTAGAGGCACACACGGTCGCGCACCGTAATAAAACTTGTGTTTTTTTGTAGGCGAGAACTCCCAGATGGGGATGGACATGATAGAAACTGACCACGGATCGAGCAGCCCCAGCCAACGACGAGGCGGCCATGGCAGTAATCATGAGTCTCCTGGAGGCAGATGCAGGACTCGGAGGCCCGGTGGATTTCAGCGACTTACCCCTGGCCCATTGTGAATTAGGACTAAGCTTTCAGCCGCTCATCATCTGCAGCATCAAAGTGCATTATGGGAGCTAAAAAAAAAAAAAAAAAAAAGACTTCAGTGCCACACCGGGCCTGCAAGACCTCTCAGGGGTGGCAACAAGCAGCTGCCCTCCCGCGCAGAGGAGACCAAATCAACACGGCTTGTCCGGCTGAACTGTCATGTGTTATATCAGATCACTCACTTTCCGACGTGTTAGACTCCGCTCCAGTGATCCAGCTAGTGGTGTATAGCTTGCATTTAATGTATATTTTGAAATTGCTGCTTTTTTTTTTTTTTTTCTAAATCATTGTGCAGATTTGCACCGCTGTCAGCAAATGTCATTTCAGACGTATGGTGTGTTTACACAGCAGAGATCCCCACTCTGATATTTCTTATATTATTACTTGTATAAAGATGTTTTATTGTAAGAATCCTTTATTCTATAAATATATATATATTATATATACATGGTACAGTGTAATAGTTAAATATTTTTTAAATAAATTGTTTAATTGTTCTATAACTGGCTGTAGCTTCTCTAAATCCTTTCCCATTTATGGAACCAGAAGGTAAAACCTTGACGAGCACTAAGCTTGCAAAAAGAAAAATTGTGAAGAATAACATTTTTCTTAAGGTTTTATTTTTTATATCGACAATATACAGCGCCTTGCAAAAGTATTCACCCCTTTGACTTTTTACCTATTTTGCTACATTACAGCCTTTAGGTCAATGTTTTTTTTTTTTTTATCTGAATTATATGTGATGGATCAGAACACAATAGTTTAAGCTGGCAAAGTAAAATTAGAAATATATATATATATATATATATATATATATATATATATATATATATATATATATATATATATATATATATATCACACACATTTTTTATTTCTAAAAATCTCTGGTGCCACCAATTACCTTCAGAAGTCACATAATTAGTGGAATGATGTCCACCTGTCTGCAATCTAAGTCACATGACCTGTCATTACATAGACACACTTTTATGAAAGGCCCCAGAGGCTGCAACACCTAAGCAAGAGGCACCACTAACCAAACACTGCCATGAAGACCAAGGAACTCTCCAAACAAGTAAGAGACAATGTTGTTGAGAAGTACAAGTCAGGGTTAGGTTATAAAAAATAATAATAATCCAACTCTTATGATCCCATGCCTTTTCGCATACTGAAAACGTGCCGTTTTGTTTTTTTCTGAAAGTAATTGTCTGTCTTCTGGCCACTCCGCCATAAAGCCCAACTCTATGGAGCGTACAGCTTATTGTGGTCCTATGTACAGATACTCCAGTCTCTGCTGTGGAACTCTGCAGCTCCTCCAGGGTTACCTTAGGTCTCTGTGCTGCCCCTCTCTGGCTAATGCCCTCCATGCCCGCTCTGAGTTTTTTGATGTGCAGCCATTGGTTTTTATAACCTAACCCTGACTTGCACTTCTCAACATCATTGTCCCTTACTTGTTTGGAGAGTTCTTGGTCTTCATGGCAGTGTTTGGTTAGTGGTGCCTCTTGCTTAGGTGTTGCAGCCTCTGGGGCCTTTCAAAAAGTATATGTAATGACAGATCATGTGACACTTAGATTGCACACAGGTGGACAACATTTCACGAATTATGTGACTTAATTGGTTGCACCAGAGCTTTTTATGGGCTTCATAACAAAGGGGGTGAATGCATGCGCACATGCCAATTACAAGTTTATTTTCTGAAAAAGAGAGATTATATATATATATATATATATATATATATATATATATATATATATATAATCTCTCTCTCTCTTTTTCAGAAATAAACTGAAGCCCATATGAAATCCACTTTCCCAGGGGCATCTATGCTGCTTTGGTTTTGCTGTGGACCTGCAACCTTTAAGTTTGTTGCCCCTCTCTTTGGCCTGTCCACCACACATCAGGTCCACCAAGATGCTAGTACCTGTTCTCACTCTACTTCACTTTAAGGACATCTGGACAACTTTCTTTTGAGGGAACCGCTCACTTGGGCTGTGTTGGATTTGGTAGTATGATTCTTCATCAATTACGAGGTGCATTTTTAAGCTCATTATTTAGGTTTATGATCTCAAGGGCAAGGAACCCCCCCCCCCCCCCCCCCTGTTCTTTTGAAACTCTCCTACTGTTGCTTGCTAACACACCAGAAGCATGCTGGGAGTGGGAGGGGAGTTATACAGGGGCTGTCCTTGGAGACCTTCTGCTTTATTGAGATTGGCCAAAACAAAGCAGTCTCAATCGACATGGTTTTTAATCCTTGTGCTGCCAACATTACTACAGAGATATAAATAGGATATACTTTCTTTCCTTTGTTTTAAAACTTTATTTTTTACATTTCAGTTACTTCCTGGTTTCCAGGCCTAGGCCAAAATGATGTAATTTATCCCAGGACGTCTTTGGGAGGGTTTCTAAGTGCACCTCCTGCCTGCATGCCTGAGTTGAAGGCAAATGGATTCCAGGAAGTCAATGCTGCATGAATCCTCTTCCCTTACTCAGGATGGGGGTGTTTTCAAAGAGATTTACCAGCTCAATAAAGCATGGAGACATGAATGGGGGCGTGTGTTTTTGCCTATTAATAGCATTTGTGGTGCTCAGATGCAATCTGCTTTAAAGTGGCAGCATAACCCCAGTGTACCTGAATATTCATCCTGTGTCCTGTATTGTACTCCAAATAAAAGGAATTGCATGGTCAGTTAACACACAACACCCCCCCCTTCCATATCATCTTTCCTGCTCTTCCATATCAATCTTGTATTAAACCAAATTTACAGGAGGTCCAATCGGTACACACACTGATCAGTCCATAGATACTATTTGCTATAACAACTTCTCTTATCTCTTAATAGACTGCCATTGCTTGCACACTGGGCTGGCACTGACCAATAGCAGCTGCAATATTGAGCTTGCTTTATTAAAGGCAAATGGACTGTTCACTTCACAAGGGAAGTTGTCCTTAAGCCCTGGAATCAAACTCCCAGGAGAAGTTCACCTTTGGGACCATGTTGCATGTTCCCCACTGGTACAGCTGCTGGCCAATCGCTGCGCCTCCCTGTGACAGCCGTATGGAGAGACTTTCCCTGTACTAGTTGTCGCTTACTGTTCAGCCCTGTGGGGCTCCGCCCACATCATTCATTCACACAGCACTGTGTGAATAAACTACAAGCCCCAACATCCTTTGCAGCTGTTGGCTTGTAGTTCTCAATGAACTAGCAGGGTGCTGTGGAGCGCTGTGGTAGTTCCTGGACTCTTCCTGGCCTGCAAAGTGAAATTTCACCACATTCATTCACTTTGCAAGTGAAGTTGCATTTTGCATGGGAGCAGCATATTTGCCTGTAATAAATCAACCCCATCCAGCAGTTCATAAGCAGCACAGCGCCAGCAGTTTTCTGGAAGCGGGTGGTGTTTAAGTATAAGACCTGTGCGGAATGTGCCTTGTGCACAGACACAACGATGGGGTGACAAATATTAAAGAGAACCTGTGCCAGACAAAGGACTTATCAGTATTGCCTAAGGACTCCTTCACTTGCCTTCTTCAGCACTGTGTCTGAATAGGATAAACAAACAATATTGGTAGAAGCAGAGCTTTTATGGGTTTACTTCCTCTTTGATTCCCTACAAAGGTAAAGCATAATGGACTACTATGCATCACATAGTAGTCCATTATGTGTCACTTACCTGACACAGGAGCCAGCGATGTCACCACTGTCCCCTTGTGTACGGAGCCTCCATCTTCTTGGTGGGTCTCGCTGCTCTGGCGCTGTCATTCGATGGAGCCGCGATGACGTCACTCCCACGCATGCGCCGTAGACAGAGGTGCCTGTCTTTTGGCAAATATCTCCTAAACAGTGTAGGTTTAGTAGAGATTTTCTTGGACCTACAGGTAAGCCTTAATCTAGGCTTACCTGTAGGTCAAAGTGGTTTGTAAGGGTTTTACAACCACTTTAACTGCTCGAGCACAAAGGCTATTAGTACTTGTAGTTGATTCACAAGCATCTGTGCATCAATGATGGAGCCCTACACAGTTGGGCTTGCTTTGAAAGGTGGCATTGACTATGGGGAGAGCTCAGGTCTTTTGTAGACTAACAGGTTTTCTTCTAAGATTCCCTGTATTTGGCTCCATCCATCTTCCCATCAACTCTGACCAGCTTCCCTGTCCCTGCTGAAGAAAAGCATCCCCACCACATGATGCTGCCACCACCATGTTTCACGGTGGGGATGGTGTGTTCAGGGTGATGTTGGTTTTCCGCCACACATAGGCCAATAAGTTCAATTTTGGTCTCATCTGACCAGATCACCTTCTTCGACATGTTTGCTGTGTCCCCCACATGGCTTCTCACAAACTGCAAACAGGAATTCTTATGACTCTTTTTGTCACTCTTCCATAAAGGGCAGATTTGTGGCGATCACGACTAATAGTTGTCCTGTGGACAGATTCTCCCACCTGAGCTGTGGATCTCTGCAGCTCCTCCAGAGTTACCATGGACCTCTAGACAGCTTCTCTGATGAATGCTCTCCTGGCCCAGCCGGTCAGTTTAGGTGGACAGCCATGTCGTGGTAGGTTTGCAGTGGTGCCATACTCTCCATTGTCAGATGATGGATTGAACAGAGCTCCGTAAGATGTTCGAAGCTTAGGAGATTTTTTTTTTAATAACCTAACCCTGCTTTATACTTCTCCACAATGTTATCCCTGACCTGTCTGGTGTGTTCCTTGGTCTTCTTGATGCTGTCTGTTCACTAACAAACCTCAGGGCTTCAGTATTTTACACTGAGATTAAATTGCACACAGGTGGACTATTTACTAATTAGGTGACGTCTGAAGGCAATTGATACCCCTAACTTAAATCAAGTGGAACCAGAGTAAAAGGGGGCTGAATACAAATGTACGCCAACACAAAATGTTGAAAATCATTTTCCTTACAATTCACAATGATGTGCCACTTAGTTTTGGTCTATCCCAAAATCCCAATAAAATACATTAAAGATTTTGGTTGCAAAGTGGAAAATGTTCAAGGGGTATAAATATTTTCAAGGCACTGTACCCAACAGGGATACAGACTGCAATAAAAAAAAAAATAGGATTTTTTTAAAACGGCTTACCTGTAAAATCCTTTTCTTGTAGTACATCATAGGACACAGAGTCTCAAGTAATTACTTGGTGGGTTATAGGCCTACCTTCAGGTGTTGACACTGGTATAACCAATACAGGAAGTTGACTCCCTATATAACCCCTCCCTCCTCCCAGGAGCACTCAGTTTTTTGTACCCAAGCAATATACTCTCACCCCATAAAACAGAGGGGCGGGAGCTCTGTGTCCTATGATGTACTCCAAGAAAAGGATTTTACAGGTAAGCTGTTTTAAAAATCTTTCTTTATTGTACATCATAGGACAGAGTCTCAAGTAATTACTTGGTGGGATATCCCATAGCAATGCTACTTGAGGGGAGGGAGACACAACCCGTAGGGTAACCCCCAGACCTGAGGACTTATACTGGTGCCTGCAGCACACTGCGCCCGAAGGCGATATCCTCATTCCATCTTACATGCACTTGATAACATTTTGCAATGTATGTACTGAAGGCCAAGTCGCAGCCTTGCAGATTTGAGATCTGGAGGCCTGGTGACGCACTGCCCAAAGAAGCACCAACCGCTCTGGAAGAGTGTGCCTTAACTTGAAAAGGGGGCATCTTTTCCTTTAAATCATAAGTTTGAATTATAACTTGCCAAATGCACTTAGCGACAGTGTATCTTGACGCTGCCCGTCTCTTTCTTAGGACCCTCTGGCAGAAGAAATAAGACATCAGTCTTATGAATCGGAGCAGTTTTCTTAAATACATTTTCACTGCTCTCACTACATCAAGACAATGTAGTGACCTTTCTTCCCTGGAACAAGGTCTTGGGAAAAACCCTGGCAGGACAATATCTTCATTTCAGATGAAAGCCTGAAACCACTTTTGGCAAGAACCTGGACGAGGGCGTAACACCACTCTGTCCTCATGAATAATCAAATATGACTCCTTACAAGAAAGAACAGCCAATTCTGAAATCCTCCTTGCTGAGGATATAGCAAACGAAAATATCAGCTTCCTAGTCAGAAGGACTAAGGAACATGCTGCAACGGTTCGAATGGCTGTTTTTGTAACGCTGATAAAACTAAATTTAAGTCCCAAGGGCTTAAGAGTGATTTAACTGGTGGATTAATCCGCAGCACTCCTTGCATGAAACCCTGGACTAAAGAATGCATAGCAAGCAGTCTGAAATAAAAATTGAGAAGGCTGAGACTTGGCCCTTAATAGTACTCAGGGCCAACTTCATCTCTACGCTTAATTGTAGAAAGGTAAGAATTCTGCCTATGATATATCTCTGAGGGTACCAACCCTTGGACTCACACCAGGAAACGTAAGCTTTCCAGGCTCTATAATATATAGCTCTAGAAGCTGGCTTTTTGGCATTAATCAAAGTAGAGATAACCGACCTGGAAAGCCCACGTTTATTCAGAATGTGGGTCTCAATAGCCAAGCCGTTAAATTTAGTGTTCGTAAAGTAGGATGGAATATCGGCCCCTGAGACAGCAGGTCTGGCCTTAGTGGGAAGAGCCCTGGACCCTCCACTGCCATCCTTATGATCTCTGCGTACCATGACCTTCTGGGCCATGCTGGTGCTACCGATTTTCTTTCCAGCTTGATCCTGCAAACAACTTGAGGTAGCAACTGAATTGGGGAAAAGTGCATAGATCAGTAAAACCTGATCCCACGGGGTCGCCAACGCATCTGTTCCGTATGTGAGTGGTCCCCTGTCCTGGATGCAAAGTTGACTAGCTTAATGTTGAATCGACGCTAGAAGGTCTATGTCCGGAGTCCCCCATCTTTGGCAAACAGCCTGAAACACCTTGGGGTGAGAGACCATTCTCCTGCGAATAACTGCCGGCGACTTAGATAGTCCACCTGCCAATCCTCTACTCCCGGAATGAAAACTGCCGATAGGCATGGGACATTCTCTTCTGTCCAAGTTCGAATCTGGTTCACCTCTCTCTGAGCTGAGAGACTCTTGGTGACCCCTTGTGATTGATATATGCCACAGCCGTGGCATTGGCGGACTGGATCCTGGCAGGACAATTCTTTAACCTGGAGGTCCAGATTTCTAGAGGAAGATACACTGCCGGAATCTCTAGGATGTCGATGGGCAAGGCTTCTACTCCCCAGCCTGAAAGGCTGGCATCTGTCGTTACTACCTTCCAGATAATTGATCTGAAGGACTTTCCCTTCAGCAGGTTCCAAGATAGTAACCACCAACTGAGGCTTTGGGACACTCGTGGGGACAGCCACATTGGCATGTCCAAAGCTTGAATCCTTTTGTTCCAAGCAGACAGAATACTGCTTTCAGTTTCGAATGGAATTGAGCATAGGGAACTGCTTCGAATGAAGCTACCATCTTCCCTAACAACCTCATGCAAAGGCGAATTGAA
Organism: Lithobates pipiens; assembly: GCF_037356315.1. Lineage (NCBI taxonomy): Eukaryota > Metazoa > Chordata > Amphibia > Anura > Ranidae > Lithobates > Lithobates pipiens. Next base: position 10,533,332 of record NW_027507786.1, read on the forward strand.
GGATTTCTCTTCGACCTGATCATCCTCACCAGCTCCTGTATGGAGCTGATCCTTGCGGGAGGCAAGAACACCCCTTTTCTGGGCTTTATCTCCAGCCTTCTTAGTGGCTTTAAGGAGGATTTCTTTAGGTTGAGAATCCAACCCAAACCTTCCAGGTAACTGCTTGTGATGGCTACATCTTGCTTCAAGCAAGCCACTGACTGGTCTATTAACAATAGATCGTCTAAGTAAGCCAAGACAGTTATGCCCTGTGCCCTTAACCTGACTAGAGGTGGGGCTAATACCTTAGTGAATACCCGAGATGCTGTAACAAGCCCAAAGGGCAAGGCTATTAACTGAAAATGCTTCTGTTCTACTTAGAACCGCAGAAACCTCTGGTGAAGAGGAAATATATGTACAAGCAGCTATGCATCTCTGATGTCGATGGACGCCAGAAGTTTTTCTCCTTGCAGGATGGAAACGACTGACTTGATGGACTCCATGCAAACGGAGCAGATTTTCAGGAACTGATTTAGATTACGTAGATCTAGACTTGGTCTGATATCCCCATTTGGCTTTGGCACTGTAATTAGGTTTGAGTAAAACCAACCTTGCTCTTGTTTGGGAATCTGTCTGATCACCCCTTGAGCCAATAATCAGTCTAATGCTTGCAACAGGGATTGCCTTTTCCCTGGATCCTTGGGAACGTTTGATCTCAGAAAACAAGATGGTGGAAACTCTCAAAGCTCTAGCTTGTATCCTAGAGACACTGTGGAGAGAGTCCATTTGTCCTGAATCTCCCTTTGCTAGACTTCTGAGTACATCAGAAGTCTTCCCCCTCACCCCCCCCCCACCTTGGTGAGGGGAGATGCCTCTTCATAAGGAGGTCTTGTATTCTGCTTTGCAGACTTGTAGCCCCAGGTCTTCCTTTATGCCTGGTCTGATGGCAGAGGCCGAACAGTTTTAAATGAAAGACGCTTTTATTTTATTTTGTCAAATAATCGTTCTCCCTTAAAGAAGAAACTAGTTAGAAGGTTCTTACAAGGCGTCTCAGCTGACCAACCCTTTAACCAAAGGGTCCTTTGCATATGTACAAGTACAAAACGCATGGCGTGATGCCTGGTGAATAGAATCCTTCATAGCGTCTACAGCAAAGCATAATGCTTTAGGTAGCTCGGCCAGTTCCTGTGCTTGTTGTGCAGGGAGTTCATCTGAGAGCATCTGGGAACTGGTCCTTTAAGGACTGACAGATGCCTATAGCTGCAATTGCAGGCTGAGCAACAGTACCTGCTAGGAAAAAAAAAAAAAGGATTTTAACAGACCTTCCAACTTCTTATCTGTTGGATCTTTAAGCATAAGCGCATTGTCCACTGGGTAAAAAAAAAAAATTGGAAATCGCAGCATCAACTGCTCGAACTTTCCATCTTTTAGTGAATCTTTCTTCCATAGGATAGAGCTTTGCAAGTCTCTTTGGAAGGGAAAAAATGCTTATCCGGATGATCCCATTCAGTATAAATAAGCTTTTTTAGTAATGTGTGGACGGGAAACGCATGCAAAGGCTGTAAAGGCTTCAAAGAACCCAATGAAGAGACCGGCCCTTCAGCTTACTCTGTTAGAGGTAGTTTGCAAGTAGAGCGAACCATCTTTGCAAGCCTCTGTACTTCAGATTGTGAAGTAGGGATCCTTGGGAACTTCAATTATTGTTTCCTCCGCAGAGAAATAATCGCATGTCTTTCCTCCCGATCAACTGAGGGCAATACCCCGTCCTGTCCCCATAATTCTCTTGGGACCCTCCACTGAATGTAAAGAGTCTAAAGTGGGGGAGGGGGGGATTTAGGACGCTTCCTATACACTGGATGGAGGATGCGATTAAAGCCGCTAATCTAAATAAAAAACATGTCTGATCTCTCCGAAGAGGAAGACAGTATGGAGGCATAACTGGGATTCCTAGCGCCGGGGGGGGGGGGGGTGACACTTTAGGTACCTTTACGGTAGGTCTGGAAGACATAGTGCAAAGCACAAGCAGAGGTACACACAGAATAACAGCTCTGTCTGGAAATGCCTTTTACACCCTTACGTGCCCAGCGCTCTGGAGTCTCTTAGTGTGACAGACTGCCTCTCTTCAGTTAAAAAGTCTTTCTGAAATGAGAGTGTCTGTGATATAAAGCCTCAGGTGGAACCTGATTGGCATCCTCAGCGCTTCCCCTCAGCTATGTAGCGAGTGCTGTGTGTGTGTGTGGACGTTACATCCATACACAGCGCCACGTGACCTTGCGGGCATGCCCCTGTGTTCTCAGGCCCTGCTAGGGACCCGAATGGCCAACACAAAGTAAGGTGAATGTACTATACACCTCTACAAGGGGGGAGGGGAAGAGGGGAAGGGTTCTGTCAGCAGATTTATCGTTTTTTTAAAACCACAGAAGCATAAGGCGTTTCCCAATGTTACTAGGTGGAAGTGCTGGGTTGTAATTAAACCATGCAGCTAAAGCAGCTGCGTCAACCAGCCACCGCCCATATAGAAGTTTATACACATCTCTATATTAGCAACTGCTGTATTTTTTACCAAATCCCACAAGATCTATAGTAAGAATCCCCCCTGCCACTGGGACCACACATGTTCTGAGACAGAGCTGCACTAAGACATATCATAGGTAGTGTAAGTTACTCCTTATAGAGGAGACATTTATAAGGCATATAAGGTATATTGAAGGAAAAAGCAAAGCTTCTTCCCTTACCTTGTCCTTGCTGCAGGATACTGCCGATTTGACAGACAGATCCAACTTTCACCCCTCACGGCGGGCTGCGTTTAAACACGCTCAAAGACTGGGGCCCTTTTAAAAGGGGTTCCGCTCCTTTGGGCCTTGTATAGCACCCCTCAGGACAACTTTAGGAAATGTAGCAAGACCAAAAAGCGTCCTGGTTCCTAGGGTCCAGCTCTCAAAGAGAAGCATTACAGGCAAAACCTCGTTCTTGCATCAAGGTCCAGGTACCATCCTATGGCCTCAGTGGCGAGGATGGATCTGATTGTGGAGGTTTCTTTAAATCCAGCATGGATCCCTCCTGGAGCTCCGCAGAGATCATCTTCACTCGTGACCAACACCTTAGACACTGGCGAAAAAACTGAGTGCTCCTGGAAGGAGGAGGGGTTATATAGGGGAGTCAACTTCCTGTATTGGTTATATCAGTGTCAACACCTGAAGGTAGGCCTATAACCCACCAAGTAATTACTTGAGACTCTGTGTCCTATGATGTACGATAAAGAAACATTAACAGTGGTTGTAACCCTTCTGCTCCCCACCACAGAATTGTAAAACAGAGGATTTTGACATTGCCTGTAAAATCCATATCTTGGAGTTAGGGATACAAGCTACTTTGTTTTACACTCAGAGATAAAGGGTGACTGTCTTACCAGTCCTCAACGCTGGACTGAATATAAAGTCCAGGCTACACCCACTATGGTGGGCATACCCCTGGAGGGGGTCTTCAGGGACTGGGTTCCATAGCGCTGGACCAAGACCTGTCTAATGCTGCTAATTCAGAGTGTTGCACCAACAGCCAAGGTGAGTGCCCCACACGGGATGCAGTGCCTGAAGCAACAGCATGGGGTCTGGGTACAGCGCCCAAGGATTTACCGATCTGGATCCATCATCGCTTCTGTGTGGACAGAAGAGGACAATGAGAGCGGATTGTAGAATCAGAAGATATTAAAAAAATAAATGATCTGGTGTGTCCGTGAAGGAGAAGAGGTCCATTACCTTCAGAGACTCCCAGGCAAGGTTATAGGGGAGGTTCCCCAGAAGGGGGTGTGTCCTCAAAAGCTCTCCAGTGTCCAATCACCTGAAGGTATGAGCCTACAATTCAACTGGTGTATGAATACATTGCCTGTGTCCTTTATTGTGCAATTAAGAGGGGGGGGGGGGGATTAGTAATTACCACAGCTGTTTCATCGGAGGGAAATCCTGAAAACATGACCTGTTGGGGCACCTTGCATTAGACTATAGTTAAAGCGGAGGTCCACCCTAAAATGGACCTCCGCTCATCGGAATCACCCCCCCCTCCGGCGCCTTAATTGGCACCTTTCAGGGGGGAGGGGGGTGCAGTTACCTGGATAATCCAGGTAACTGCACCCACTTCCGGGATAGCTGTCTGCGGAAAGGGGCGTAGATTACACCCCTTTCCGCAACTGCCCGCCCCTTTGCGCAAGTGCCCCGCTGCCTGCTGGGAAACACACAGTTCCCAGAGGCAGCGGGGACCGTCCGGATTGCGCCGCGCGGCTCGCGCATGCGCAGTAGGGAACCGGGAAATGAAGCCGAAAGGCTCCATTTCCTGATTCCCATACCCAAGATGACGGCGGCAGCACCCGAGTGTCGATCTAGAGATCGGCTTCGGGTGCCGACATTGCGGGCGCGCTGGACAGGTAAGTGTCACTATTTTAAAAGTCAGCAGCTGCAGTATTTGTAGCTGCTGACTTTTAAAAAAAAAAAAACGCGGAGTCCCGGCGGACTCCCGCTTTAAAGCCAAAACAGGAGTATGGAAATGCCCAACACCAGCCTCCCCCTTCAGTCTTGCACATTTCCTGGCTGGAAGGCATCTAGCATCATCTATCTCTATTCTACCCCCAGCCTGTCCCTTTCATTCGTTGGCTTTCAGTTATAGGGGTTCAGCATCACATGCGAGGGTTCACTAGGGTGGTCTACATGCAAATACACCCTTGCCTAGGAACGCCCACTGCTCCAGACAGACTTCCAATCATTAGAACCCTTTCACGCACTACAGCGATAAAAATAACACCTGCAAAGCACCCTGAAAGTGCTGCTCCATTCACTCACCCCCCTAGGCCGACAACCGACACCGGCCGGGGGGGGAAGGGGAGGCTGGGCCTCCAACTGACACCGGGCGGGGGGGGGGGGGGGGGGGGCGGGTGAATGGTTGGGTTGGAGGAGAGCCTCCAACCGACCCCGGCCGGGGAGGAGGGCCTCCATCCGACACCGGCTGGGGAGGAGGGCCTCCAACCGACACCGGCCGGGGAGGAGGGCCTCCAACCGACCCCGGCCGGGGAGGAGGGCCTCCATCCGACACCGGCTGGGGAGGAGGGCCTCCAACCGACACCGGCCGGGGAGGAGGGCCTCCAACCGACACCGGACAGGGGGGGGAGGCCACCAACCGACACCGGACAGGGGGGGGAGGCCACCAACCGACACCGGACGGGGGGGAGGCCACCAACCGACACCGGACGGGGGGGAGGCCACCAACCGACACTAAGCCGGTGTTCTGTCAAAAAGCGTCCGGCCATCGGATAGTGTCCGCCCCGTACTGCGCAGGCGCATCGCTTGTGCAGTACGGAGGAGAAGGAGACTCCGAAAGTCTCAAAAGACGAACGGGGCCTGCGCACGGAGTCCAGGTGCAAGCCCCACTATCCAAGTGGACATACGGTTGCACAAAGTAACAGGGCCCATCGCCACGTTTCGGGCACGGCCTTGCTTCGCTCGGCTATTTTTTATTCTAACTCTATGTCCACTTGGATGGTGGGGCTTGAACATGGACTCGCAGAGCAAGGGAAGTTTAGCTTCGGAGACTTTCGGAATGTCCTTGTCCTCCGTATTGCACAAGCGCAGTACAGGGCGGACACTATCTGATGGGGGACACTATTATACATCACCGGGACCTGCTGACAAAATCCCACTGTAGTCAGTGACTGCGTGGATTAGCAGGGGGCGTACACATGTGCGCCCCTAACCTGGAACAGACTGGATGACATACATGTACGTGATCCAGCCTACCTGTGACCCCCCCCCCCTGCCTACAGTAAAATGTACTGCAGTATGCGGTTAAGAGAGACTATGAACTTTTAAAGTATCTGTTACGCTGATCGTCCTAAAAATACAAAAAACAAATATTCTCACTTCCCTGTGAAAGGACCTTCCACCACATTTTTTTTTTTAAAGAATGACTTTAATTTGAATGCAAAACATACAATCATTTTATATAATAAACATTTCTGTTGGTAAACTTCTCCCCGTAAAGATTGTGTGGTGTAAGGCATTGCTTGAAGCCCCTACAGGCAAAGTTCGGTACATTTGTCCGCAGAGCGGGTTCGCAAAGTAAAAAAAAAAAAAAAAATATAACACAAGACGTCTGTGAGGGGATCTGAGCGCAGCCTGTGAAAAAACACTCCTCGTGGTGTAATATATAAAAAAAATAAAATAAAAAAAAGTCCATTGTGCTCAACCGATACGTTTAGAGGGGATTATACCCAAACTTTTTATAGTTAGTACTAATTTACTATAAAATAACTTTACAAACACCATCGGAAACCATCCATAAAGTGCCACTACCATAAAAAAAAAAATGGGGGAGGGGGTGTACCCCTCGAAGGGAGGAAGCTTATCTCCGCCACTAAGTGTTAGAGTTTCTGTTACAACATGATGGGAAGGGTGGGGAGTGAAGAGACAGCTGACATCACAAAGCCACAGTAAAACGGTACACGGCCAGAAACCTCATTCCTTGGTCTTGGAAAGGAAAAAAAATTTAAATAAAAAAATCCCACACGGCACAACCAAAAACGGTTCATCGGTGACAGCAGACCTCTCCGCTCCTGCCCTCCCGTTGCAATGATTGTAGAGAAAGCATAGGTGGTTCCCCGTGACACATTTTAGCTCCTGCAATGCCCGATTCGAGGTCTCCATTGGATGCTAAAGGGGCCCACGACTGTGGCCAGCAGAGACGGCAGCGTGGCCCCCAGTATTATAACGTGGAGTTCTGCCCGTCTGGGTCAGTGTCGTTGTTACCCGGTGTGGGGTGATTGGGCAGGATGTCCAGTTCATCCACTTGTGGTGTCGGGTGCATGACCACCAACTGGTCCTGGGGAATGTCGGCGGCCGCCGCGGCCAGGTTTGTGATGGATTTGCTTTTGACGCACTGAAAGTCCACGTGTCTGCTCTTCCCTTCCTCCTTCTCCCAGGACATCCGGATGAAGGGACGCTGGACGTAGTTGTAGATGACCTCAGGCCTCCCTCCGGGCCTCTTCTTCACCTTCTCCTTGTATGTCGGGTAACCTAGAAGGGAACAAAACCCACAAAAATGAGAACCGCATCTGGGTGCGTCCAACCAGGCCGCTTTGACTAAAAAGTTTACAAAGTCCCCCCCCCCCCCACCCAAAAAAAAAATTAGTTGCAGTCCTTAGAGGTGGTGGCTGCTCTTTGAGCAAGTACAGAAGAATTCCTGTTGATCCTGCCAGTTTGTCAATTTGTTAAAGTAGAATTCAAACCTAACTAAAATGGAGGAGGGAGCACAAAGTTGTAGGAAGCTGTGTTTTGAATGGAGGGAGCACAAAGGTGCAGGGGGCTGCGATTTGAATTGGGGAGGGGGAGCACAGAGGTGCAGGGGGCTGTGATTTGAATGGAGGGAGCACAGAGGTGCAGGGGGCTGTGATTTGAATGGAGGGAGCACAGAGGTGCAGGGGGCTGTGATTTGAATGGAGGGAGCACAGAGGTGCAGGGGGCTGTGATTTGAATGGAGGGAGCACAGAGGTGCAGGGGGCTGTGATTTGAATATAGGGAGCACAGAGGTGCAGGGGGCTGTAATTTGAGTGGAGGAAGCACAGAGCTGAGAGGGGGCTGGGATTTTAGTGCAGAAGGGGGCCCAGAGATGCAGGGGGCTGTGATTTGAATGGAGTAGGGGCCCACAGATGCTGGGGGCTGTGATTTGAATGAAGTAGGGGCCCACAGATGCTGGGGGCTGTAATTTGAATGGAGGAGGGAGCACAGGGCTGCAGGGGGCTGTGGTTTGAATGAAGGGGGAGCACAGAGTTGCAGGGGGCTGCGGTTCGAATGAAGGGGGAGCACAGAGTTGCAGGGGGCTGCGATTTGAATGGAGGAGAGAGCAAGGAGTTGCAGGGGGCTGTAACTTGAATGGAGGAGGATGAACAAAGTTGCAGGGGGCTGGGATTTGAGTGGAGGAGGAAGCACAGAGCTGCAGGGGGCTGGGATTTTAGTGCAGGAGGGGGCCTAGAGATGCAAGGGGCTGTGATTTGAATAGAAGAGGGAGCACAGAGTTGCAGGGGGCTGTGATTTTAATGGAGGAGGGAGCACAGAGTTGCAGGAGGGTGGGATTTGAATGGAGGAGTGGCACAAAGCTTCTGGGAGCTGTGATTTAAATGGGAAGACAGAGCTTCTGGGAGCTGTGATTTGAACAGGGTGGGGGGTTTGGTTGGCAGAGCTGCAGGGGCTGTGATGCGAAGTGGGGCATTTTCAGGTGACTCTGGTCCAATCAAGTGATTTGGCTCCCTTGTGTCAATCAGCAGTGGCTGCAGGGGAGAAGATGGAGCACTGACAATGGCTGGTACATGGGAGCCTGTGGTTTACAATCGCCGCTCTTGGAAATTCCAGCCGTTGTCAAGCACCTTCTCCTGTTCCCTGCAGCCACCGCTGACTGTCACAGGGGAGCTGAATCACATAACCTGAAAATAGACAAGTATACACATCCTTTTCACACAGGTTAGTCACCTTAGGTGTTAGGAGGAGGTGGGGGAGGGGGGGCATTTTAGGGCTAGTTAAGTACAAGCTGGAATTCTACTTTAACTTTACTTGAATCTTCAGTTTCGTGAAGGGCTTACCCAGCTACCTTCTAGGGCAGGCAATTACAAAATGGCGGACTTTGGTCTGGATCCGGACCTAGACAATGTCTCATCCAGACCACCGCAGACTCGCTATTGAGGAGCCGATCTGCCCCACAGGCATCACCACTGCTGCCATCATTCTCACAGAGCCGACAGCGGGGAGGCAGGACAGCTCTGGACGGAGGACCGGGTTTCTATCTGGTGTGACTCCTTCAATCTCAAAACCACCTGGATGAGAAGTATGAATGTAGGAACTGCAAAAAAACTCTCAACCTCCAAAATCATTAAAAAATGGATAAAAATGAAGCAGGTGTTGCCCATATCCTGGTTGCTGTGGGTACAATCTCTGCTTTTGATTGGTCGTTCCTACCGCGTGGAAGAGCTCACCTTCGATCCCCAGCCGGATTTTCTTGAGGCCTCTCTCCTTCAGGACAGACTTGGCCACGTCTCGGTTTTCAATGTACTTAAAGAATCGGTACAACTTGGTGCTGTAAATGACTGAAAAGAAATAAAATGAAAAGTTAAGCCACTTTGTGAGCAAATATTCCCGGCATGCAGCATTTGTACACCAAGGGTTCGTTCCATCTACCTCCATTGAGGTGCCTTGATGCAGGGCTCACCGCAGGGACAAATAAAACTCGGGGCTTCCTATGTGCCCCCATCACCCCACATTGCTGCGTTGAAGTCGGTCGTTGTGCATTGCAGCACAACGGACGACAACGCACCTCGCTGTGCTGCATAGATTTAGATTAAAGTGTCATTTTGGAATACTTCAAGTTAAAAAATGAAAAAGGAAAACATCGTCTTGCATTGTGACAAGCACCAAACAATGAACATCGACCTGCATGAGATTTAATATTCAGACTGGTGTGGACGAGCCGTCTATATTCTAGGGCAGGGGTCTTCAAACTTTATAAACAAACCAAGGGCCAGTTTACTCTCCTTCAGATTTTAGAGGGGCCGGACTGTGGCCAGTGGGGGAGGAATAGTGCGCCCCCCCCCCCATCGTCGGTACTAGAGGGAGGAATGGTGCCCCCATCGTCGGTACTAGGGGAAGGGCGGAATGGTGCCCCCCATCGTCGGTACTAGGGGAAGGGCGGAATGGTGCCCCCATCGTCGGTACTAGGGGAAGGGAGGAATGGTGCCCCCATCGTCGGTACTAGGGGAAGGGAGGAATAGTGCCCCCATCGTCGGTACTAGGGGAAGGGAGGAATGGTGCCCCCATCGTCGGTACTAGGGGAAGGGAGGAATGGTGCCCCCATCGTCGGTACTAGGGGAAGGGAGGAATGGTGCCCCCATCGTCGGTACTAGGGGAAGGGAGGAATGGTGCCCCCATCGTCGGTACTAGGGGAAGGGAGGAATGGTGCCCCCATCGTCGGTACTAGAGGAAGGAAGGAATAGTGCCCCCATCGTCGGTACTAGAGGAAGGAAGGAATAGTGCCCCCATCGTCGGTACTAGAGGAAGGGAGGAATAGTTGCCCCATCGATGGTGTCAGTGGGAGGAATAGTTGCCCCATCGATGGTGTCAGTGGGAGGAATAGTTGCCCCATCGATGGTGTCAGTGGGAGGAATAGTTGCCCCATCGATGGTGTCAGTGGGAGGAATAGTTGCCCCATCGATGGTGTCAGTGGGAGGAATAGTTGCCCCATCGATGGTGTCAGTGGGAGGAATAGTTGCCCCATCGATGGTGTCAGTGGGAGGAATAGTTGCCCCATCGATGGTGTCAGTGGGAGGAATAGTTGCCCCATCGATGGTGTCAGTGGGAGGAATAGTTGCCCCATCGATGGTGTCAGTGGGAGGAATAGTTGCCCCATCGATGGTGTCAGTGGGAGGAATAGTTGCCCCATCGATGGTGTCAGTGGGAGGAATAGTTGCCCCATCGATGGTGTCAGTGGGAGGAATAGTTGCCCCATCGATGGTGTCCGTGGGAGGAATAGTTGCCCCATCGATGGTGTCCGTGGGAGGAATAGTTGCCCCATCGATGGTGTCCGTGGGAGGAATAGTTGCCCCATCGATGGTGTCCGTGGGAGGAATAGTTGCCCCATCGATGGTGTCAGTGGGAGGAATAGTTGCCCCATCGATGGTGTCAGTGGGAGGAATAGTTGCCCCATCGATGGTGTCAGTGGGAGGAATAGTTGCCCCATCGATGGTGTCCGTGGGAGGAATAGTTGCCCCATCGATGGTGTCCGTGGGAGGAATAGTTGCCCCATCGATGGTGTCAGTGGGAGGAATAGTTGCCCCATCGATGGTGTCAGTGGGAGGAAAAGTTGCCCCATCGATGGTGTCAGTGGGAGGAATAGTTGCCCCATCGATGGTGTCAGTGGGAGGAATAGTTGCCCCATCGATGGTGTCAGTGGGAGGAATAGTTGCCCCATCGATGGTGTCAGTGGGAGGAATAGTTGCCCCATCGATGGTGTCAGTGGGAGGAATAGTGCCCCATCGATGGTGTCAGTGGGAGGAATAGTGCCCCATCGATGGTGTCAGTGGGAGGAATAGTGCCCCATCGATGGTGTCAGTGGGAGGAATAGTGCCCCATCGATGGTGTCAGTGGGAGGAATAGTGCCTCATCATTGGTGTCAGTGGGAGGAATAGTGCCCCATCGATGGTGTCAGTGGGAGGAATAGTGCCCCACTCTTGCTGACCGTAGGGAAAATAATAACCCATGGACCAGACAAAAGCAAGGGGCCGCAGTTGGGAGATCACTATTCTAGGACATTCATCTCAGCCACTATTTTTTCAGACACCGATTAGCCTACCTGGAATGCAGCAAACACCAAAATAAAAAACCTCTCTAAACCAGCATGTTATTTTGTTGTGAAGCTTAGTGGGGGAAGGTTAAAGTTGAAAATTGGGCAGAAACAAAAAAAAAAAAAAAAAGTTTTATTTATACTACTCAATGGTCACAAAGGATATAAACCCCCCTTTGTGTGCTCCAGACCTCTTTAGAAAGCCAGATATCACCTTGTGAATGTAGCAGTGACATCCCAGTGCTGTAAATAACCTGATCAGAGCTGTGGGAGGGGCCCAGCAGGCTCCGCCCTCTACAGGCTACCTAAAGAAAACTACAGGAGGGGGCGGAGCCCAGACCAGTCCCCCTGCACAAGGAGAGAGGGCAACAGTGAGCGGTCTTTATTACAGGAAGGACAGCTCCTAATTCCAGTATGAAGAGTCTATAATTT
>NW_027507786.1:10545306-10646649 GCF_037356315.1 Lithobates pipiens
AAAGTATGTACAAGTACACAGTACATACGGCTTTCCTAGGAGATATGCAGAGTCACGTGGTCTATTGGAACTTTCATCTGTAGACCAACAGGGTAGAGGAAGGGATGAGGCAATTGGATGGGTGGCTGAGTAGAAGTGACAGACTGGAATCTTTGCAACTCCAACAAAAAAATAAAATAATATCACTTTATTCAAAATAAGTAGCACACTTACATTGAAGTTAGCATAAAACAGCAGGGATAGGGAACACCTGAGACCAAGCAGCTGTGATCAGTGTGACGCGTTTTCAGGGACTTCGCCCTCTTTTTCAAATGCACCTAAAAATAAACACGTCATGCACACCCCCTCTCCCGACATCCACCAGGCATTTTGACAGCTGTCATCCTCGTGAGCAACTGAGAAAGCCGCTGCTAATAGCCATACCTTGAGCTGGCTGGCTCCCCGTCATCCTCAGTCTCTGCTCAGTGATGCCTACAGCCTCACACTGATCACAGCTGCTTGGTCTCAGGTGTTCCATTATCCATGCAACTTCAATGCAAGTCTGCTGCTTATTTTAATTAAGTGATTTTTATTTGATACTGACCTCAGCTCCTGCTGTTTTCTCCTACATTGATCCTGAGCAGAGCTGTGTGCATCGATTGATGCAGTGTGGCTTAGCTCCACCCCACAATTTCATTCACAGCAGCAGGAGCCAGGAGCAAATGGCTTCCACTGCTGCCTCTGTGAGCAGAGAGCCGCTGCAGATGGGCAAAATGCTGGATGGAGACAGGACTCCAGTTAGGTTTAAAGAAGGGTGAGAGGGTGTTACAAACACTGGGACAATTTTTTTACCCTAAAAAAAATAAAAAAAAAGGTATAAAAAAATAAAAAAAAGTCCCACTTTGTAGCTGCTGGCTTAATTTCTGGAGGAGCCTGGAGCTCCTCTTTAAAAGTGGCTTTAAATACTATAGCTGCTGACTTAATGTAAGGACACTTACCTGTCCCAGGATCCAGTAACGTCCTCACCGGAGCCAATTCTTCTATCGGCTTTGGGTTCAGGCGCCACCATCACTAGTAAGGGAAAAAGGAAGTGAAGACATGCAGCTTCACAGCCAGTTTCCTACTGCACATGCGCGAGTCGTGCTGTGCCTAGTGAATGGCCCCTGGGGAGGAGGGGGGGGGGGTAGAGGAGGGGCCAAACTCCTGGCTCAGATCGTTGTGGCGATTTGAGCCAGAAGTTGGAGTGCATACCTGTCAAAACCAGGTACCCCCACCCCCTCCCCAAAAAGTGCCAAATGTGGCACTGGAGAAGAGGAGGGGTGGTGCAAGCATACCCTTTTGGGTGAAGTTCCGCTTTAAGTAAAAAGAGGGGGGAAAAAAATCACTGTGATGCATTTTATCCACACATTGCAACACCCGTGTTATGCATGTTTTAAACCCTTACATATACCCAGTGAAGTGTGACTGGACTCAGGTAATACAGATGAAACAAACATCATACATTCACACACACACATACATATGCTATATATGTTTATCTGCAGTCTTCTTTTCTTCTTTGCTCTGTTAAAGTCTAGAACTTATACTGCTTGAATGAGATTTCAGAAAACGGGGGGGGGGGGGGGGGGGGGGGGAGGGGGTTCGGGAACTGAAATTGCACTCTGCAGAGCTTAGTGAGGAGAGCTCTGAAAGCTGAATGGAGGGAAGGAACACACCTCCCTTCACACGTCAACTGTCACCTTTTTTATCTCTTGGTGTCAGGAAAACCATTCATGCTGAGGAATGAAGCAGCAGAAAGAAATGACACGTAGTGCTCCAGATTGAGGAAAGTACATACTATAGAGGGATATGCTATGTTCATATTTCATGTCTGAGACTTACAACCACTTTAATAGAAGCTTATTGGTGTGAATGAACCCTATAAATTTTACGGACACGCACAACTTGGGCTAATTAGACTTAAGGCCCATCTACCAGTACTTCTCAGAATGTGGAAGGATACTGTTGCACCAGGAGGGGATAATATACAAACTCCAAGCAGATGGCGATCCGGATCAGAAAGCCATAACTCTAATGTAGAACACCGCAGTGCTAATCAGTAAACCATGTTTGTTACCCAGTTAAAAAAAAAAAAATTGGATTGGGAGTATCTTTGTGTTTTTTCAGCCTGACTAATTACATTACCCCGGGTTCCTGCTGTACGGAAGAAGTCTCCAGCGATACGGCAGTTCCTTGCAGCAAGGACAGTGCGTGTATACCAGGCATTGGACAATAAAGAGAAGCAGAATCTATATTGATTAGCATATCACTGCAGCAATAAGAGATGCTGGCATCAGCAGTCAGGGAACAGAGCTCAGTGACTCAGGAATGAAGTGTCTCCAGCACAGCTAAGTGCTCAGACCTAGACAAACACTATATTACACACACACTTTTTTTTTTATAATATTATATATATATATATATATATATATATATATATATATATATATAAATACACACACATACATATATATGTGTGTATATATGTATTTTACACACACACACACACACACCTCACACACACACACACCTCACACAAAGCTGCACCACCGCATTCTGAGCCATTCTACAAAAATATAATTTTTCTTCAGATGCACCACAACGTACTTGAGTGAAACAGCAGTTTATGACGCAGCAGCATAACAACAAAATAAAAAAAAATAAAAAATAAAAAACAGGATGGTGAACTGCCGGAAATAACTACAGAATGATGATTGCAGCAAAAAGGTCTCAGAAGGGTTTCTAAACATAAATGTAGGTTGTTTCGCCTGCCGCAGAATGAAAAACATGATGATAAATAACCAGGTGCTGAGAAGCTGTCAGAGCCTTCCATTAGTTCTTAGTTTTGATGAAAATACACCAATATTAGAAAATACTTGTATTTTATCTACTACATGGAAATGTACAATAAAAAGGGTGAACCGGGTAAACTGCCATCTACACAAATGAAATGCATACAGAATATGCAAAGTGTTACCAGACAGTGGCTCAGTTTTTCTGTCCATTCAGACTAGAGAATTACAATGCTCCGCCTCACAGCACAGACCTGTCTAGCTGGAGACTAATTTTCTCTGCTGCAGTTAATATTTACAGAGCTTGTCCCCCAGCTGGTGATTGGACAGTGAAAGGAGAAGCCTTATCGGCACATGAGCACTACAGAACTGACTGGCTCCTTGTGCTGCTTCTCAGTCACTTCCAATGTACCACTGAAACTTATAAGAAGGTATGATAAGGCCCTTGCCATTTACCTTCTTGCAAACATAATTCCTCTGCGTATCTCTTCGCTTGACAGTACTTTGTGAAATGGTTTGCCTTCCCTGACTACTCGGATGAACCATGGCCAACTGCCATTCCCAACTACCAAGCTGAATCATGGCCAAACACCATTCACAAACTACTAAGCTGAACCATGGCCAACCGCCATTCCCAAACTACTAAAGCTGAACCATGGCCAACCGCCATTCCCAAACTACTAAACCTGAACCATGGCCAACTGCCATTCCAGACTACTAAGCTGAACCATGGCCAACCGCCATTCCCAAACTACTAAACCTGAACCATGGCCAACTGCCATTCCAGACTACTAAGCTGAACCATGGCCAACCGCCATTCCCAAACTACCAAGCTGAATCATGGTCAAACAACATTCACAAACTACTAAGCTGAACCATGGCCAACTGCCATTCCCAAACTATTAAGCTGAACCATGGCCAAGCACCATTTCAAACTACTAATGCCGTGTACACACCACCGGACTTTCCGGCAGACTAGGTCCCAGCGGGATCAGTCCTTCAGACAATCAGATCGTGTGTGGGCTAGTCCGACTGCTTAAAAAAAAAAAAAAAAAAAAAATCCAACAGACCTAGAAATAGAACGTTTCAAATCTATCCGACGGACTAAAAATTGGGAAAACAGTTTGTGTGCTAGTCCAATACACCAAATATGACGCAAGGGCAGCTATAGGCTACTGGCTATTGAACTTCCTTGTTTAGTCCCGTTTACGTCATCACGTTCAAAATGAACGGACTTTCGAACGGACTTAGTCCAGTTGTGTGTGGCCAAGTCCACTCGTTCAGAAAGTCCATCGGACCTCTGCCGAAAGTCCGTCGTGAAGACCGTCGGACCTAGTCTGTCGAAAAGTCCGGTCCGGCCGTACACGGCATAAGCTGAACCATGGCCAACCGCCATTCCCAAACTACTAAGCTGAACCATGGCCAAACGCCAATTCCCAAACTACTAAGCTGAACCATGGCCAAGCGCCATTCCCAAACTACTAAGCTGAACCATAGCCAACCACCATTCCCAAACTACTAAGCTGAACCATGGCCAACAGCCATTCCAAAACTACTTGGCTAAACTATACCCAACCACCACTCCCGACTACTTGGCTAAACTATGGCCGAACAAGAACTCCCGACTACTTGGCTAAATCATGGCCTATTGTCAGGCCTGAATACTCGACTAAACCATGGCCAACTGAGTACTTGGCTAAACCACTGCCAACTGCCATTTCCTCTGTCCAATGAGAACATTTCAGGCAATTAGGACACTGTTTTTGGACAGAGGGCAAGAGGGGCTTAGCCTGGGAGTCAGGACCCTGGTAACCAAGGAAAACAAAATTAGAAACGCACAAGGTTTCTGTCAAGTTAGGGCAACAGCAGACACAGTGGAGTATGCTATATAGCCAAAATATGTAGGCACGACCAACACAACTTTTATGGACAAATGTATGTGAACACCCCCTCTAGATGACTTCAGGTGTTTCCAGTGAAGGGTATAGTTAGTGCTATAGCATACAAAGACATTTTAAACAATTGCTCTCTTCCAAACCTGCGGTAAGTTTTGCGTTTCAGCATGACTGTACCTCTAGGTACAAAGCCAGAACCAAAAGGACATGGGATAACGGTTTTGGTGTGGAGGAAATTGAGCCCCAACCTCAATCCCACAGAACAAAGCCAGTTGTGAGCCAGGTCTTCTCATCAGTACCTGACCTCACATGGGCACAAATTCCCATAGACAACCTCCAAAATTCCATGGAAAGTCTTCCCAGAAAAGCAGAGGCTGTTATGTGCCAAGATGCAATGGTTTTTGAAAGGGATATCGAACAAGCTCATAAAGCGGCAATGGTCAGGGGCCAACAAAACAATTGGTCATATAGTATACCTGCATGTAGGCAGGACTTAAACTTTTAAAATGAACTGCTCCTACTGAAACAAAAATGCACACATGAAGGTATTTTGAAAGTCAAAACGACGGACAGTTTAGTGACGTAAAAATGCAGACATTGAGAAAGTGACAGACTCAGCAGGAGTGTTATAGAGTGACAGATGAATGGAAAGAGATCCAGTCAGAGGTGGGATAATTAGAGTGCTGGAAAATAAACGACAACAGACCAGGCTGCTAAGGCCAAACATCTCACCAGGATCGCCCGGAACACAGTGGAGCCGATTCCTTCTGCCACTTCAAACTCTCCTTTGTCATTGGGACGAGTGAAATTATGTTCTCTGCCGGATCCAAACATCCTGAACAACGAGAGCAGCAGATTTCAACCAGTGTGAAGGACACGCAGGGGACACAACGCACAGAGACTAAGCGCTCATCTCATGGATAAATAAAAGTAAAGGAGTGAAACCATTTGTAAAAACTGAACCCTTCGCCCATTTTAATGCCATCTTGTCAGAGAAAAATAATCCAAATAACAGTTCCCGGCAAGAGAAGAGGTCTTATACTCACCTCAAAGAGGAACACACTGGGGCGTCAGACTAAGCATAGCAGGTAAAATTTGAATGGATTAAAAGTCAGTTGGCAGCTTACATAGATAGCGAGCAAGTAGGCATATCTGTATATCTGGTGCAAATTTATAAGGGTGTCACCAAGTTCATCTGGAGAAGGTCCAGAGATGGTTGGGTTTCTGATGCAGGTGTGCCCGCCCACGAGCCCCAAGCCTCTCAGAAACCTTCTCCAGATAACGTTGGGACACCCTTATACATCTGCCCCAGATATACCTACTTGCTCGCTATCTGGGGCAGATGCAAAAATGTGTCCCAATGTTATCTGGGGGAAGTCCTGATCGACTTGGGGCTCCTGGGCAGGAATGTCCGCTTCAGGAGCCCCAAGCCTCTTGGAACCTTCTCCAGATGAGTATGGGGACACCATTATACTTCTGCTCCAGATATACAGATATGCCTACTTGGTCGCTATCTATGCAAGTTGCCAACTGACTTTTAATAAATCCATTCGGTTTTACGGGCTACACTTAGTCCGGCGCCCTGGAGGTTCCTTTTTGTTTTTCCACATGGTCATTTCTTCACTCCATGGCAGTGATGGTGAACCTCGACACCCCAGATGTTTTGAAACTACATTTCCCATGATGCTCCACTACACTGCAGAGTGCTTGAGCATCATCGGAAATGTAGTTCCAAAACATCTGGGGTGCCAAGGTTCACCATCACTGCTCTATGGGGGACCTGCCACTGATGTTGCATAGTTATGCATACTCCTTTATATAGACTTTATATTCATGGACTTTGTTTAGTAGCCATTAGTGCATACCCATCTTTCCAGCACTACGCATTTTATTCCTTATACTCACATCACCCACGTCCTGCGTTGTACGTCCCCCGAGTCGGTTTCTTTGGCATTTGACACTTCCTGGAGTGTCAGAAGCCTGCGTTCCTGCCACATACACCAGAACACACGGGGCTGCTGAAGATTTGACGTTTAAGAGCTCTACTATTGCAGCACACTGTTATTTGGACTGTTTTTAACTCTTAATGGGGCAACATTAAACTTAAACGTCCTATGTTAAGTGCATATACTACAAGATGCCCATATTATACCTCTGCAAGTCAAAAGGCCCTCCTCTTTGGTTCTGAGACCTTCTGTCTACTTTGTATACACCCTTGCCCAAGTAAATTTCCTAAATGGCCAATAGGAGCAAACAGGGGTATGGTAGTTAGTGAGGTTAGTCCTGAAGTCAGGCCCCTAATAATCACAACTAGTCTTAGAGGAGCACAGAGGAGGGATTTCTGTCTCTTAAGGAAATATTAGGCATTTAGTGGCCTCCAGGCTTGCTATCCGTTTATAATAGCTACCAGGTTTGCTTTAAAGAAAGCACTATCAAGTTGCCTATTCTGGGTCTGTTAAAAGCCCCCTGGCCCAATACTCAACTCTCCCAGAGTTTCCCACTACCCTTCCCCTACCTCAGGCAATGCAAAATACTGGGTATTTCTGGGTATAGTGAGCACATATGAACTCCTGCCATGTACTGCTTAAGGTAGTCTCGCTGTGGCATAGTGCACAGCTTTTAGTGCGACGCCATCATTAAGTTCACATTATCCGGTCTCTTTTTCCCCCAGCAGCTGCCTGCTCTCTAGGCTATGGACATTCCTGGAAAGGCGTATATGGCACAATAGTGGTGTGTGTACACCAGTAAAATGAGTATAGCAAAAAGTCCATAAGTCCAATTAGAACATACGGGGAGACTGCTTGCTGGCCTCAGACACTTGATGCAGCACCTCTATAGAGAGTGAAGTAGCTCTAGGTGAGTAAAAAAGGAGAGCACCATCTAAGTGTAGCATTGGAGCGAAAGGAAAAATTGGCAACTCACATAATACAGTTAAATACACTGGCTCTTCAGAAAGACTGGGGCCTCTGGTGGAAGTCCTCAGCACAGCAGGGCATCTGGATCCAGACAAACACAATAGGTAGGCTGGTGAAGTCATCAAGGCCGGCCAGTCTAAGTGTACTATATACAAACAATGGTGGGTGCATATAGAGTGACAATGTGCGTTGCCAAGCTATAACAACCCACCATTGTATGCATAGACTACACTTAGTCTGGCGCTACCTGGTGTATCTTCTTGGCCCTACAGGTGGCTCCACCAGCCTACCCATTGTGTGTCTGAATCCAGGGTGCCCTGCTGTACTGAGGACTTCCATCAGGGGGCCCAATTTTTCTGATGAGCCAGTGTTTTTAACTGTATTATGCGAGTTCCCAATTGTCCTTTCACTCCAGTGAATAGGTTTATATGCTACACTCAGATTGCGCCCCTGCTCTCTCCTTATCTGTTCACCTAGAGCAGGGGTCTCGAACTGGCCCTCCAGCTGTTGTGAAACTACAAGTCCCATGAGGTTGACAGTTACAAGCATGACTCCCTCAAGCAGAGGATAGGACTTTTAGTTCTGCAACAGCTGGAGGGCCACCAGTTTGAGACCCCTGACCTAGAGCTACTTCAGTCTGTATAGAGGTTCTGCATCAAGTTTCTGAGGCCAGCAAGAAGTCGCCCGGATGTACTACTTATGGACTTTATGCCAATTGTCGTTTCACTCCAATAAATACATTTTAATGCTACATTTAGATCCCGCCCTTGGTCTCTCCTCATCTATGAATGCGCCTCGGAGAGGTGAAATGCTCCCCAAGCTCCTCTCCCCTCCAACTACCAGTTCCTAAAACAAGTGAGGCTGCCATCAGCCTTACTGGCTCAGAATGTACAACATCCCACTCAGTCTAATTTCTGCTGTGGGATAATTTCTGGTAGCTAAACCAGGATTGTTTTAAAAAAAACATTAGGTGGTTATTGCATTGGATACAAAATTTTATTTTTAATTTTTTTTAAAGGTTTCATAAATTTAATACGTTTTAATACATTTTGTTAAAATGTAAAGTATTATAAAATTTCTTTATAAATTACCGTAGATTTTTTATTTAAATTTAATACATTTTAAAATAAAAAATCTACCCGGCATTTCCCTTAAGGTTTTTAAAATCTTTACGGAATCCCTCTTTAGGGTCATTGTCGTAATACAGGAAGACTGCCAAACGCAGACGATACAAAATGACCCAACAAGACAGCAACAGACATAAAATAAGGGTATACAAACCTGCCCAACATCGTGTTTGGCTGCGCCGTGAAAATAGCCGGATCGACAACAAATCTGGTGTTGTCGACTATGAGCGTGACCCTCTCGGAGGTGCGTATGTTCCGAGCACCTTCTTTTACCGTATCGTAAACAAACACCATCTCCCCAGCGGTCTTACAGATCCCATCTGAACTGGACTGGCTACTGTTGCGGCTACTCATTCCGACACTACTACTGGAACCGTTCGGTGAGGTTTTCTGAGGGCGGGGACTGCTCGGCCGGGAGGAACAATATTCCTTCTCTCGATCTAGAAAAGAAAATTTAGTGTCGGTTTCAATGCACGGTCACTGGAAGGTGTGGAGTGTCAAGTGACAGCCCTAGGGAGACACTGCAGGTTATCAGGTACTGTCTAAAAAGAATCATAAACCAAGAGAAACAAAAACTTTCCAACCGCACATTTCTACTTCCTTAGAGAACGGAAAAGGGCTCTCCACAGGGTCCGTTAGGATTTCCCTAATCAATTTACTGCTCCACAAATGGTTTTGTCTTTATAGTACATAGAAGATTTCATACTACCAGAACTGGAAAAATGCAATGCCTAGGATATATCAATTACAGCGACCCAGACGCTACACAAAAGGCAACCTAAAAAAAAGAAGAGCTTGCATACTTTTCTTTCCTAGTATCCATTCTGACGCTGCTTCATTGCTGGGAAATGGCCCCCCAAAGTCCTAAGGGAAACCGATGGCTACCAAGAGCGTCAATCTCCTGGGTCCCATGCAGCTCTCAGTGGTTCCTTATGTAGCAATCTATAGGTCAGCAGGAAGGGGGAAGTGAGAGCGGTGTGGGGCACTCAGAAGATTGAACTTACTTCAGGAGGACCATTCAAGTCACAGGTAGGCCTTTTCTTGCAAACTATTACATCAAATAGGTTACCTAAACAGCCAAAACCGAAATAAATATGAAGCAACCTTACCTGTCAAATGAAGGGTTAAGTATTATTATTATTATTATTGTTATAACACAAGATTTATATAGCGTCAACAGTTTGTTCAGAGCTTTACAGTCTAAAAGGGAGACAGTACAGTTACAATACAATAAAAAAAATACAAGAGGGTTAAGAGGGCCCTGCTCATAAGAGCTTACAATCTAATAGGATAGGGCAAGTGCCACAAAAGGTTATAACTGAGGGGATGTACTGATGGAGGAGTTAAAAGTTCAGATTTTAGGTGGAAGTATGATAGGCTTCCCTGAAGAGATGAGTTTTCAGGGATCGTCTAAAGGCAGCCAGACAGGTTAAGACAGAGTTCCAGAGGATGGGAGAAGCTCTAGAGAAGTCGTGGAGATAAACATGGGAAGAAGAGACGAGAGCTAGAAAGCAGGAGGTCCTGGGGAGGAGCAGAGAAGACGGTTTTTAGTGATATTTGGAGACAAGATTGGTGATGTAACTCGGGGGCAGAGTTGTAAATGGCTTTGCAAGTTGTTGTTCGTAGTTTGAAAGTAATTTGCCGGGCAAGCGGAGGGATTGGCAGACACTGAGTGGCTGGAAAAGTAGATTAAGATGCCGCAATTCCGGTTTTGGAGACAGCTGATCAAATGGTAAAGGGCCTCTGCGATTGTCCCTTTATCACAATCTGTGATCAGTTGTGTCCAAAAGGAGTTGCACACGTGGAAGCATGTCCACGGACGTCCTCCCAGAACTGGCAAGCCGCATTGTAGCCGTCTTTTGGCTATAGAGCAGTCGGGAAGAAGCAAATAAGGGGGCTCCTTGACTGCATAGGCCATTTTCTTGAAAAATGTCAACTTGGCCTTTAACGCAACTACAGACTTCGGCCTCGTGCACAAAAAAAAAAAAACAGCTTAAAACACGCGACTAATGCAGTGTTTTGCAAATGCGTTTTAGTGCATCAAGCATTTGGATGTTCATTCATTCCATTGGCCAAAATATTAATTCATTCTGGCCATTGAAATGAATGTTCAAGAGCTGAATGTGCCTAAATGCATTTGCAAAAACACGGCTTTAGCCGTTTTTAAGCTGCTTTTCTACAGGCAAATTTAGGCGCGTCAAGCGCTTTTTTCCTGCTCAAACACTCCTCTCCTGAACACAAGTGATGACTTTTTTTTTTTTTTTGGCCTCTTCTAAACACCTTTATGTGCATGGCCACATATAGAGGGGCATTTAGAGGCTGAAAAAGTCCAGTGTCCACAAGGCCTTATTCTCAAGGAAAAACACTTTTAAAGCCATTAATCACCTACAGAAGACCGCGCCATCGATGAAATTCCATGCAGGCAGCTGTAATAACAGATTCTTCCCTTCCTCTCTCTGCACAAAGTGACTCAATTCTTATCGATTGCAGATATTTCCACCTTCTTAAATCGGATTGCTGGAGGGGTCATCTCAGGACTCCGTGCCAAGATTGAGGTAATGGCCGTATTGCCGGTAAATCATTTCCAAGGCTTCTCTAACATGACCAGCAAATAATGAATAGCGTAATATATCAAAAATGTGAGAAAAGAACAAACGGCTTTTATGATAATCGGCTCCTCGCAGTCCTGGGCAAAGCCTAAATGTTCCTGGTGAGCCACACATTCTATTATAGTGCGTCTGATTAATCTTTTGTTAACAGATAAACATGAACCACAGGCCTTGAAAAAAGCTATAAAAAAGGTATGGAGAAGAAGAAATCCGTGCGTCGGGGTGGGCCCCGGGCTGACAGGATGGCCCTAGTCAGAACATCACTTGCTGCTTCTGGGCCATTTCTAAATTCCTGATGGACCTTTAAATATGAGGTGCATCTAAAAAGCTTGGGGGAATGGTATCAGAAAAACAAAACAGAAGATACAAATTATCTATATTGGCCTTCAAAATAATCGGCATCCTTCACAACACTTTTGGCAACATTAGTAAAGCTTCTGGACACTGTCCTTTAGTAATCAATTGCAGAACCGATGTCACGTATTCTTGGATCCCTTTATGGAAGATGCCATCGTTGGTAAAGGCGATCAATATTGTGTTGGTCTTGGACTCCTTTTTTTTGGGTCGTGGGGAAGACCGTGAACGCCATTCCATGGATTGCCATTTGGATTCTGGATAGAATCGGTAGCACCAGGTCTCATCTCCAGTGACAATGGTTGGCAGAAAGGATGGATCCTGGTCACACATTGTAATGAAATCTCCAGAGGTTTCCATCAGTTTTGCCTTCTGTTCGTCTGTCAGCTTGTACAGCACAAACCGGGAACAGATTATCTTCCTCTTCCCCAAATCTCTGTGGACGAAGGCACTTGCTAATGTCCTTGCTAATGCCCAATTCCTCCACCATCAATCGTAGAGTCAAGTCGCCAATCTCGTGCCAGCATTTGTCGCGCTCACTCGATCATGTCTGGGGTTCTTGGCAACGGCTGACCTGAACTTGGCGTTTCCTTCCCGTCACTAAAAAAGCGTCTTAAAAACATTTTCTGCTCACGGCTTCTGCCCCATACGATTGCACCAACATTTCATGTGTTGCCATTTTCCCCAATTTGTAGCAGAACTTGATGTTCACTCGTTGCTCCATTGCACGGTGACCCTACCTCCCACACTGACTACATTCCACTGCCCACAGTGGGTTTACCCCAATGTTCACGTGTACTCCACGCTAGGTGGTGCTTCTTGGCGTGTTCCTGGATAGCCATGTGAATGTGCGCTCCACCTGGCCCATGCTGCTGTTGAGGCATCGGACCACTTACCAAATTTTTTTTTTAGACACATCTTGCATACTTTCAGGCTTCTATCATCTCATGGAGATGTAGGAAAAAATGCCCTAACATACTCACCCCTGCCATGCAGTAGAGCACAGGATGGCAGTACCATGCATGTGCTGTGCTCACCACCAGGTAGGTGTCTCAAATAAAACACCTGAGTTTCAGATTTTGTGGAGGATGGATAGATCTTACCGTTCTCATCTATGGCTTGTTCACATTAGCGGTGCCCTCAGAAGAGCGATTCGCTTACGAAACGCTCTTTAAAGATCGACTGACAGGCGGCGGGGATACAATACAATGACAGCTTTAACCCTTTGATCCCCGCAAGTGCCCGTGGTTGGGGGAGCCCTATTCACTTGATGGAGTATAGCTGAACACGCAGAGGAAATCTGCAGAGGACAGAGAAAGTGGTGCATGTCCCACTTCTGACTTGTTCAGCTGTGTATGTAATCTGAGCTCCTACTATTGAAGTCTGCTAACAAAAAAGAGTAGTACAAAAAATAAAAAAAATAAAAAAGTATAATTACTTACAAAAATAGTACAACACATTACTACATATCACAATTGTACATAAAAGGGAAAAAACAAAAACAAAAAACAAAACACATTGTGGAGAGGTACCAATGGAGCATTATCTCCAAAAAATAGGAACCCCCCCCCCCATAGCTCCAAACAGGGAGATTAGAGTAGGGGGAAAGCATGTCATACAATAAACAAAAGTTATATAGTATGATAAAAATCAATACATCTTTATTTAAACATGAAATCTTTTTTTTTTTTACAACGGATACAGTATCTACAATGGGTACAGTACCTACAATAAAAAGAAAATAATTTACGAAATAGTACATATTACAATTGTACATAAAAAATAAAAAAATAAATAAAAAACACATTATGGAGAGGTGCAAGCCACAGATGAAGAAAGGAGAGGGAAAAAATGCCACCACCACGTTTAAAAAAGTAATAAAAAATTAAAATAAATCCATTATTCGGTATTTTTGGGTCACAGTATATGTCTGGTCTATGTCCATATGCGTCCCCCCCCCCCCCCCCCCCCAATGGGAGATGGAAAAAACAATCTGGGAGGACAGATATGCACATAAACCCGACATATACTCTCACCTAAAAACAGCGACTATATTTATTGGAATTTTTAGATTACTTTTTTAAATGTGGTGGTGGCAGCGGCATTTCCCCCCCCCCCCCTTCTCCTTTCTTCATCTGTGCCTTGGTACCTCTCCACAATGTTTTTTTTATGTACAATTGTATTATGTACCATTTCGTAATTCCTTTCTCTTTATTGTAGATACTGTATCCATTGTATCTTGATATAAAGAGCTTGTGTATCCTGAAGAAGCACTGGATCTATACGAAACACGTTGGCCCACTAGGGCTCTACTTCTACATTTTGTGCATTTCTATCATGTCGATACGGACCAATTATTAACAAACTAAAAAAAAGATTTCATGTACAAATAAAGATGTATTGATTTTATCATACTAGATCACTAATCTCGCCGTTTGAAGATGTGAGGGGTGGGGGGGGGGGGGGTGGGGTTTTCCTATATTTTGGAGATAACACTCCACACCCCTCTTCTGGTCAGTCCCATAACACAAACATTCAACAAGCTGAAAATTCAGCACAGGTGATGCTTCCTTCACAAACACTGATGAGCATGCCCTAACCAGCCCGATCCTCACCCGAGAGTCGCTCTGGGCTGTCAGATCGGGGACAGGGGCAATATAAAGATCAGGACAAATGACTATTAGAGGAGCAGAACACACAGCAAGTTAATGGTAGAAGAGACCGTTACATCCTCGTTGCAATGCTACGTGATATTGGTGATGTAAACTGGTAAAAAATGATGCAGTTACCATGGTGACAGCACAGCCATACAAACAGCAATACATAAACGGGGTATTCTTAACAGTGCAGTAACCCGCAGCAAACACATACAAGGTTTATTCTGATTAGTCGGGACAATGACGTTCGGATTAATACAAAGTTATTGCACTTCGAACTTTAGCTTCAATGCATGTATAACTAAAAAAGGCAAATCTTTTTTTTCAGTTTTGGACAGTGGAGCGGGATTAGACCCCCTGTCAGGTGTTTATTGCTGTCTGTGCTCCCCCATTAAAAAGGAGATTCACCCTGTTTACCATAATAATTTAAAGGGACAGTAATGGCGTGTACACACGGCCAGACTTTGAAAGCAAAATATCCGACGGAACGAATCCATTGGACAATTCGATCGTATGTGTGGGCTTCATCGGACCTTTGCTGTCGAAAAATCAGACAGACTTTAGATTTAGAACATGTTTCAAATCTTTCCAACGGACTCGAGTCCGGGCGAAAAATACCGTTTGTCTGTATGCTAGTCCGGACGAACAAAAACTGACACTAGGGCAGCTATTGGCTACTGGCTATGAACTTCCTTATTCTAGTCCAGTCGTACGTCATCACGTTCGAATCCGTCGGACTTTGGTGTGATTGTGTGCAGACAAATCCGATTTGATGGAAGTCCGCCGAAAAATCTAGTTGTGTGTACGCGGCATAAAAAGAAAACCTCAAAATTTTGGGTTGCCCCTAGAAAAGTAATGAGATGGGAAATCATCCAATGGGGACACTAGTTCTAGTGACAAGGGGGTCCCTAAGGAATTCCCTTAATTTTCAGGGATTTCCTTTTACTTCCAGTTTGGCTATGGGACAGGAAGTGAAGGGAAATCTCCACAATGGGACACAGACACAGGGGGGCTGGGAACCTCACAGGGGTTATAACCCTCCCTCACTCTAGCCAAAATGAAAAACAAAAAATCCCCTATAGTTCTGCTTTAAATAAATAAAGCCAACAACTGATACTACTGGTAGATTGGAAGAATGATGCTGTATTATGGAACAATAGATGCAACCTTCTAAACTCATTGAAATAATTGACTGCAACAAGCTACTTCAATGCAGCCAGAAACCTTTGACTTCCCTTCATATGGGGCGTACTACAGTACACACCCGTGTACTACAGTGTACACCCGTGTGAGGGCCGTGTTTGCCCATACAGGTGTTCCATGCATCCCGAAGCAGGTAGTCCATTTCCTGACAATTAAGTGACACCGGTACAGCCGCTGCTTCAAATTAGACATCCGTGAGGGTGTATAGTCCCCAGCATGCACAGTCTACATTCAGGGCTGTGCATCCGCATAGATGTCAAATTGTGAGCCGCTGCTGCATCCTAACTTAAAGGCATGGAACTGCCTGCACGGGGGACACACAAACCCCTGTACATACCTGGGTGGGCAAAAACGGCACACGCACGGGTGTACCCTGCAGACTGTCTATGTGATCGAAGCCTTCATCTGTGCATCCATTGTCAAATTTATGGCTTAGGGGTTCAGAACTGCTTTAGTAAAGCGCTGTGTGCGTCCGCACCAGCCACATAACGTTCCCGAGAAGCAACTACTTCTTCTGTGAACGCCTACCTACTTGTTTATGGGCTCCCCCCGAGCCTCCAACAGTCAGACATATGGAGGACATGTGGAAGAATTAACGATCGGAGCCATTCCTCCTCCACAGCATGGTGCGGCTGACAATGGTGGGGGCGGCACCGGCACTAAATGACTTCATTTCTGGTTAGGGAGATCGGCCAATATTCGCAGAAATCCCCGATTCAGGAGCTCAGATGCTAAAAGCTAAATAATTATTCAGTTATAAACTTGCTAAGACATTACTAGACTATTATCTTGGTACAGTAGATCTACTTGTCTTATTTGTACCCAAGGGGAACTTAAATGGGTGTAGCAAAAATTAACAAGCCCAGACCCACCTAGATCTAGTGATGCAGTGCTCAACACCCATCTTGGTCTGGCTCCATTTATCCCACTCCACCAAACCTTACCCTACCCTCACCTCAACTCGCCCTACCTCACCCCGCCCTACCCTCACCCCAACTCGCCCTACCCTACCCTCGCCCCAACTCGCCCTACCCTACCCCAACTCACCCCACCCCACTCCTTCAGCTCTCCTCCTCCTTCCATCTTTTTAGCACTTATATAGTGTTCTGTCCCATCTAAATGTAGTTGTATGTTCTATTCAGGTTGCTATTATTCTGCTGTATGCTGTCATCTAGTGGTGGTTTAGAGTCCAAAAAAAAATATTAATTCTTCCACATGAATAAGACTGTTAGTAGTAAGGAGACCACAACCAAGTTTTTTTTTTTTTTACATAAAAGGCTTGTCACTTTTCTAACATTGCACTGGGGTTATGTTTTGTAGCCACTATAGACAAACACGGATTAGAAGAGTCCTCACTTTAAGCAAAAACTTTGCATAGTAAATAAATCAAAGCAGTGTTATGTCGAAATGTAATATGTACATGTTACAAGATGTGTAGCACACAAACCATTACATATCATCTGTATTTACATATTATTAAGGTAGAACTAAACCCTCCTCTCCTTTATAGCAATGGAAGCGGCCATCTTAGCCTCTGTTTGATCTGCAGTTGCCATGGTGCTGCCGTGTGATCAGTTAAAATACTGGCCATTCGATGGGTTGCCAGTTTGGTTGACAGAATCTTTGGGAGTCATTCAAGACATGCCTTGAACAAATCCGTTTTGGGAAACTGTTAAAATGATGGTTTTAGTTCCGCTTTAACCCTTTTGCTGCCAAAATCCCTTTTGTGCACGTTTAAAAGCAGTAGTAAAGTCTCTGACAAAATAAAATAATAAAAGTGTAAGTTCCGCTTTAAGGACTCCTCACCCCCTTACATGCCACATTTGGCATGCAATTTTTTTTTTGGGCATGGAGTTAACCAGAGCTTCACAGGTTGTCACTGGAGTCCTCTTCCCCTCTTCCATGATGACATCACGGAGCTGGTGGATGTTAGAGAACTTGCGCTCCTCCACCTTCTGTTTGAGGATAACCCACAGATGATCAATAGGGTTTAGGTCTGGAGACATGCTTGGCCAGTCCATCACCTTTACCCTCAGCTTCTTTAGCAAGGCAGTGGTCATCTTGGAGGTGTGTTTGGGGTGGTTATCATGTTGGAATACTGCCCTGCGGTTCAGTCTCTGAAGGGAGGGGATCATGCTCTGTTTCAGTATGTCACAGTACATGTTGGCATTCATGGTTCCCTCAATGATCTGTAGCCCCCCCAGTGCCGGCAGCACTCATGCAGCCCCAGACCATGACACTCCCACCACCATGCTTGACTGTAGGCAAGACACACTTGTCTTTGTACTCCTCACCTGGTTGCCCCCACACACGCCTGTCACCATCTGACACCAAATACATTTATCTTGGTCTCATCAGACCACAGGACATGGTTCCAGCATCATCTTTAGAGGAGGCTTCCTTCTGGGACGACAGCCATGCAGACCAATTTGATGCAGTGCACGGCGTATGGTCTGAGCACTGACAGGCTGACCCCCCCACCCCTACAGCCTCTGCAGCAATGCTGGCAGCACTCATATGTCCATTTCCCAAAGACAACCTCTGGATATGATGCTGAGCACGTGACCTCAACTTCTTTGGTCGACCATGGAGAAGCCTGTTCTGAGGGGAACCTGTCCTGTTATACCGCTGTATGGAATTGGCCACCGTGCTGCAGCTCAGTTTCAGGGTCTTGGCAATCTTCTTATAGCCTAGGCCATCTTTATGTAGAGCAACCATTATTTTTTTCAGATCCTCAGAGTGTTCTTTGCCATGAGGTGCCATGTTGAACTTCCAGTGACCAGTATGAAAGAGTGAGAGCGATAACACCAAATTTAACACCCCTGCACCCCATTTACACCTGAGACCTTGTAACACTAAGGAGTCACATGACACTGGGGAGGGAGAATGGCTAATTGGGCCCGATTTGGACATTTTCTCTTAGGGGTGTACTCCCTTTTGTTGCAAGCGGTTTAGACATTAATGGCTGTGTGTTGAGTTATTTTGAGGGGACGGGAAATTTACACTGTTATACAAGCTGTACACTCACTACTTTATATATATATATATATATATATATACACACATATACACACACACACACAATATATACACAATCCCGGTAGCTGTGTGTAAAACCACCCGCTGACAGGTCTGTAAGACGCACAGACCTGGCAGAGAAAGGGTTAAAGTGGAAATAAACCCATCGATTTAATTTTTTTTTTTTTTAAAGAAACAGTTACATTCCCGGCATGGTAACAGTCACATTTGCTTCTACTCTCAACCACGCAACCATCAACTTGCTGGAGTCAATGATCACATGTGCAGCACCATGGCAATTGCAAATCAAACAGATGCTGAAGCCCCATACACACCATTAGATTTTCTGTAGAATTTGGTCTTCAGCTTTACCAAATTCTTGTAATGCAAGGCCCTGCCTGATTGCATACAAATTGAAATGCTTTTTACGTGTGTAGGGGGTTTTAGATGGCAGCTTTCTTGCCTGAAAAGCATAGGAGGGGTTAGTCCCATTTTGGGGGGAGGGGGGAATAAAAAATGATTCTGCAGAGCACATTTTCTGGCAGCTTTTCTGGGTGTTAAGTGAAACATTTTTTTAACACACTAACGTACCGCTCTGATGCTGCCGCGTGGGCGAGGTAACATTTCGGATGCACGGGGTGAGCTGGCTCTCTCCTCTCTCGTGGGACGAATCCCGAGACCGGTCACTCGATCGCCGTCTGTCGCGTGATCGCTCGTGACCGCCGCTGGCACCATGGAGACTCATCTTTGTGTGGCTGCTTCCAGATCTTGCACCACGCGATGGAGTGCTGGGAAATGGAGAAGAGACGATTATTGATGATGACAGGTGAAGTAAATGTAACGATTACAGGATTTATATGCAAGCATTTTCCCAGCCAGTAAAAGGCCAGATATGAAATGGGACATCTAATGGAAACCCAGTACATACAGGAAGGCATGGGAAAGAGACCTATAGGGGAGGTGGTGGTGCTGCACACCCCAATGGTTATAAAATGGGAAAGTTCCCCTAGGGGGTTTTTATTTTTTTTTTTAGCAGCAGAGTAAATAACTAGATAATATGTATAGAAATAGTAGGTTTATTAAAATGTACAAAGAATACTGTATCTTTTGTACAATTTAACAAACATAATATGTATAGAAAACGTATCTATTTACTCTGCTGCTAAAAAAAAAAAAACCCCCATGGAGAAAATTTCAATTTGTAATCCTTATGCTGCTAGTATTAGTAAATAGAAGGAAGGTAGAGAATATTTATTCTTTTTATATGTTTGATTTTTTTTTTTCACATTTTAATGTCTTCCTGGCTTCTGGCCTGAGCCATAATGATGTCATACATCCCAGGAGGGGGCTCAGTCAGCCAAGCACACCCTCCAGTCTGCGGAGCTAAGACCACCGCCTGAGCTAAGGGCAGATAGATCCCAGGAAGTAAATGCTACATGAACCATTTGCCCTTATTCAAGATGGTTGCAGTTAGAAATGCTGGGGG
Organism: Lithobates pipiens; assembly: GCF_037356315.1. Classification (NCBI taxonomy): domain Eukaryota; kingdom Metazoa; phylum Chordata; class Amphibia; order Anura; family Ranidae; genus Lithobates; species Lithobates pipiens. The sequence continues at coordinate 10,565,381 of NW_027507786.1, forward strand.
GGGGGGTTTATAGTAGGGTTGGGTAGTAGTCGGTTTTCTAATTGATTTCTCAACAAAAAGCATGGAGACATGGATGGGAAAAAATATATAACAACAACCAACCACAACAGCCGCCAACTACCACCACCCAACAACAAACACACGCTTGCAATGCCCCCCCCCCCCCACCATAATACAAGGTTTAAATGCTTGTTTAGTCTAGGGGAAAGAGAATTAAAAAGTGTTAGTAAACCCAGGACTCTGCATTCACTATATCTGGTCTCCCACAGCACACAGAAATGCAATTATTTTAGTAAATATAAACTGCTAAATACCTTTTCTCATCGGCAGTATATAGCAGTCTTGCACCTTCTATAAGTGCCCAATTGGCCCTGTGCTGATCACATGCACCTTCCCAAGAAAGCCTATTGCATTAGGGTGTGCACCCCAAAGCTCAAAACACACACGCCTTTCTCTGCAGCCTCAACTGCACGGGGCAGTGAATGAATAGGAAGTGCTCTATGTTTGAGCGGCTTACTGTTCATTCACAAACTGAAGCATAGTAGACAGTTTATATTGTGCTGCAGTTATGAACAGTGTGCGTGTGCGTGCGTGTGAGTGCGAGGGGGTGTGAGTGCGTGTGGGGGGGGTGTGTGTGTGTGAGTGTGGGGGGGTGTGTGTGTGTGTGAGTGTGTGGGGGGGTGTGTGTGTGTGAGTGTGGGGGGGTGTGTGTGTGTGAGTGTGGGGGGGTGTGTGTGTGTGAGTGTGTGTGAGTGTGGGGGTGTGTGTGTGTGGGGGGGTGTGAGTGTGGGGGGGTGTGAGTGTGGGGGGGTGTGAGTGTGGGGGGGTGTGAGTGTGGGGGGGTGTGAGTGTGGGGGGGTGTGAGTGTGGGGGGTGTGAGTGTGGGGGGGTGTGAGTGAGTGTGGGGGGGGGGGGGTGTGTGTGTGCGCGTGGGTGTGTGGGCGCGAGTGTGGGCACGAGTGCGGGCGCGAGCGGTTGTGTGTGCGTTTACTGTGTTCATTTAGGCCCTGTTCACACCTGAGCAATTTTCTGCTGGAAGCTTATAGCACTAAAAAAACTCTCAACAAGCTAAATCCCATTAATTTCAATGGCCGCTGTTCCCATCTGAGCATTCCGTCACCTGACGCAAAATGCCTGACACTCAAACAAAACACACGAGTTTCTTTTTGGCAGATTGCACGTGTTTTTGGCCCCATAGACTTTGATAGAAATGCCTGCTTGAGCAGAAAAACGCTTGTAAAATGCTCAAACTGCAGCTCTCCACCCCCAATTTCCTCTCCCCCGGTGCTTTCTACTGGCTAAACAAAGTGCCTGAAGCTGTAAAATGCTTGTAATACACATCTAAAATGCTTTAAGAAAAAAAAAAAAAATAATAATAAAAAAGCTTCTAAAGACTCAAAAAATAAAAAAGCGCCAGAAAAATGGCAAGAAATCGATATGCTCAGGTGTGAATTGTGTAAGAATTAAGGGTCATTTAAATGGTGCCTCAGAAAAGGAAGGGGCTGGTGAATAGCATATTGACTACCGCCTTCCCTTACTCTCCTGAAACCTTTCCAGCAGCAGTTGAGAGGCGGGGAGGGGAGAAGAAGAGGGAAGCAAGAAGCACTGTAGGTGTGGGGGGGGGGGGGGGGGGAGCGTTACCATATGCAGTGCGAACGCCTATGTTCTGTACTATCAGGAGCGGATTGGGGACAGTGCAAGGAGGGGAGGATCAGAGAAGACAGGATCAAACAGCATTTTTATTCAATGCAGCGGATTAACCCCTTAGTTTTCACAGCGAGTATAAGAAGCACGCTTTACTGCATATATACAGACTGATTTTACTGCTGTGGATTTAGTAACACTTTAAAGAAGAACTGCGGCCTGCTCACATAATGCTGCAGAAATCTCTCTCCACCGAGTCCAGCTGCCGCCATTTTAACTGTTGGCAGCTAAAGCTGCTGCTTGTTCACTTCCTGGATTTACACAGACACCTCCAGCTCTGCAGCTCTCATTGGCTCCCCTCATGACTCACCCCCTCATGACTCACCCCCGACCCCTCCCCCCTCCCTTCCTGGCAAACTCTCAGGAAAGTGTGAGAGAGAGAGAGAGCGCTGTACATGTCATAAGCCTAGGCTAATGACCAGACAAGAAACAGGAAGTGGGCTGTATAAGGGATTTACTGGCAGAAAAAAAATGTTTTACTATCCAAAGTTAAAACAACAACAAGAGCAGAAGATTTAACAGACGGAAAGTTAAAAAAAAAAAAAAAAATGTATTGAAGGTCCGCTTTAAAAGTAATAAAATACCTACCTTACTCCTCGCTTCAGAAGGCTCCTTCCAGCGCTGGGATTGGTCCTCCTCATTCTGCCCTGTAATCTGCGGCCAGCTCCGGTGGGACTCCAGCCTCTTGTGTACATTACAGGGCGATTGTTCTTGTACTGTAGGTCCATAAAGGAGAGGTCCCGCCCACAGGCCGGGGCTTTGAGCGGAGGAGGAGAGTGCTGTAATAGGGTGCAGGGTAAGTGATATAGCCTCTTCATCTCTTCCCTACACATAATGAGCATTTAAACCTTGCAGTTTTTTTTTTTTTGTTTGTTTTTTTGTTTTGTTTTTTAACGTGGTTTACTACCCCTTTAATTGCAACATGGCACGCTGTGTGTTCAGGTCATCCCACAATACAGGTCCCTAAACTGGTTGTAAAAAGGTGTTTTTTTTTCCCTCTACATTAAGGTAGAACATCTTTTAGGGCACTTTCATTTTCAGCGCCCGGGCATCGGCAGTAAAGCTCCACTGTTTTTAGCAGGGCTTTACCATCGTTTTTTGCAGCGCTTTTAAACCCTATCGGCCGAAAAAGAGTTAAAACCGCCCACAAAAGCGCTGCTTTGCCAGCGGTTCGGCGGTGCTGCCCATTGATTTGAATGGGCAGGGGCGCTTCAGGAACGGTGTATTCACCGCTACTATTGCGCTGCAAAGAAGTTGCTCGCAGGACTTTTATTTTTTTGTTTTTTTAACATCCTGCCAGCGCAACGCTCCAATGTGAAAGCACTCGTTCTCACACGGATTGCAGCTGAGGCTTTTTTCAGGCGATTTACAGGCACTATTTTTAGCTCTAAAGCGACTGAAAAACGCCTCTAGTGTGAAAGAGGTCTTAAAATAACAACAGCTCCCCCACAGCACCCCCTACATACTTGCCAAAATCCAAAAAGTTGTGCTCATCTGCAGCAGCTCTTCTCCCCATCCACCCCGCTCTCACAGGATTGGCTGCTTTTGCTGTCAGTCAATACCTGCGAGCATAGAGCGCGGCCGAGTCAGCCAATCAGGCTGTGTGTGTGTGTGTGTGAATAGATGTAGGAGCATTGGCAGGGAATCCGAGATGAGGAGGATCCGGGTTGCTCTGTGCAAAACTATTACACAGAGCAAGTAATGCTGACCATACACATATAGATTTTCACCAGACAATGATCAGAAGAACATTTGTACAAAAATAGATTTTTTGCTTTTAACATTCAGTTTTAAAATGAAAGTAATTTCTCGACATAAACCACATACGCTGTCCGAAAAGTAGTTTGAGCGAGAAAAGTTTTCCTTTCTGCCCCTTCGAACTTTCCCGTTGCTGCGATAGAAAAAACGAACATGGATTGGACCTCAGTGACAATTATAAAAGTCAATCAAGTGGATGAAAATATGTTCGAATGAAAATCTATACATGTATTGCCAGCATAAGAACAACATGTTTATTTATTAAAAAGTAAAAGAATTAAAGCTTTACAATCACTTTAAAACCAGTGGCCTCCAAATTGTGGCCCTTTGGGCACTAGTCCTCCCGCCGACGCCGACGACGGCACACTAGTCCCCCCGCCGACGACGGCACACTAGTCCCCCCGCCGACGACGGCACACTAGTCCCCCCGCCGACGACGGCACACTAGTCCCCCCGCCGACGACGGCACACTAGTCCCCCCGCCGACGACGGCACACTAGTCCCCCCGCCAACGACGGCACACTAGTCCCCCCGCCAACACCAATGATGGGTTATTGTTTACTTCTATTGGCCACAGTCCAGCCCCTCCAAAGCCTGAAGGACACTAAAGCCGACCATAGCCGGTTTGAATCTGGGATGGTCCAGCAGGGATCGTTTAACTTGGGTACAACCAGTCCATCATCAATGATGGAGCACTAGTCCTCCCACTGATACCAACGATGGGGCACTAGTCCTCCCACTGACACCAACGATGGGGCACAGTTTACTTCCACTGGCCACAGTCCAGTGCCACCAAAGCCTGAAGGACACCAAAGCCGACCGTAGCCGGTTTGAATCTGGGCTGGTCCAGCAGGGATCATTCAACTTGGGTACAATCAGCTCATCACCAATGATAGGGCACTATTCCTCCCACTGATACCCATAGGCCGCTAATAGTTTTCCCCTAATACCAAAGATAGGACATTTCCCACTCCCACTGGCCATGGTCTGGCCTCCCTAAAGTCAGAAGGACAGTAAACTGGCCCCTTGTTTAGAACGTTTGGAGACCCCCGCTTCAAACAACTGCTGCTCACCCCAATTGACCTTGTGAGAACAGAGCATCTGAAGGACAGACACGCTGTGTACAGCTAGACTTCCTAGAATCTCATCCAAGGTTTGGCAAATTCCAGCCGATATGTCTAAAATAATAAAGCTATAAAACGGACTATTTTACTTTTTTTTTTTTTTCCTCTCTCAAATGACACTCCCGTTAATAAATGGCGCATTACTTCCCTACCGTAGAACACCCTTCGTATCCTGTGATGTATCCCGCAGTATGTTGCCGGTGGCAAAGTGAATGACAAGTAAAAACTGTCAAATACTGCTAGAAGCTAAAAGCAGCTTTCTTTTTAGTGAGACACAATGTACTGCAAGGTAAAGCTTTGCTGAGAGGTCAAGTATATTGAGCCAGTCAAGTAAGCACACCGTTTGGACCCCGGGCATCTAGGGAGCGCTCGGTTCCCCCGCTTGTTCGGGTTCTGAAGCTGCCAAAAAAAAAAAAAAAAAAAGGGACTTGTTTTGCCATAGTAAGACTCATACAATGTAACAGCAAAAAAAACAAACAAATGTAATAATAATTATATATATATAATCACACAACGAGATAAAAGGAAAACAGAGCAGATGTCTGCTAGATGGTTTATGTAAAGTAGATTACAGTGCAGTCTGGAGAGGAGACCAGAAACAAAGGATTCTTTCTACAGCAGTGAAAAAAATAAAAAAAGTACAAGGGCGATTTTAGCACACAATGACAAACATAAGGTCATCTTTGCCGGACAATCTGGTATTATAATAATCATTAAATACTGGTAATTGGAGGGATTGTATACATCTCAGAGAGCAATGGGCAAAAACAAAAGGAGGGCAAAGGTTTACAGCCACGGACAGATTTCTTGGTACCCCTCACAGCTCCATGAAACAATGCCTCATTCCCAATGATAAGTGACGACATTAAAAGGAATTGTCTCCTGTACTGTATACCTGCATGTCTATAGTATGTCAGAGTAAAATGATTGTTTTATTTTATTGTTTATTCTACAAATATAATCTAACACAATCACTGAAGGGATTTGTTGGTGCCCCTAGCAAATATTATAAATGAATTTCAGTAATATTTTAAACTCTCGGTCCTTTCAGACGAGCATTATGGGCAGGCAGGTGTAAGTGGACATTTGTGATCTACTGTGATACACAATGCTATACAAAAAAATGATACAATATAATACGTGACACAAAAATGATACAATATGATAAGAATAATTTGTGACACAAAAATGATACAATATCACACTGGCAGCACTGGGGGGCGACGATTTGAATCTCAACCACAGCACTACCTGCATGGAGTTTGCATGTTCTCCCAGCGCCTGTGTGGGTTTCCTTCCACACTCCAAAGACATGCAGGTAGGTGAATTGTCTCCTGTGTAAATTGTCCCTATTATGTGTATATATGAATGTGCGATAGGGACCTTAGATTGTAAGCTCCTTGAGGGCAGGAACTGATATTTAATGTATAATAGTATATATATATATATAGCGCTGCATATATACAGTATCTCACAAGAGTGAGTACACCCCTCACATCTTTGTAAATATTTTCTTCCATTCTTTCATGTGACAACACTGAAGAAATGACACTTGTCTACAATGTAAAGTAGTGAGTGTACAGCTTGTATAACAGTGTAAATTTCCTGTCCCCTCAAAATAACTCAACACACAGCCATTAATGTCTAAACCGCTGGCAACAAAAAAGTCAGTACACCCCTAAGTGAAAATGTCCAAGTTGGGCCCAGAGTGTCAATATTTTGTGTGGCCGCCATTATTTTCCAGCGCTGCCTTAACCCTCTTGGGCATAGAGATCACCAGAGCTTCACAAGTTGTCACTGGAGTCCTCTTCCCCTCCTCCATGATGACATCACAGAGCTGGTGGATGTTGGAGACCTTGCGCTCCTCCACCTTCCGTTTGAGGATGTCCCACAGATGATCAATAGGGTTTAGGTCTTGGAGACATGCTTGGCCAGTCCATCATCTTTACCCTCAGCTTCTTTAGCAAGGCAGTGGTGGTCTTTGAGTGTTTGGGGTCGTTATGTTGGAATACTGCCCTGCGGCCCAGTCTCTGAAGGGAGGGGGATCATGCTCTGCTTCAGTATGTCTCAGTACATTTTGGCATTCATGGTTCCCTCAATGATCTGTAGCCCCCCAGTGCCAGTGTCTTGTCAAATGGCGTCCTCCATCAGATAGTGTCCCCTGCATACTGCGCATGCGCAGTACACAGGAACACAGATTCCGAAAATTGCCGAGGATGAACGGCGCCTGCGCCGTGAGTCCAGGTTCTAGCCCCACTATCCAAGTGGACATAGAGTTAGAATAAAAAAGAGCCGAGCGCAGCGAGGCCGAGCCCGAAGCGTGGCGAGCGAAGCTCGCCCGCCAGGGGCCCTCTAAAATTCACAACCCTATGTCCACTTGGATGGTGGGGCCACCACCTCCACTCACGGCGCAGGCGCCGTTCAGCTTCGGAGATTTTCCGAAGCTTCGTCTGCTCCGTACTGCGCATGCGGACACTATGTGATGCCCGGACTCTATACGCCAGAACACAGGCAGCACTCATACAGCCCCAGACCATGACACTCCCTTCACAATGCTTGACTGTAGACAAGACACACTTGTCTTTGTCCTCCTCACCTGGTTGCCCCCACACACGCTTGTCACCATCTGACCAAAGTTTATCTTGGTCTCATCAGACCACAGGACATGGTTCCAGTAATCCATGCCCTCAGGCTGGATTCACACCTTTGCAGTTTTAGTGCTTTTTGCATTTTGCAGATTTGCACTACAGTCCATTTAACATTGTTTCCTATGGAACATGTTCTGCAGTGCAAATCTGCAAAATGCAAAAAGCACTAAAAATGCATAGGTGTGAATTCAGCCTTAGTCTGCTTGTCTTCAGAAAATTGTTTGCAGGCTTTCTTGTGCATCATCTTTAGAAGAGGCTTCCTTCTGGTACGACAGCCATGCAGACCAATTTGATGCAGTGTGCGGCGTATGGTCTGAGCACTGACAGGCTAACCCCCCCACCCCTTCAATCTCTGCAGCAAAGCTGGCAGCACTCATATGTCTATTTCCCAAAGACAACCTCTGGATATGACGCTGAGCACATGACCTCAACTTCTTTGGTGGACCATGGCGAGGCCTGTTCTGAGTGGAACCCGTCCTGTTATACCGCTGTATGGTCTTGGCCACCGTGCTGCAGCTCAGTTCCAGGGTCTTGGCAATCTTCTTATAGCCTAGGCCATCTTTTTGTAGATCAACAATTCTTTTTTCAGATCCCCAGAGTTCTGTGCCATAAGATGCCATGTTGAACTTCCAGTGACCAGTATGAGAGAATGAGAGCGATGACACCAAATTTAACACACCTGCTCCCCATTCACACCTGAGACCTTTTTGGGAAAATGGCTAATTGGGCCCGAACTGGACATTTTCACTTAGGGGTGTACTCACTTTTGTTGTCAGCGGTTTAGACATTAAATGGCTGTGTGTCGAGTTATTTTGAGGGGACAGGAAATTTACACTGTTATACAAGCTGTACACTCACTACTTTACATTGTAGCAAAGTGTAATTTCTTCAGTGTTGTCACATGAAAAGATAGAATAAAACAGTTACAAAAATACGAGGGGTGTACTCACTTTTGTGAAATACTGTAGCTGCAACAGCACTATACAAGTACATGTAATAAATTGAAATACTATGGGATGCATCGCGATACTATGTGATACTATGGGATGCATCGCGATACTATGTGATACTATGGGATGCATCGCGATACTATGTGATACTATGGGGTGCATCGCGATACTATGTGATACTATGTGGTGCATCGCGATACTATGTGATACTATGTGGTGCATCGCGATACTATGTGATACTATGTGGTGCATCGCGATACTATGTGATACTATGTGATACTATGTGGTGCATCGCGATACTATGTGATACTATGTGGTGCATCGTGATACTATGTGATACTATGTGGTGCATCGCGATACTATGTGATACTATGTGATACTATGTGGTGCATCGCGATACTATGTGATACTATGTGATACTATGTGATACTATGTGATACTATGTGGTGCATCGCGATACTATGTGATACTATGTGATACTATGTGGTGCATCGCGATACTATGTGGTGCATCGCGATACTATGTGGTGCATCGCGATACTATGTGGTGCATCGCGATACTATGGGGGTTATTTACGTTGCACTGCAAGTGTACTTGGAAGTAAAGTCGCTGTATATCCAAGGAAACAAAACAAAAAACACACACAACACAGCATTTTAGCTTGCACATGATTGGATGATAAAAATCAGCAGAGCTTCCACTCATTTCAGATCTACCCCTTAGATTTAGAGCGACTGCACTTCCAAGTGCACTTGCGGTGCAAAGTGGATTTGCCTTTTGTAAGTAACCCCCTATGTGATGCATTGTGATACTCTGATGCAAGACAATACTATGCGATACAAGGCTATACATAAGAATACATCTGAGTCCAGCCAGGTCTGGAAAAAAAAAGTTGAAAGGTTTGCGCAATTTCAGTTTTTATTTTTTACTTAAAGTGCTAAACTGGTGGTAAAAGGATGTAAACAGACGCACGTGCGTTTACTTCCACCTGAACATAGACCCAACGTGTGTTCAGCTCAGTGATGGATCCGTTCACGGGAACCCCTGCTGATCGAAACCGATGCCGCCCGCGTGAAAAGGCACCAACAGTTTTCTGTAATTAGTATAATGCATTTTCTGTCTTGTAATGTCAGCCAAAATAAGGCCCCATTCACACTTTTCAATTTGGAATTGTGGCTGAAATCTCCTCAAGTCCTGCAATTCTGCTACAGCAAACGCTGCAAAACACGCAAAAAAGGATCCATATGATTGTTTGATATCCCTATGACCATGAAGAGATTAAATATGCTGACGTTTATTCCTGCCACGGAACTCATTCTCATTGTTTGATAGAGCAATGTTTGACCATCCTGAATAAGGGTCCTCAATGGATCCTAGCTTACTCAGTATATCGTGGCATATGCAATGCAAGATTTCAACATAGTGTGATATTGTAAAACACTATAGTTTATTAAAAAGTAATGCCCTTCCACTTGCAAAGCAGCATATAAAAAAATGCCAAGACCAAAGGCAGGTATTCCTCCAGTAACCAAAATGGCCGACACTTGGCCGCACATGCATGTTAGCGTGTGTACATGGCTCCATCCTGCGCGTTTCGTCAGATGTGACGTTCCCCTAAAGACATCACATCAAGGAGGTGCCTATTACGGGACTCATCCTCGTTGTTTGATAGAGCAATGTTTGACCATCCCGAAAAAGGGGGGGGTCACTCGCATTCTGGTAAGCCTCCGCTGTGGCTTTTCTTTGGGTGTCACATTTGCTATTCCTGGATTCCTTTCCAAGCACATATGGAGTTTTAGCTGGGACTTTATCTTATTTCGACTTTGGGAATGCACATATTCATATATTTATTGTGCACTTTTTTTACTCTTTATGGACAGTTTTGATGTTTATGGTGTTAATTAAATGACTGTCACACGCATGTTTTAGAACACTTGATTTATTTAGGTGCTGAACTTCTGTGTTTTTTATTTTGAGGTGTCTTTTTTTCTATACAGATGAATATCTGCAGGGGTATATCTGCAAGGGCTGCACAAAAAGTGTCAATCAGCCACTGGTTGGGCACTAGGAGGATAAAACTTCCCTTTTTTTTTTTATTTACGATTAAGGCCCCTTTCACACATGCGGACAGTATGCCTATGGGATAGCGGGTGTCTGCGGATAAACATCCGCAGACACCCGCTATTGTCCGCCTCCGAAATTGTCCGATTCTGCAGATATAGGAAAATCCTATTTTTCTATCCGTCTGCAGAGCGCATCGGATGAACATGGACAGACGGTCCGTGTTCATCCGATCCCCCATAGAGGAGAGCGGAGAGCTGGCAGGGCGGTCCCGGCACAGTGTGCGGAGACTGCCCTGTTATCCGCTGGCTCAGCGGGGACAAACAGAGCGATCCCTGCTGAGCAAGCCGATCATCACGGGGTGGATCATTACTGATCCGTCCCGTGTGAAAGGGGCCTTAGATTTGCTTTTGATTCATTGTTTATTTTTAATACATATGTAACAATCAACGAAGGAAGCCAATTTGGCGGTTTCAAATTAGGTGGTTCTTTGTTCGTGGAAGGGTACCAACAAATCTGTCCATGGCTGTAGCTGGACCCACAGGGCAAAACCGATCAGTATAGTGTCGCTGGTACAAACTGCAGCTTACAAAATGCCATTTGCAGATGAATTGCCAGGCATAGCCTCAGAGGTACAAGGCTTTAAAACAGGCTAATGAATATGCAAAATAAATTCTATTCAGCTGAGATTATTTCTCTACTAATTAGAGCTTCAGTGACAAGCGGAGGCACAGGAGGACCACAGTTCACAACGTTAAGCAGGAACATAATATTATTACTCGAGACATTATCTGCATAGTTTTGGGGGCATTACAAGAATCCGGACACACACAATGAGCCGGTATCAGTGCCACCATGGTACAAACACCCCCAGGTTTTGCTTGTAGGGCCCAGGGGAGGGTGGCACCAAGGTATTTCCGTGAAATCAGGGGCGTCCTCTAACATGATTTGGGATCCTCAGGGATCTCGCCTCTTTAGGCACCACAGGCAGACGTGTAAAGCAAGTATATTTTTCGCCATTATGTTTAACTGGGTTTTACATTGGGTGGGTCTAAAGCAGGGCGTGACAAGTGCCAGACGCCAGGACAACGCCGACTAGAAACTGCATCCTGGTGCCTGGGCTTTTGAGCGGACACCACCTCGCACGCTCCAAGCCTGGCACTGAGGCTGCTGCCAGCTCTCACCCACCACGCCTCGCCATCGGTTGAGTGGCCCACCAGTCTGGAGTAGCCAGGCGGCGATTGGCTGAGGAGAGGGCTCCAAGCCTGGCACTGAGGCTGCTGCCAGCTCTCACCCACCACGCCTCGCCATCGGTTGAGTGGCCCACCAGTCTGGAGTAGCCAGGCGGCGATTGGCTGAGGAGAGGGCTCCAAGCCTGGCACTGAGGCTGCTGCCAGCTCTCACCCACCACGCCTTGTCATCGGTTGAGTGGCCCACCAGTCTGGAGTAGCCAGGCGGCGATTGGCTGAGGAGAGGGCGCCTGCGTGTCAGTGATGAAGCCGAGTCTCTGACAAGCGAAGCAGGGAACTACAAGTAGCAGCATGTGCTGTACCTCCATTGCAGACTGTGATAGAACTACAAGTCCCAGCATGTGCTGTATCTCACTTCTTATGATTTTAACCACTTGAACTCAGGAAGATTTAACCCTCCCCCTTCATGACCAGGCCATTTTTTTGTGATCTGGCAAGTTACTTTAACCCCCACAAATAGAGCTTTCATTTGGTGGTATTTGATCACATCTGCGGTTTTTATTTTTGCGCTATAAACAAAAAAATTAAATAAAAAATTGCTATAAAACACATCCAATAAAATGTAAAAATTCGAAATTTCTTCATCAATTTAGGCCAATTTGTATTCTGCTACTTTTTTGGGTAAATAAAAATCCAGATAAGCATATATTGATTGGTTTGCCCAAAAGATAGAGTCTACAACCGATGGGATATCTTTTGCTTTTTATTAGTAATAGCAGTGATCAGCGGCTGCGATATTGCGGCGTACAAGTCACACACCAACGGACACTTGACACTTTTTGGGGACCAGTGACACCAATACAGTGATCAGTGCTAAAAATTATATACCGTCACTGTACTAATGACACTGGCTGAGAAGGGGTTACCAGGGGCGAACAAAGGGTTAACTGTGTGCCTATGTGACTGTGTACTGTGGGGGAGGTGCTGCCACTAGGGGGAGGCATGGATCCTTGTCCCTGCTTTGCAGAGACACAGGAACCACACCTTCCCTCCTGACAGAACAGCGATCTGCCTCGTTTACAAAGGCAGATCACCGTTCTCCGTCGGTACTGAAGGATCGGCGGGTGCCGGCAGACATCGAGTGTATAATCATAGTGGAAGCGGGACGGCGGTGCGCATGCACACCCCCTACCTGGAATAGCAAGATCATGTACTAGGTATGCGATCCTGCACAGCAGCACCACTTTGCCCTCATATGCAAGTTATACTGTCGGCAAGTGGTTAAATGTACCAAGTTCTTAGGGATCCTAAGAAGGCTAATGGGCAAAAGCTGAGAGGGATAACGGTGTCGTGCATCTGTAAAGATACACATCAGGGCTAAGAGAAGGGGGTTTTGTCATTGAAAATAAAGCTTTGTTAAAAAAAAAAAAAAAAACACAACAACAACAACACAACAAACTTTTTTTAGCTGGCTCCTTGATCTAGGGTAAATAGTCAAGCCCTGGGCCAATGTCCATGCAAACCTCACATCTCCATGCAAAGGCCACTAAGCTTTCCAGTCCTGGATCTACAAGACACCGCTAACGGCTTTCTTTTTTAATTTATTTTTTATTTTTTTCATTTCCAAGGACACAAGAGATGCGGTCTTAGAACCACAGAGCACTATAAAATGGATAGTAAATGTTTTATTGAACTGAACCGATCATTAAAATTTAGGGCATGACATGAATCAGTATGGCATACAGTATATGTCAGCTTTACCAAGCTATTACTACTTTCAGGAAGAAAAGAAAAGGATCTTGGATAAAAAAAAAAAAAAAAAAAAAAAAAAAAACCTTCTGCTGTGATGCTACCTAGAACTAAAGCCTAGGCAAAGATCACATGGTCTATGGCTACCTTTGTGGGTGTTTCAAAGCATTATGGAATGCAATGTGTCAGTTGTTCCCCCCCCCCCCCAGACAGACCATGCCGGGGAGACTTGCAGAGAGAGTAATGCTGGGTATATGCACACCGATTATTTTCAAACAGAGGGCTGAACAAAAACACTTAAAAAGATTCCCCCATTCACGCTATACAGCACAGATGGAGGATTCTCCCACTGCGGTCATTGAGTTTGGGCAGTCAATCAGAATACCCAAACATCTGATTGGATGCAGCTGATGTTCGGGCTGGGAATTCTGAGAGCCGTGTCATCGCCCGTAGGCTCCCATGTTCCAGCCAGTGTCAGCAATTTCTCCTCTCCCCTGCAGCTGCAGGTGGCTGGCACAGAAGAGCTGGATCATGTGACCAGGGCAGGGTGAAGATAGGTAAATATATACACTTTATTATGCACAGGTAAGGCTCCATTCACAGTTGTGCAATTTGTCATGCAACCTGACATAAAAAGCGCTGGACAAGTGGCACCCATTCAAACTGGTGCAACTTAAAGTCACAGCGACTTTGAAAACGTGCCGGTTTGGTGTGTCTTGAGTCAGTATGGTCAGCAAGGATTGGATCATTCAATTGTCTCTCTCCAAAAAATCAAGAAAAAGGTCTCAGGAACAAAAATGTTCAGAACATATCTTAAAAACCAGAGACGGCCCCTGCAAACCAGAGGATACATTGCAGATCGAATGAACCAACCCGAGACCATCACTGAAAACCAGAGGATACATTGTAGTGCTAATGAATAAACCTGAGAGTATACCTCCAAACCAGAGGGTACATTATAGTTCTAATGAACCAACCTGAGACTACCCCTGTAAACCAGATGATACATTGTTGTTATGAACCAAGCTAAGGCTATCCCTGAAAACCAGATGATACATAGTAGATCTAATGAACCAACCCGAGACTATCCTTGCAAACCAGATAATACATTGTGGTGCTAATGAACCTACTCCTCAAAACCAGATACATTGTAGATCTAATGAAGAAACCTAAGACTACCCCTGCAAACCATATGATACATTGTAGTTCTAATGAACCAAACTGAGACTATACCTCCAAACCAGAGGACACATTGTGGTGCTAATGAACCAACCTGAGACTATCCCTCAAAACCAGATGAACTGTAGATCTGATAAACCAACCTGAGACAATCCCTCCAAACCAAAAGGATTCATTGTAGTTCTAATAGACAAAACCAGATGATACATTGTAGCTCCAATGAAGAAACCTGAGACTACCCCTGCAAACCAGATGATACATTGTAGTTCTAATGAACCAACCTAAGGCAATCCCTGAAAAACAGATGATAGTAGATCTAATGAACCAACCTGAGACTATCTTTGCAAACTAGATGATATGTCGTTGTTGACATAAGCCAACCTGAGACTATCCCTGCAACCCAGAGGACACATTGTAATTCTAATGAACCAACCTAAAGCTGTCCCTGAAAACCAGATTATACATTGTAGATCTAATGAACCAACCTGAGACTATTACCTACCTGAGACAGATTCTGGTGGTAGGAGACTCAATTCTTTAGGACAGAGAGGGCAATCTGTGACAAAGACCTGTAATGTCCAACTGTATGCTGTCTACCGGCACTTGGGTTCAGCACATCACTGATGTGGTGGACAGATTACTGGGAAGTGCTGGGGAAGACCCGGCTGTCATGGCGCACGTTGGCACCAATGACAAAGTCAGAGGCAGATGGAGTGTGCTAAAGACAATTTTAGGGACTTGGGAGCTAAATTAAGGAAAAGGACCTCCAAGGTAGTATTGTCAGGAATACTACCGGTATATCGAGCCCTACCAGAAAGGCAGAGGGAGATTAGGCAAGTAAACAAGTGGCTGAGGAGCTGGTGTAGTAAGAAGGGGTTTGTGTTCCTGGAGGATTGGGCAGACTTTTCAGTCGAACACCAGTACTGTAGAAGGGACGGACTGCACCCAAATGAGGAGGGTGCAGATCTGATAGGAGTAAAGATGGGCAAAAAGTTAGAGGGGTTTTTAAATGAGGCGATGGGGGGGGGGGGGGGGGTCCAGAGGTAGTTAGCACGGAACATATTCCAGAGGGTAGTATTGGGGACATTAGTGGTAGGTTGACTAAAGAACATAAACCCAAGGCAAGTATCGTAACAAGTTCTAGTTGCAATCTCGGAACACCCAAGAGGATAGTATGCGACCAGTCTAAACTACGTGGCATGTTCACCAATGCCAGGAGCCTGGTGGACAAGATGGGTGAACTAGAGAAACTGTTGTACAAGGAGGATTTGGATTTTGTGGGAATTTCAGGAGACCTGGTTCAACAGCTCTCATGATTGGCTGGCAACCATTCAAGGGTATTTCCTTTATCGCAGTAATAGAGAGATTAAAAAAGGGGGAGGGGTATGTCTATATATAAAGAATAATGTACAAGTGAATGTGAGAGATCACTAAGGGAGCTAGGGAGGAGGTGGAATCCTTATAGGTAGAGCTCCAAAAGGGATGAAGCCAAGGGGGAAATAATACTGGGGAGTATGCTATAGGTCCCCTAACCTGAGGGAGGAGGGCGAGACTATCACAATCTGGATTTTAATTATCCAGACATAAAATGGGCAGAGGGAACCATGCATTCTGCCAGTTCCTAAAAGTCTAGCAGGACAATTTACTGGGTCAGATGGTAGACGCACCAACTAGAAATAAAGCATTACTAAATCTACTGATTACCAACAATACAGACCTGATCACAGATGTGGAAATACGGGGCAATTTAGGAAACAGTGACCACAGGTCAATTGGCTCCAGCATAAATCACACACAAATAGAAGACAGAAGGACACTGAATTTCAAAAGAGCCAACTTGCCTAAACTACGAACCTTACTAGAAGGCATGAATTTGGTTACAATTTTAGTAACAGAGGAGAGATGGGTTTGCTTTAAGAGCACATTAAAAAAAATTAGCCAGTGCATATCATTGGATAATAAATTTAAATGAGCGAACAAAAGTCCCGGACGGCTTAATTCCAATGTAAAAATGCATATAAAAGCAATGAAGGCGGCCTTCAAAACATACAAAGTTGAGGGATCATCATCAGCATTCAGACTTTATAAAGAATGCAACAAGAAATGTAAGGTAATTAGTTCAGCTAACATAGATCATGAAAGACACAAAGCAGGAGAGAGCAAAAAAATAAAATTAAATCACAAGAAGTTCTTTAAGTATATAAACACTAAAAAAGGGATGACAGACCATATTGGCCCGGTAAAGAATGAGGAAGGATATCTGGTTACAAAGGATGGGGAGATGGTGAAGGTATTGAATTTATTCTTCTCCTCAGTCTTTGTGAGTGAATCAGGGAGCTTTAGTAATCAAAACTGCAGTGTTTATCCTCATGACACATCATAGGAAGCACCTCCATGGCTAACAGAGGGCAAAATTAGAATTAGACTTGGGGAAACGCAACATTCACCAGGACCGGATGGCTTGGCACCCGAGGGTACTTGGGGAACTCCTTCAAGTAAATTGCCAGACAATTGTTCCTAAATTTTACTGACAGTCTACTGACTGGAATGGTACCAGATGATTGGAGAAAAGCCAATGTAGCACCAATATTTAAAAAGGAGCCCAAAATACATCCCTGGGAATTACAGACCAGTTAGCCTAACATCAATAGTATGCAAGCTCTTGGATGGGATGACAAGGGACTATATACAAGATTTTAGTAATGAGAACAGCATCATTAGCAGTAATCAGCATGGATTCATGAAGAATCGTTCTTGCCAAAAAAATCTATTAACCTTCTATGAGGAGGGGAGTTGCCATCTAGATAAAGGAAGGCCTGTAGATGTGGTGTATTTGGATTTTGCAAAAGCATTCAACACCGTTCCCCATAAACGTTTACTGTACAAAATAAGGTCCGTTGGCATGGACCATAGGGTGAGTACATGGATTGAAACCTGGCTACAAGGGCGAGTTCAGAGGATAGTGATAAATGGAGAGTACTCTGAATGGACTGGGGTAGAAAGTGGGGACCCCCAGGGTTCTGTGCTGGGACTAATCCCATTTAAATTTGTTCATAAAGGACCTGGAGGATGGGGTAAACAGTTCAATCTCTGTATTTGCGGACGATACTAAGCCAAGCAGGGCAATAACTTCCCCGTAGGATGTGGAAACCTTGCAAGAACATCTGAACAAATGAACTACATGGAAAATGAGGTTCAATGTAGAAAAATGTAAATTAATGAATTTGAGTGGCAAAAATATGAATGCAATTTATACACTGGGGGGGAGAACCTCTGGGGGAAATATAGAATGGAAAAGGACCTGGGGGTCCTAGTAGATGATAGGCTCAGCAGTGCCAAGCTGCTGCTAACAAAGCAAACAGAATATTGGCATTAAAAGGGGGATCAACGCCAGAGATAAAAACGACAATTCTCCCGCTCTACAAGAATCTGGTCCGGCCGCACCTGGAGTATGCTGTCCAGTTCTGGGCACCAGTCCTCAGGAAGGGTGTACTGGAAATGGAGCGACTACAAAGAAGGGCAACAAAGCTAATAAATGGTCTGAAGGATATTAGTTATGAGGAAAGGTTGCGAGCACTGAACTTATTCTCTCTGGAGACAGGATGCTTGAGAGGGGATATGATTTCAATTTACAAATACCGCACTGGTGACCTCACAATAGGGATAAAATGTTTTTGTTGAAGGGAATTTAACAAGACTCGTGGCCACTTATTAAAGAGGAAGTAAACCCTGATGAGTTTACTTCCTCTTTAATTCCCTGCAAAGGCAAAGCATAATGGACTACTATGCATCGCATAGTAGCCCATTATGTGTCACTTACCTGACACAGGAGCCAGTGAAGTCGCCGCTGTCCCCTGTAGTCCTGCGCGCTGCTGTCTACGGCGCATGCGCCGTAGACAGCGGTGCCCGTTTTCGGGCAAATATCTCCTAAACCATATAGGTTTAGGAGATATTACTTGGACCTACAGGTAAGCCTTAATCTAGGCTTACCTGTAGGTCAAAGTGGTTTGTAAGGGTTTACAACCACTTTAAAATTAATAGAAAAGAGGTTTAACCTTAAACTACAGAGGGTTCTTTACTGTAAGAGCAGTAAGGATATGGAATTCCCTTCCACAAGCTGTGGTCTCAGCGGGGGGCATCCATAGTTAAAAAAATATATATAATAATAACAACATATCTATATATGTAAGATAAGCACCTGAACAACCACAAAATACAGGGATACACAATGTAATACCGACATATAATCACACACAAAGGTTGGACTTTTTTGGACTTGTGTCTTTTTTCAACCTCACCTACTAAGTAACTATAAGATCTAATGAAGAACAGTGAGACTACCCATGCAAACCTGATGATACATTGTAGTTGTAATGAACCAACCTAAGGCTATCCCTGAAAAACCAGATACCACCTTGTAGATCTAAAGAAACACACCTGAGAGATTATCCTTGCAAACTAGATGACACATTGTAGATCTAATGAACAAACCTGATACTATCCCTCTAAACCAGACGATACATTGTAGTTTTAATAAACCAACCTGAAACTATCCCTGCAAACCAGAGGCTAGATTGTAGTTCTAATAGACAAACCCAGAGGATACATTATAGGTCTAATGAAGAAACCCGAGACTATCCTTGCAAAGTAGATGATATATTGTAGTTCTAACAAACCAACCCGAGAATATCCCTGCAAACCAGAGGATAGAGCGTAGTTCTAACAGACAAGACAAAACCAGAGGATACATTGTAGATCTAATGAAAAAACCTGAGACTATCCCTGCAAACCAGATAATAAATTGTAGTTCTAATGAACCAACCTGGGACTATCCCTCCAAACCAGAGGATACATTGTAGTTCTAATAAACCAACCTGAGAGTATCCTTGCAAACTAGATGATGTATTGTAGATCTAATGAACCAACCCGAGACGATTCCTCTAAACCAGAGGATACATTGTAGTTCCAATGAACCAACCTAAGGCTATCCCTCAAAACCAGAGGATACATTGTAGATCTTATGAACCAACCTGAGACTATACTTGCAAACTAGATGATACATTGTAGATCTAATGAACAAATCTGATACTAGCCCTCTAAACCAGAGGATACATTGTAGTTCTAATAAACCAACCTGAGACTATCCCTGCAAACCAGAGGGTACATTGTAGATCTAATGAAGAAACCTGAGACTATCCTTGCAAAGTAGATGATACATTGTAGTTCTAATGAATCAACCTGAGACAATCCCTCTAAACCAGATCATACATTGTAGATCTAATGAAGAAATCTGAGACTTTCCCTGAAAACCAGATGATACATTGTAGATCTTATGAACCAACCCGAGACTCCTTGCAAACCAGACGATACATTGTGGTTCTAATAAACCAACCTGAGACTATCCTTGCAAACTAGATACATCGTAGGTGTAATGAACAAACCTGAGACTATCCCTCTAAACCAGATGATACATTGTAGTTCTAATAGACAAAACCAGAGGATATAGTTTAGTTCTAAAGGACAAAAACCAGATGGATACATAGTAGATCTAACGAACAAACATGATACTATCCCTCTAAACCAGATGATACATTGTAGATCTAATGAAGAAACATGTGAATGATTCAAACTAGCATATCATAGTTTCTCCCATCCATCTACTTTCACTGATTTCCCACGTGATGGTTAGAAACCATATACAGCCCAATTCAAACACTCGGCACCCACAAGTCTGAAGTTTATGTCTATGGCACTACATAACGTTTACTACACTGCATACATGGAAAAAGGAAATACGACCGAACTCCTAGGCAAGTTCATTGAACATATTACTGCTGGAACAAAGCGATACATTGTGTATTGCAGATAAAAGGATTCAGACAAAGAGGAAGGATTGCAGCTTTGGTGTCCCTATAGAAGCCGGCTGACACTCCGCTAAGTGCCCAAGTTAGGGTGAGGGGGTGAGGGTGTACGCACCTGGCACTCACGCACTGGAAAACCTTTGACATCAGAGCACAAAGGAAGCGAGACACATCAGACAAACCCGCTGTAGAAGCCAGGTCAGCATCTCCGTGCATTCCTTGCAAAGTTCAGCATATTGCCAGTCTGATGCAGCAGCCGCGCAGATCCTCCGGATGTCCTTCAGTCCTGCGGTAGCCCCTCGCTGCGGTCGGCTATTCTGGAGTCACCACCTCCCCGAGACCAATACAAAATAAAATTTTCACACAATCGGTGATTCAGACGCACACAGTGATCGAGCTGACGTCTCCAGCCACACCACCCTGTTAGTGTTGCTTTGTGAGAGCAGTCCTGCCAGATGCCTGCTATTGGATGTCCCACAGTGACGGGCAGAATACAGATGGGGGGAGGGGGGGGGGTGTTTCTAAGCTATTCCCTGGCTAACAAGATTTTCTAGTAGAACTCGTCAGATCGGCTAACGCGGTGTCTGCAAAATTACTAGAAAGAATGACTTTAATCTGTGTCATTCAGGAATGCTGCCGCATTCATAAGGAGTGCGTGCTGCAAGCTCAGGCGTACGCGGCACTATGTGCTATAAAACATAAGTAGCGTGTCTGGCATAGGCGACCCTGGACATGAAACCCGGGGTGTGTTCTTGGCTGCATACTAACGCATTTCATAAAAATCCTCTATTCTTAAGGCCGATCGTTAAAGCTAAACACCGGCCTCCCCTTCAGTCTTGCACAGTTGTACCGGCTCCTCTCCCTGGACTGAGATGTCTTACTCTGATTTCACCGCACACTGCAAGCTTCTCATAATGTGCATTAGAAGCTTCATCAAGTCACATAGAGTCCACCTCATTTCCTGGCTGGAGAATGTGGAGCATCATCTAGCTCTTTGAAGGTTAAGAAAAGGACTCCCTGTAGCTGGCGGGGGGGGGTCTACATGTAAATATAGCCTGCCTAGGGACACCCACTCCTCCAGACTGACACCCACCCATCAAAGAATTTTGATATTTGCATAACTCCACTCAAGAGCCATCCCATGGCTTACATCAGAGCTGAGGGCAATTAAGAGGTGGGGGTGCTGGGAGGTTTTTAGAAAGCCATGTACAGCCCCCTGCCAGTCCCTCCCACCCACCAGCCATGACCTACCTACACTGCACATAGAAGCACAGAGACCCAGTGATTACATAGCTGGGTCCAAAATAAGGTCAGTCTTGGGCAGAAGCAGTTTTGACAGGTATACACCCCCCCCCCCCCCACCCAAAAAAAAAAAAGTGTCCAACAGTTTGAAAACAGGAGGCAGAAAAGTGCACTTAAAGCAGAGCTCCAGCACCCCCCCCACCCCCCCCCCCAAAAACAAATTAAAAGTCAGCAGTAGGGATGAGCCGAACACCCCCCGGTTCGGTTCGCACCAGAACTCTCGAACGGACCCCGCGTTCGTAACGAACGTTAGAACCCCATTGAAGTCTATGGGACTCGAACGTTCGAAATGGAAAGTGCTAATTTTAACGGCTAATATGCAAGATACTGTCCTAAAAAGGGTTTGGGGAGCTGCCTCCTGCCTCAGGGGACATGGGCCAATGCTAAAAAAAGTTTTAAAGATGGCCGTTTTGGCGGGAGCACTGATTTTAATGACGATTAAAGTGAAAAAAAAAGTGAAATATTCCTTTAAATATGGTGCCTGGGGGGTGTCTGTAGTATGCCTGTGAAGTGACACGTGTTTCCCGTGTTTAGAACAGTCCCTGCACAAAATGACATTAAACGGAAATAACGTCATTTAAAACTGCTTGCGGTTTTAATGTTATATCTGGTTCCTGCAATATGGTTGAAAATCATTCAGAAAAATGGCATGGGTAGCCCTCCCTGCCCATTACCAGCCTATTTGGGTCTTGTACGCATATTAAGGGGAACCCCGTACCCATATTAAAAAAAGGAAATGCGTGTGGCCCCCAGGCCCTATATACTCAGAACAGCAGTATACAGGCGGTGCAAACAAGACAGGGACTGTGTAGGTTTGTTGTGTTAAGTTGAATCTGTTTGTAATTTTCAACCGGTACATTTTTAAAGTGTAGCTCCAGTCAAAAAAAATATTTTTAAGCTTTTTGGAAAACATAGGGAAGGGTTATCACCCCTGTATAACTTGTTTTGTCGTCCATCTTTTTTCATCTCACTTGCTGCTGTCTGATGTTTGTAAGTTGGATGTTTGAAAGTAGGGGCCTGCCCTATATGCTCTGCAGAAATGGCGGAACAAGGTGTTGGTTTTGCCACAACATTGTAAGCCCTCAAAGTGACTCTTGGTGGGCGCTGGAGCGCCCTGCTGTGAACGATTATATCAAGAATTGGAATTACATGCCATTGTTGAACAGTGGTAGAAAAATTGACCTTTGGTGGTTGTGGTGCTGGTGCCACAACACTATAAGTCCTCACCGTTACTCTGAGTGGGCACAGGAAGGGGCCCTCCTGTGAAATATTATATCAAGAATTGTAATTACATGTCCCTGTTAAACAGGGGCAGAAAAATTGGGCCTTAGGCACTGGTGCCATCACACTGCAACCTCTTCCATATACTCTAGTTTTATTGCAGGAATTAGCCCTGCTGCAAAGCATTGCATCAAAAATTGTAATTAAAGGCCCCTGTTAAACAGGGGCAGAAAAATTGGGCTGCTGGCATCACCCAGAACCAAAAATGTTCTTCCAACATATCAGCGGAGGAGGAAGAGGATAGACAATCAACATGACAGGACAGTCACTCAGCATCAGCATAGGCAGTCTTGAAGGGATGTGGCATTTCAAAAAAAATTATTCGGTTACATCAGCTTCAGGTGCTTGGTAGCTGTGGGTGATCCAAGACCGATTCATCTTGATGAAGGTCAGTCGATCAACTGATTCGGTGGACAGACGCACCCTGTGATCGGTAACAAAGCCACCAGCAGCACTGAAGGTGCGTTCCGAAAGAACGCTGGATGCAGGACAGGCCAGTAGCTCAATTGCATACTGTGCAAGCTCTGGCCAGTGATCCATCCTCAAGACCCAGTAAGCCAGAGGATTTTCAGTGGGAAAGGTGTCCAAGTCTGACCTTGCCCCTAGGTATTCCTGCACCATGTAAATTAGACGCTGGCGATGGGTGCTGGAACCAATCATACCTTGGGGCTGCGGACTAAAAAATTGTCTGAAAGCATCAGTCAGACGGCCACCTTCTCCACCGCTCCTTCTGACCGATGCCTCAGCAACACGTTGTCCAGGACCAGGAGTTTGTGACCTCCCAGTCTCTGGGAACGCGTTGCACAGAGCTTTCTGCAAGGCCTCCCGGAGATGTCTCATCCTCTGCTCCCTCTGCGATGGCAAGATAAGGTCGGCAACCTTACCCTTGTACCGTGGATCAAGGAGAGTGGTCAGCCAGTAATGGTCCCTCTCCTTGATCCGAAGAATACGAGGATCCTTCAGCAGGCTTTTCAGGATCAGGGAGGCCATGCAGCGTAGGTTAGCTGAGGCATTCGGTCCGGAGTCCTCTGGGTCACTAAGGACAACATGATCCGCAGCTACCTCCTCCCAGCCACGTACAAGTCCACGTGTTTCTTGGGACTGTAAATCATCCCTATAAGACTGCTGCTGCTGATGCTGAGTGCCAGCCTCCACCTCCATGCTGACACAATC
This sequence comes from Lithobates pipiens, assembly GCF_037356315.1. NCBI lineage: Eukaryota > Metazoa > Chordata > Amphibia > Anura > Ranidae > Lithobates > Lithobates pipiens. Next base: position 10,589,361 of record NW_027507786.1, read on the forward strand.
ATCCTCCTCCTCCTCTTCCTCCTCCTCACCCTCTTCCTGTGTGATGGGTGGCACAGCAGGAACACCGTCTGGATAAAGGGGGCCTTGAGAGGCAAGGAAGTCCTCCTCTTCCTGCCTCTGTTCTGCCTCAAGTGCCCTGTCCATTATTCCACGCAGCGTATGCTCCAAGAGGTGGACAAGAGGTACAGTGTCACTGATGCATGCACTGTCACTGCTCACCATCCTTGTGGCCTCCTCAAACGGTGACAGGACAGTGCATGCATCCCTGATCATGCCCCACTGGCATGGTGAGAAAAAACCAAGCTCCCCTGACCCTGTCCTGGTGCCGTAGTCGCACAGGTACTCATTGATGGCCCTCTGCTGCGTGTGCAGCCGCTGCAGCATGGCCAATGTTGAGTTCCATCTGGTGGGCATGTCACATATAAGGCGGTTCTTGGGCAGGTTCAACTCCTTTTGGAGCTCAGCCAGCCGAGCACAGGCATTAAATGATCGGCGGAAATGCACACAGACTTTCCTGGCCTGCTTCAGGACATCATGTAAGCCGGGGTACCTGCCCAAGAACCGCTGCACCACCAGGTTAAGGACGTGAGCTACACAGGGCACATGGGTCAGTTGTCCCTGTCGGAGGGCGGAGAGGAGGTTGGTGCCATTGTCGCAAACCACCATTCCTGGCTTAAGCTGGCGTGGCGTCAACCACCTCTCGGCCTGCCCCTGCAGAGCTGACAAAACATCCGCCCCAGTGTGGCTCCTGTCCCCCAAACAAACCAGCGCAAGCACGGCATGGCATCGTTTTGCCTGCGTACTTGCGTAGCCCCTGCAACGCCTACGGAGCACCGCTAGTTCTGAGGACAGAGCACTGGAAGAGGCCCTGGAGGAAGAAGAAGAGGAGGGGGTGGAGGAGGGATGCCTGTGGCCAACCATGGCTCTCCTCGCTGCTGGCGCTGCGATTGGCCAAGCATGCGGGGTCACAGTGCATGCTTGGCCAATCATGAGCCAGCAATGCATTGCTCCATCGCAGTGCATTGTGGGCCACACAAATTTTGCCGCGAACGGCCCAAACTTTCGGAATTCGGCGAACGCACGAACGACCAATGTTCGAGTCGAACTTACGTTCGACTCGAACACGAAGCTCATCCCTAGTCAGCAGCTACATATACTGTACATGCTGATGAACTTTTACTATTAGGGCACTTCCCTATCCAGGAATCCTGCAGTGTCCTCACCCAAGCCGATTCTTGAATCGGCTCTCGAGTGCTGGTGCCGCCATCTTGGGTTCCTACTGTGCATGCACAAATCACGCTTTGCTCTCGATAGGTCGGCTACGGTGAGGGCCGAACATTCCGCAAACTCTCCAGGTAGTGGGAGAAGGTACCTGTCAAAACCAACCCCCCCCTCCCCCCACACACGATGATAAAATGTAGTACCAGAGGAGTGCCATGGTATGACCTCGCAGGCTTTCTGTCTCTCTATGGGACTTCTTTTCCTGGTTCTCGCACTCACCTGGAAGATTCCCTATTTCTGGCCTTGTGACGCCCAAAATTATGGTGCCGGTGTTGTGTCGAATACTGTCCCACGTCAGATAGTGTCCACCCTGTACTGTGCTTGTGCAGTATGGAGGACAAGGAGACGCCAAAAGTCTCCGAAGATGAACAGCGCCTGCACACCGAGTCCAGGTTCAAGCCCCACCATCCAAGTGGACACAGAGTTAGAATAAAAAATTGCCAAGCGTAGCGAGGCCGTGCCCAAAGCGCCCTGTTACCAAGTGCTACCGTATGTCCACTTGGATGGTGGGGCTTGAACCTGGACTCAGTGCGCAGGCGCCGTTCATCTTCGGAGATTTTCAGAGTCTCCTTGTCCTCCGTACTGCACAAGCGCTGCGCCTGAGCAGTGCAGACACTATCCTATGGGGGTGGGACAGTTTTTGGCAGAACACTGGCTATGTGGGTATACTGAACCAGTTTCCCAACATCTGAATAGCTGTTACCTCTTATTGGTCTGCAGTGTGTCTATGGAAGATTTCAGTTCCAATTTTTTTTTTTTAAATAAAGCACTTTTTACTACTACACTATGGGAGTCTTATCTCTTCCTATGAGGCTCTAGTCTTGGGAAGCTACTGACCAGTTCTTTGGATACGGCGATCGATGAAGTGCTGAGCAGGAGACCGTTTCGGGCACTCTGGTCCGGTGGAATAGCTGGAGAAGCTAATGAGGAATGTCATAATAGGCTACGGGTAGACCACTGGAAAAGCCACCAAGGGAGACAACCCATGGTTATCCATATATGCCTACCACCCCTGCAGGGGTATCAGGTGGGGGTGACTGGGGACCCACAAGGGGGAGCACAAGAGTCACCTGTGTTTGACAATACACTTATTATTATTATTATTACTACATTTCTTGATGAACTTTGATGAATTTGGGAATCATTGTCTGGTATTCATAATTTATTTTTATACACAGGAGTAATTCATTTGGTCACTTATTATATATTTATGACTTGGTTTGGTTGCATTAGTATTTGTAGATCACATGTGGATATCTACAATTGTAGCACCACCATTTAATTAATTATTTGAGCACTTTAGTGTGTTAGAGTGCACATATTTGTTTGAAAACTAGGGAATCGTTTTTTTTTTCCCCATATAGGTATCGCCATCCACCCCACTTCACTTACTCGCATTAACTAGCTTCTTAGGGGGTCTATTAGGGGAGGCTGCACACCTTGCCTGATCCTAAGCACTGAGTCTTTTCCAATTTTTTTCCCTGTGAGCCAATGAGGAGAGAGCAGGGATGGGGCCCAATCTACATGCTGTGTGTGAATAATCACAAAGAGCATGGCTCAGGAGCGAGCTTGCTCGAGTGCCCCCATAGCAGGATGCCCGGCAAGGAGCCAGGACCACCGGCTGGGACCCAAAAAGGAGGAGGAGGAGTAGTAGTAGGAGTAGTATCGGGACTGCTCTGTGCAAAACCACTAAAAAGAGCAGATAAGTAGAACATGTTTTTTTTTCCTGTAATAAAAAAAACACAAACAACATAACGTACATCAGCACAGCCAACACTTGGCTCCAGCACCAAAGAAAGGTTCCACGCAAGGGTGACAGGGAGGTAACGTGTTAGAGGTATGTCAGACATTCTACAGATACCATAGGTGACCATCATCAATTAGCTGGTATGGCTCATGCTCCAAGGCTACACCGGTATTGAAAAACAACCCACATGAATCATTATGCTGTAAAAGGCTGACCACTTGGGTCCTTAGGGGAGGCCGTAGAGTAATAGGGGAGTATCCTAATCGACTGCAGCAGTATAGGGTTCAGCCAACCACTTAGTCCATACTTTATCATATATTTATGGACATCCTCTTAGTGCAGGGGGGGTCGGAAAACTATGGTTCGCGTGCCAGATGTGGCCCTTTTGATGGCGGCATCTGGCTCTCGCCTCTCAATCCACGGATCGCGTGGTGTGCCGATCCGCGGATTGAGCCCATAGGAAAGGCCGCGGCTTTGGCCTAGCTCCGGAGTGGCGGCCATCTTGGTACAGCCCGGCGGCGGTCTAGGTGAGCGACGCGCTAACGTTATCACCCGCCTCAACTGCTCGTGGATATGCCCGCTTGTGGTGGTGGTAAGCAAGCAGACAGACAATCATAGGGGAGACGGCGTGGACATTACAGTGGGGGGAGACCGCGTGGACATTACAGTGGGGGAGACCGCGTGGACATTACAGTTATAATTAATCGAAATTACGATCACGTTTAACGGATGAAGTCTCAACGCCTGCATGAAGCTTAACCTCACGACACATCCACCAGACTACAAAGCCATCAACAAAACCATGCAGCACCAGAAGTCGCATTAATGGTAAGAAGTACTTTATTATTGGTTAGCAACAGCATAACAACGTTATTAAAAATAATTCAGAGGTCAAGTCATGTTCGGCAACTTTGCCGTATTTCTTTGTTCTGCGATTTATCCCTTAATAAAGAACACCTGATTGTTTAATTCAGACACTTCTTGTACTTTAAAGGTGTTGGTCTTACATAAAATGCACACATTTACTTGTATTTAGTTTTAAACATATTGTATGGCTCTCACGGAATTACATTTAAAAAAATATGTGGCATTCATGGGTCTCTCAGCCAAAAAGGTTACCTACCCCTGTCTTAGTGTATAGGTGTCTTTGTATAAGGGTACTACAGTGTTTCCCATAGACAAATAGAAGGGGGAGCCCATCGCTTCCAGCATAGGAGAATGGATTTCTTGGCATAGAACAGTAAGAGACCCAACAGGGTCCTCTCAGCCACCCTGGGTAGAAGTTCCTCCAACCCAAGCAGGCATATTCTTGGGACGGAGCAATGGAGATATTAAGTAGTTCATTCACCACCATAAGGATTTGTGACCAATAGACAGAGATTACTGGGCAGGACCAAAAGATGTGGATGTAATCCCCGGGAGCATGATCTCAGCGCCAGCACGCCGAGGAAAGAGAGTGTTGTGTCTCGTGTACCTGAGCAGGAGTGAGATAGGCCCTGTGGGCAATCTTATATTGAATGAAGCGGTCTTCTCAAGCAGACAAGAATTTTAAATGGGGAAGTCCAGCTCAGGAACATCCCGGACCCATTGCGGATGGAGTCTGGAAATTCAGGACACAAGACCCGGAGGAAATGTGCGTACAGCATGGAGGTGGGTTTCTCTTAACAATCAAAGTGCAGAATTCACTCTAGGTCACACAACTGCTTCTCGCCCGAGGAGGAACTGATCCCTGAAAGCATGGGACAACTGCAGGTGGGACATTGTACTGAGACTGTAAATGATCAAATGAAAGAAGGTCTGAGGTAATATCTGAAAGTAAATTAATATTTTATTTAGCCCAAACAACGGAATCCAGAATTTGAAAGAAATGCGGTAAAATCAGGATTATGCCAGGGGGGGCAGTCTGAGGGTAGTTTTCGCAGGCTAGGCCCATCTTCTAGGCCCTAAGGGTGGTACACATGGAGGGGGTCAGGTCGTAGGGAGCCTTTGGACCCCGCAATGGGAGAGAGAGTCTACAATGCCTCCACAGACCGTAACACTAAAGCTTCATTGGCTAAAACGGAGTTTGGACTCATCTGGAACGAGCCACCAAAATGCAGTGACCAACTGAGCTGCAATGAAATATTTGTGTCAGTCCGGAAATGCCAAGCCACTCTGAACAAGGGCGCATCTGAGTGGATAACTTGAACCACGGGGGATGTGTGCCCCAGAGGAAGGAGGATAAAATTTTGTTTCATTGAGGGAAAAAAAATAAAAAAATGACTTGGGAATCCATTGAGGGGAATTTCGAAACAAATATGTAAACTTGGATAAGATTTTCATTTTGATGAAGTTGATACGACCCAGCAGAGACAGAGGAAGGGTCTCCCATGCTTTCAGTTTGGAATTAACAACTACTGGGCACAAATTAAGTGGAGATGCGTACTTCTGAATAGGTAAACTCGGCAACCCATTGCAGTTGAAGAGCAGCTGAATCCTCTCCTTTGGCAGCAGCATCAATGGCCATTGCCGGGGAGCCAATATGTTGGCATATATATATGCACTATATAAAAATCCACAGGCAGAACATCTGGGCCAGGAGTCTTGCCAGTGGAAAGGGACTTAATCACCGCAAGAACCTCTTCCGTGGTGATTGGATTAAACTAAATGAGATCTTTGCAAGTCAGAGCCAGCCGAGGGCCATCGGATCCAGAAGAGATGCCAACACCCCTGGGTCTAAACCAAAGGGCAAAGTGGTGGTGTATAAGGATTGGTAAAAGCCATGGAATGCTTGCAATATGGCCCCTGGAGAAGAGATGGCCTCACCTGTGTGAGAGGTAAGCTCAGGAATCAAGGTGGTAGGGGTGTCATGGTGGGACATCATTGTCAACAGTCTGCCAACTCTGTCACCCTGTTCAAAGAACTTTTGTTTCATATTATAATATTCCAGTCCAGTAACCTCTGTTAAGTGAAGGTGCAGATTGTGTTTGGATGCCTGTAACGCATCAAAATTTAAGACGGAGGGGTCTGAGCCATACCAGTCAGATACCAACCCCACCTCTCTTCTCCAATTCTGTGGTGGTAGCAGCTTTTTGTACCTTGACCGCCTTAATAGCCTGAGATATAATGGCCTCTTGTATAAGCCTTGAAGGCATCCCAAACTAACTCTGGAGAGGATTTGAATCACAGTAATCCTGTAAAGCTAGTGGGGTCTGCTCAGCAATAACCAAATTGTGAAATCCTTCCCATCCAAAGCGGTTAAAGGATCTAGGCGTGGGATAGATGTAGGATGGGTGACATGAGGGGTGCAAGAACTTGCAGCCAAAACAGGGGTAGAAAACAAATGGCAGCACACAAAACGGAAGAGAGAAAAAAATAAACTCTGGAAATTTGTGGGGGTCAAAGCCCCAATACTTGGTGTGTTTATGGGAACGGTGGTGCCCCTCAACCGAGGGGCCTGCCGACACTGGGCTTAACGACCGTCCAACCAGGAAACTGTGGCTTCCAGGGATTCAAAAAAACCTGGGGCGGTCGCCAGCCACTACCGAAGCCTGCTAGAATACAGTAAGCTGAATTTGAGACCCTGTTCAAAAAGCCTTTTCCGTTCCTTGGTGAAGGAACGGTGCCTGTGCTAAATCTCGGGTGAGTAGTCAGGAAAGAGAAGGAAGGATCTTGGCGTTGTCAAATTGGAGGTCTTGCTTTACTCAAGCCATGGACAGAAAACGGTCCCGGTCCCTGTAGTTGAGCAGCTTAAGGAAGAAAGGCAACAGTTGAGTCCCCGGGATCGGTGGAGTAGGGGAGACCCTGTGTGCCCTCTCCACCACAAAAAAGGTAGGCAGCATGGCTGGCAGATCCAGCAGGGTGGTGAGACAGGATTCTGCAAACTATGAGCTCTTTAACCTGTATCTGGAGGGAGTGCAATTCTCTGGAGTTAAAGTTAGTGGATTCTTCCAGCTGTGATATGCAGCCCTCTGCCTCAGAGAACCGGGACCTAAATGTGTCCATATCATGGCATATGAGGCCGACATTTGTTACCAAGTGGTCAATCTTGACCATGATAGAATCATTGCTGGCTTTCATGGGTGCCAGGAGCTCAGCATGGCAGGAAGTGGTCATCTCCTGTGAGGAGCTGTCTACCTGCCAACCGACATCATGGGAGCAGGAAGCCTCTTGCTTAAGATGGCCGCCACTGGAGAGAAGCAAACGCGGGATTACAGGAGGAGCGAAGCTTACCCAGGGACAGAGGAGGTGCCGTGGGTCTTTTCTCAGACCCCAGGGTGAATGAAAAAGATGCCGGGAAGGAAAACAGGAGCCCAGTCAGCCGACAGGATACCAATAGGAGTGGAGTTGTCACTGCACATCTACTCTGTCTCACACCCCCCCAAAAAAAAACAAAAAAAAAAAAACACACACAACAACTTTAACCACTTGCTCACTGGGCACTTATACCCTATTCCCGCCCAGGCCAGTTTTCAGTGCTATCAAACTCTAAATGAAATTGCACGGTCATGCAACAATGTACCAAAACAACATTTTTACAATTTTTCTCATTTTTTTGAAGCACCATTGGCTCGAGCGCGAGAGGCAGAGAGCGCGAGAGGCAGAGAGCGAGGGGCAGAGAGCGAGGGGCAGAGAGCGAGAGAGCGAGGGGCAGAGAGCGAGAGAGCGAGGGGCAGAGAGCGAGAGAGCGAGGGGCAGAGAGCGAGAGAGCGAGGGGCAGAGAGCGAGAGAGCGAGGGGCAGAGAGCGAGAGAGCGAGGGGCAGAGAGCGAGAGAGCGAGGGGCAGAGAGCGCGAGCGAGAGAGCGCGAGCGAGAGAGCGCGAGCGAGAGAGCGCGAGCGAGAGAGCGCGAGCGAGAGAGCGCGAGCGAGAGAGCGCGAGAGAGAGAGCGCGAGAGAGAGAGCGCGAGAGAGAGAGCGCGAGAGAGAGAGCGCGAGAGAGAGAGCGCGAGAGAGAGAGAGCGAGAGAGAGAGAGCGAGAGAGAGAGAGCGAGAGAGAGAGAGCGAGAGAGAGAGAGCGAGAGAGAGAGCGAGAGAGAGCGAGACTCTGAATGGTCCTGTGGCTTGGCTCGAGTGCCCCCATAGCAGGCTTCTTACTGTAGGGGCACTTAACAGGAGGGAGAGGTCAGGCACTGCAAAGAGGGACCAGGGCTGCTCTGTGCAAAACCATCTGCACAGAGGAGGCAAGTATGTTTGGTTTTGTTAAAAAACACAAGACTTTAGTATCTCTTTAAGTGTGACTCAACGAGATGTGAGCAGCAACATGACTGTATTTTGTACTACAAAAAACACAGAAAGGTATATATTCTTTCATGCACACACAAAGAGCAGGGCTCAGATGTGGCTTGGTACTTGCACAGTCGGCTCCATTAGCCTTTTGTGGTAAAGTCACCAACTACTTTACACACAGTAACCGCCGCACAATTCAACGGAAATGAGCCGGACACCGGCGTGTCTGTGAAGACTCAGGAGGGTATTGACCGATGTACACCCATCCTATAGAATGGCTTTTCAATCAGTATGTAACAAGAAAAAGCCACAAAAAACAGCAGGTCAGCAACCAATATGGCCATGCAAAATAAACCAAAACGCCAACAAAGCAGCAGACAGGCTCACTAGAAAGGAGACTCTGTGTGCAATGTACATCAATCAGCACCGACATTTTAACAATATTACATTCACAGGGCTGCCATTTAAAAAAAGGAAAAATAATCATAAAATTGCACTTACTTATGCAGAACAAATGGTTCAACAAGCTATTTATTATTATATATTGAGTCCAGCTGTCATTGTAAATTAAATTATTTTCATTACTAAACTTGCCACAGGCTCTAATCCTCTAATGGGCTCTGCACATAACACACAGCGCCATGGACACTCGTCTACTCTCGAAGAACAAAGCATTCTCTCTGTAACTAGCGAATAAACCAATCAGAACGAATAGTAGATGACCACAGTGCAATGATTTCCTAAAAGCCACAAAGTAGAACTTAACCACTTGACCTCCAGAAGATTTTCAAGAGATTCCCACCCAACCCCCCTCCCCCTCTTGACCAGGCCATCTTTTGCGATAAGACACTGCGTTTCTTCTCGGTCGTGCAACACTGTACCCAAATAAAACATATGTCCTTTTTTCTGTGGCATTTGATCACCTCTGCGGGTTAAAATTTTTGCGCTATAAAACCAAAAAAATAAATAAAATAAAAAATACAAAAATTTTGAAAAAATAAAAACTATATATAAATGTTTCAGAGAATATGAATGATAAAAACTTTTTTTCCACTCATGGTTAGCATTTGGCTGAAGCCATTTATTATCAATCATCTGCGTTTACTCTTTTTAAAATCATAATGGCAACAGAAACTATAAAAAAAAAAATTATATTATAATATATATATATATATATATATATATATATATATATATATATATATATATATATATATATATATATATATATATATATATATATATATATATATATATATATATATATATATATCAGGGCTTGACAAATTTGCTTGGAATCTAGGAGCCAGCTAAAAAAGTTAGGAGCCAGGTCGGTAACGGCAATCCAGACCTGTCCCTGGCCTGACATGGAGACGAGTGAGGGGAGGATAGCGCGGCCCCCCCACCTGTCTCCATGTCATTGCCCATAGCTCTTAGAGGGACATTTTTTTTTTTATTTTTTTTTTTTTCAAATGACAATTTTTTTTTTTTTTTTTTTATTGCATTTTAGTGTAAATTTGAGATCGGAGGTCTCTCTGACCCCAGATCTCATATATTTAAGAGGACCTGTCCTGTTTTTTTCAATTACAAGGGATTTTTACATTCCTTGTAATAGGAATAAAAGTGACAATTTTTTTTTTTTTAAAAGCACCGTGAAAAAATAAAAAGTTAAAATAAGAAAAAAAAAAATGTTTTAAATGCGCCCTGTCCTGCCAAGCTTGCGTGCAGAAGCGAACGCATACGTGAGTAGCGCCCGCATAGGAAAGCGGTGTTCAAACCACACATGAGGTATCGCTGCGTTCGGTAGAGCGAGAGCAATAATTCTAGCCCCAGACCTCCTCTGTAACCCAAAACGTGCAACCTGTAGAATTTTTTAAACGTCGCCTATGGAGATTTTAAAGGCTAAAAGTTTGTCGCCATTCCATGAGCGGACGCAATTTTGAAGCGTGACATGTTGGGTATCAATTTATTCGGTGTAACATTATTTTTCACAATATAAAAAAATTGGGCCAACTTTACTGTTATATTTAATTAAAAAAATAAGACTTTTTCCCCGAAAATGCGCTTGTAAGTCCGCTGCACAAATACGGTGTGACAGACAGTATTGCAACGACCACCATTTTATTCTCTAGGTTGTTAGAACTCCTAAACACATATATATATACATACACACACATACATACATACATACATACATACATACATACATACACATTTTTATTTTATAATAAGTAAAGGTGAGATGGGTGGGCAGTGAAAGCTTCATTAGCATCGCTGGCTGTCATACCAACAGCCACCACTAGATGGCGCCAGATTACAGAACTAAACATAGGACCACAGAAGGCCTCAAAGCCGCGGCCTCAATTACCGGCCGGCGGCGGCGCGGCCCGACACGATCACGCCAGGGGGGGGGTGGAAGGAGACAGGATACCCCCGCTGTGCTGCCCCAGGCGCCAGATCACAAATTCTAGTCGCCAATGCGATCTGGCGCCCGGGGTTTGTCGAGCCCTGATATATATATATATATACACACACACACACACACACACACACACATACATACACACACATACATATATATACACACACACAGTGAGTTTCTGGACTCCTGACAGACCCTTGCATCTTTCATCCAGTGCTGCACTGACGTTTCTGGATTCTGAGTCATGGGGAAAGCAAAAGAATTGTCTAAGGATCTGCGGGAAAAGGTAGTTGAACTGTGTAAAACAGGAAAGGGAAATAAAAAAAAAAGATATCCAAAGACTTGAGAATGCCAATCAGCAGTGTTCAAACTCTAATCAAGAAGTGGAAAATGAGGGGGATCTGTTGAAACCAAACCACGGTCAGGTAGACCAACTAAAATTTCAGCCACAACTGCCAGGAAAATTGTTCGGGATGCAAAGAAAACCCCACAAATAACTTCAGGTGAAATACAGGACTCTCTGAAAACATGTGGTGTGGCTGTTTCAAGATGGGCTGCATGGTCGAGTCGCCAAAAGAAAGCCATTACTACGCAAACGCTACAAAAGTATCCAGCTTACAATACGCCAAACTGCACAGAGACCAGCCTCAAACCTTCTGGCACAAAGTCATTTGGCGTGATGAGACCAAAATTGAGCTTTTTGACCACAACCATAAACACTACATTTGGAGAGGAGTCAAGAAGGCCTATGATGAAAGGTACACCATCCCTACTGTGAAACACGGAGGTGGATCACTGATTTGTTTGGGGATGTGTGAGCTACAAAACGCACAGGAAATGTAGTCAGAATTAATGGCAAGATGACTGCAGTATGCTATCAAATACTGGGGGAACATTTGCATTCATCAGCCAGGAAGCTGTGGATGGGACGTACTTGGACATTCCAACTTGACAATGATCCAAAACACAAGGCCAAGTTCACCTGTCATTGGCTACAGCAGAAGAAAAAGTGAAGGTTCTGGAGTGGCCAACTCAGTCTCCTGACCTCAATATCATTGAGCCTCTCTGGGGAGATCACAAAACATGCCGTTCATGCAAGACGGCCCAAGAATTTACAGGAACTGGAGGCTTTTTGCCAAGAGGAATAGGCAGCTTTACCATCTGAGAAGATAAAGAGCCTCATCCACCAATACCACAGAAGACTTCAAGCTGTCATTGATGTTAAAGGAGGCAATACACGGTATTAAGAACTGGGGTATGTAAACTTTTGATCAGGGTCATTTGGGTAGTTTCTGTTGCGATTATGATTTAAAAAGAGTAAACACAGATGATTGATGATAATTGGCTTCAGCCAAACACTGACCATGAGTGAAAGAAAAAAGTTTGCGTTATTCATATTCTCTAAAAAATTATATCTAAATGTTTTTTTTTTTTAATTGACATTTGTTTGTTTATAATGCAAAATTAAAACCGCAGAGGTAAGCAAATACCAATCGGAAAAAAAAAGGAAATCCATTTTATTTATTTTATTATTGTGTTATCATTCATAACACACACACACACACACACACACACACACACACACACACACACACACACACACACACACACACACACACACACACACACACACACACACACACACACACACGCCCTGTAGCAGTAAAACTGCTATAGGATGGACTTAAAGTGGTCAAAAGTATCCTGGATTATCCATTCTATGTAATCTGACAGCACAGCTAGAGACTCAGAGTAGCATAGAGTGTAATGACTTCATAATAAGGGGGTGATAAACACAGCGGCACCATTCACAAATCACCACTGGATGCACATTCATCATGATTGCCCATTTCCCGGCTTTTTGTTCTGGCCGTATTACTCACATAATACCTTACACTTCCTGTGTTTTCTCACATGCTAGTCTGCGGTCATACACTTTCCAGTTCCTTTACAGATCATCTCAAATTTAAGATCTCTGGTCACAGCATATGCTTTCATTTTATTACATCAGCACTGTAATAATACAATCATTAGTTATATTTTGACAATCCAATATAATCTTACATGAAAAATCTCCAGCTGCCTCGTCTGCTGGCCATCTCTTTCCACAACCTCCTGAATCCCCTCCCCGTATGCTTTGCAGCTTCTCCTCCATTACAAAGGACTACATATCCCATGGTACCTTGCTGCCTCTGCAAGCTGTGATCTCTGTACCGACTCCGCCTCCTAAAACCCCTCCTCAAATTTCGGCTGCCTAAACAGAACATAACAGCGCCTAGAGGCGATTCAGTTCACATTGTGCGCTAAACAAGTATTTCATTCATTCATAATCGTCCGAAAATGGCATTTTGTCGATAGAGAAAAGGGTGCCAATAATGGCGCCAAAAACGCACACCGTGCTTATGGCGTTTTTCCACAGAAATAAATAAATAATGTAACACGTGTGTGCTGATGCATTTTAAATGCCTTTCAGTGGGGAAGTGCGTTTTTGGTGCTTTTTTTTTTTTAAATAGAGAATACTCAGGGCTGCATCGTCATTTAGAAATGGATTTAGTTTTGGGTATCCAGTGATCACACAGAGGAGGAGTGGGTAGGGGAAATTTACCCTAAAGAGGGGCTTTAAAGAAGCCAAGAAAACAGTTGTGAAACTAATAAGCGTTGGGTACTCTTAACAGAAGAAAATTTATACAAAACATTTTGTGCTTCGTTTTAGATAGGAGGGGGAGAGTAAAGCCTGGTACACACTATTTGATTTTTTTCCCCCCCCATTTTTTAATTATTATTATTTTTTTTTTTCTATTTTTTTTCCATTCATCCATTCGCCATACTAACTTTCCAGACGATGTTAATATGGCGATCTCCCCTACTGAGCACTCCAATCAGCACTCTCAGACACTGACAGAACGTCGATCGGGAGACGGTCAGCTGCTGGTTTTCCAGCGCGCAAGTCTGACAGAACAGGAGAGGCCGACATGCACATGGCCCGAATGTCGGCCTAACGTGAACCCGGCTTTAGAATCTGTCAATTTTAATTTTATTGCTGCCTGTGTCCCCACTGAGCACATTGCCTCCCATTTCCCAGGTGGCTCCAGTCACCACAACAATTTTAACCACTTGAGGTCCGGGCCATAGCCGAATGACGGCTACAGCGCGGACCTCAATTTCCGGGAGGCAGTCATAGGACGTCGACCCCTGTGCGTGCCCTGCAGGGCGCGCGGGGAGCGCTCTGTGATCATCGAGTCACTGAGACTTGGGTGATCACCGATCCGAGTAAGGCGCCGGTGATGTGTCGAATAGTATCCGCCCTGTACCACGCTTGCGCAGTACGGAGGACGAGGAGATTCCAAAAGTCTCCAAAGATGAACGGCGTGAATCCAGGTTCAAACCCCACCATCCAAGTGGAGATAGAGTTATAATAAAAAAAAATAAAAATAATAGCCGAGCGAAGCGAGGCCGTGCTCGATGCGTGGCGAGCGGCCCTGTTACTATGTGCTACCATATGTCCACTTGGCTGGTGGGGCTTGCACTAGGTGCCGATCATCTTCTGAAACTTTTGGAGTCTCCCTCTCCTCCGTGCTGGCAAAGCGCTGCGCAGTACGGGGCGGACACCATCCAATGGCCGGACAGTTTTTGATAGAACACCGGTCCCAGCCTCTTACCATGTGATCAGCTGTCAGCCAATGACAGCTGATCACATGATGTAAACAAAAGCTCAGTCATCTTTTTTTTTCACGCTGACAGCGCGAGGAGGAAAAAAAAAAAAACGATCACCAGCTTATGTTAAAGGGACATCGGTCCCGAAGATTAAGGAACACAGGCACCTCATCCGTGCCAATCAGTACCCCCTATCAGTGCCCACTATTGCCACCCATCAGTGCCCACTATTGCCACCCATCAGTGCCCACTATTGCCACCCATCAGTGCCCACTATTGCCACCCATCAGTGCCCACTATTGCCACCCATCAGTGCCCACTATTGCCACCCATCAGTGCCCACTATTGCCACCCATCAGTGCCCACTATTGCCACCCATCAGTGCCCACTATTGCCACCCATCAGTGCCCACTATTGCCACCCATCAGTGCCCACTATTGCCACCCATCAGTGTTCATCACTGCCACCCCATCAGCGTACATCAATGAAGGAGAAAAAAAATTACCCATTTGCAAAATTTTATGACAATCTTAAAATAAATATTCGGTCTTTCAATTATTATTTTTTTTTGACAAAAAATAAAAACCTGCAGAGGTGATCAAATACCACCAAAATAAAGCTCTATTTGTGGGGGAAAAAAATAAATGATAAAACGTTAATTTGGGTACAGTGTTGTATGACCGCGCAATTGTTATTCAAAGGGTATCAGCTCTGAAAGCTGAAAATTGGTCTGGAAAGGAGGAGGGGGGGGGGTTTAAGGTGCCCAGTAAGCAAGTGGTTAACGAGAATACAAATCTTTCCAAAGTAGACAGAGACAGCAGTAAAGACCTAATTGAAAAGAGTTTTGGATAGACTTTTGCACTTCGATTTTATTAATTTTTTTACTCAAGAGCCATAAAGAGTACAAAAAAACAAACAAACAAAAAAAACACGTCAGTAATCAGCCAATACAAAAAGGACCATAAATTAAAAGTCAAAGCCCAGCATGGTCAAGAGACCCACAGATGACCAAGCTGCTGCACATTTCTTTGTCCTGAAGATCTTTAACTCTCATTTACCCTGAACGTGGGTTTGAAATCGTGCACTATCCCTCGTCATGCGATTCTGTGCAACTCTAAATCGCATCAGAATTCGCACTAGTGTGAACCAGGCCTGAAGCTTAAAAAAGGAGTTGTAAATCCATTTTTTTTTTATCTGAATGCATTAAGATAAAAAGGCATCTGTGCAGCAGCCCCCTTAATAGTTACCAGAGCCCCCCCATCTTTGTCCAGTGATGTCTTGGCTATCCAGGACTCTGTCTCCTGATTGGCTGAGACATATTGGCACCATTGGCTCATGCTGCTTTCAACGTCAGTTAGCCAATCAGGAGAGAGTGAGGCGACAAGTCCAAACCGCAGCTCCGTTTCTGAATAGACGCACGGAGCTGCAGCTCGGCTTGGGTGCCCCCATAGTAAGCTGCTCACTGTGGGGGCACGCAACAGGAGGGAGGGGCCAGGAGAGCTGAAAAAGGACCCAAGAAGGGGAGGATCTGGGCTGCCCTGTGCAAAAACACTGCAACAGTGCAGGCAAGTATGACATGTTTTTATTTTTATTTTTTTTCTATAAAAGACTTTACAATCACTTTAAGGCTGGGTTCACACTATTGCCATTCGGATGCGGGGTTCATCCACATCCAATTCACATAGAAGGAGATAGTGACCGGCTCTCTATGGAGCCGGTTCACACATCTCCGTAGCGGTTCCGGTGCGAATTGTACAGGAGTCCAGTGTGTCTTTTGCTCCATTTCAGGTTCGAATTTTGGGCTGAATTTGAACCAAAAGACGCACCAGACTCCTGTACAATTCGCACCGGAGCCGCTGTGGAGATGTGTGAAATGGTGAACGGAGATGCCAAGACTTGCAAGTTCGGGGAAGGGGGAGCATATAAAAGAAAAGAAAAGAAAAAAAAAAAAAAAAAAAAAAAAAAGGGTTCACGCTACAGAGAAGGGGAAAGTGCAATGAATCACATCATGCTTAACATGACTATCCTACAAAAACGTACTTTTGCCACACTTCGCATAAATATTAAAAAAAAAAAAAAGTATTGCATATTTGCACAGTATATTTACACTTTTTCTTTTGAATGACTTTGGGGTAAAAGATCATTTTAACATAAAGAGGGAAAAAAAAAAAAGGGGGGGGGGGGGGGCAAGAAAGATTAACAGAAGAGAAATGCAAACCCGGTGGTTTTATGTAACAACATACCCACATAGAAGCTGTGGCCGGCACGGATATTCTTGGAAAGCGGTATTGATCACAGTTCAGCAAGCAGGAATGTACTGTACAAGTTACACATTACAGAGAACAGAGCATGAGGGAGCCTATCCACTTATTCCTCCTTCCCATCCTAAAACCAATGACCAGCCAGTGCCAACTGGTATACAATTTACTGTAAAAGGTGACAATGTGAAAAAAAAAACCCCCCAAAAATCATATGACTGAGCAAATACTATTCAGATTTAGGAAAGTAAAAATCCCATTACCTGTGCAAAAAAAATAAAAGATCTGACTAAGTGCTGCATTTTTTTGCAACATACTGCAAATTTTGGAGTCATCACTGGTGTCAGCGACTGCAATAAGAGCCCACCCCCCGACATTGGTGTCTGCAATAAGAGCCCCCCCGACATTGGTGTCTGCAATAAGAGCCCCCCCGACATTGGTGTCTGCAATAAGAGCCCCCCCGACATTGGTGTCTGCAATAAGAGCCGCCCTGCAGCAGTGTATATGCGGTAGGCGGTCTTGAAGTGGTTAAAGTGAATTTGCGAGGATGTGCAGCTTATGGGATACCTGCTACATACGGATGGTTTTGGAATGCCAAGTCCAACAAGGTGCGGACGGGTCTGGTGTGCACACCCGTTCAGCCATACCGTGTATATAAACCAAATTTTTTGTTCCCCGGGAATTCCGTCCTAACCTGTAACAATCAGGATAGCATGACATGACATTTTAGCGACACAGCGCAGGACAATGGAGTTTTCCAAAGAACTGAAATAAACCGCAAACAGCCAAGTTAACAATTAACAGGAACGGTAAACGAAAGTCACCCGATTGATTGGTAATCTTATCGCAGCCATCCACTCAACAGACCTAGGAGGAAATTAAAACGTACAATGACTTTGCAGGGACCTACCTGGAGTGCTTGTAAAGTTTGCGAGGTCTATTACACAATTTGCGATCCCAGTTCTCTGGATCACTGGAGTTACTGTCATATGGATGAGAACGTCCGGCCATACCACTCCCAGCTTCCTCACATTACTTCTCCACAAGCACACATGACCTATATATAACAAAAAAAACACAAGTATTGATTAAAACTCAAGAGGACATGCAAAAATGAAAGCAAGCGAACGGTGCGTAATCAGAGAATCAAAGCGGTACCCAGACACACCGCGCCCCCCCCCCCAAACCTTTGCTGTCTACATAGGTGGCCTGAATTCACAGTGATGGAGAAGTTACACGTGGGAAGCTGTGCAGACAGACATTGAAGGATAAAATATCTAAAGGGTTGGTCAACCCCAAAAGAGATCTTCGACCTCATATACATACACATAATATATATATATATCTATATCTCTGAGGGGACTCGGACAGCAAGCTCTGTAATAATAATAAAAAATAAAAAAAAACACAGCAACTTGATAAAAAGAAGAAAATTAATACTTGCCTTTCCAGCAGGTGGCATTGTTAAGGGTGAACACTTGTGAACGCACCCTGCCTGCGATTATATGCAAGAACCCCAGCGTGCGGGGGGGGTTATTCCCACGATTATCTGGGAGAGGCATGCCTGTCGACAGCAATGGGAGGTTGCCAGCTCCCGCAGCAATCAGCCCTGAACGTAGCCAGTCTGCATCCAGGGCTGATCACTCGCATGTGATCGCTGCCAGTCGCGGGAAACCCCTGCTGGGGGTTCCCGTACAAAACAGGGTGAATGCACCCCAAATCTTTGCTCTCTTGAGGCGCTATGAGCTTCACTGCCATTAAAAACTTCTGGGATGGGTCTGACAGTGTACCTCCATACTGAGCACTGTGGTTCTTCCCATTGGCCCGACCTCATTACTGTGTATTGCAAGGATATAGGGGTCTGCAGGGAGGACCACACAGTGCCCGGTGGAGGACACACGGCCCCGGCACACCCTGAAGCGTCAGACAGCAGCGGCACCTGCCAGAAAGGTACGCATTTATACAATTCTTTAACAGGGTGGCCGTGTTCTATGTTTTTTTTTTTTTCACCTGAGACAACAGAATGGCTTTAAAAGAGATGTTGGAGGTTTTTCTTTGGGATTCATACTTACCTAGGTAGATGCTGCATCTGTCCCCGGCACCTCCACATTGAGAATTGAGCAATTAAACACCACTGATCACTCGGTTCTCACAGCTCTCTGCTCTGCCCCCCCCCCCCCCCCCCCCACGGCAGTGCTGGGGAGGCTCTCGCTGGGCTGCTGCCGATCCAGGGATCTGGGCGGGTTCAGACTCTGATATCAGCAGAGAGCGGGCTGAAGTCGGGTTACAGAAGTACAAAACAAACTGCCCTCCTGTGATCCATAGGTGAAGTACGGCCCACACAAGCTTTCCCTGTACTTCTCCTTTAACGTTTCCCATCTGCCCGTTCATAGCACTGACTGTATGCAAGGCAAGGAATGGTGGGGTGTGCTGGAGGATCTACTGTTGCTGAGGGGGGGGGGGGGGCAGGCATCTAGTGTTGTTGGGGGGGGGGGGCAGGCATCTAGTGTTGCTGGGGGCGGGGGGGGCAGGCATCTAGTGTTGCTGGGGGGGGGGGGGGCAGGCATCTAGTGTTGCTGGGGGGGGGGGGGGCAGGCATCTAGTGTTGCTGGGGGCGGGGGGGCAGGCATCTAGTGTTGCTGGGGGCGGGGGGGCAGGCATCTAGTGTTGCTGGGGGCGGGGGGGCAGGCATCTAGTGTTGCTGGGGGCGGGGGGGCAGGCATCTAGTGTTGCTGGGGGCGGGGGGGCAGGCATCTAGTGTTGCTGGGGGTGGGGGGGCAGGCATCTAGTGTTGCTGGGGGCGGGGGGGCAGGCATCTAGTGTTGCTGGAGGCGGGGGGGCAGGCATCTATCTATTGTTGCTGGGGGGGGGGGGGGGAGACGGCATCTATTGTTGGAGGGGTTAATTAATGCTGGGAGGTCTACTGCTGGGAGATCTATTTTTGCTGTGGGGGGAGGGTGGGGGGGCTATTGTCCTACTTTTCTTGTTATTATCGACAATTTCTATACAAAATTACTTCGCACCACAAAATGATAGTTGGTTCTATAGTCTCTAAAAAGGGGCGGTACTGGGGGGGGTAGGCAGAGGGTGGAACCAAGGAACGGTGCTCAGGAGTTGGGCAGGGGCGCAGAGACAAGGGGCAACTCGGAAGGGGGGGGTGTACCTGCACCTATTATTTAAAGGAAACAAATGCCCTGCTTTTGACCAATCCCCTTACAAAGGTTGGCATTACTGGCCAACTGGATCACGCTGAAGGTGAGAAGAAACACGCAGAACTACAAAAAAGGCTAAAAAAGAGAACCTGGAAACATGACGCGGAGATCTCATTACAGGAGATCCCAAGAGATAAGAAGCCGGAGTTGTACCAGACAAGAAAGAATATAGATTAGAGGATTATTACTAGACGGGAAAAGATGCCTTGATAGGTGAATGTTAAGCCGGCCGTAGACAGGTTGAATCTCCAGCAGGGACTGGCCGAGATTCGAACCATGTGATCAACCAGCCTGTTAGAATTTTCATGCTATACCTGCCAGCAATAGTTAGTGTGCGTTCCCCTGGCCGGGATGGCTTCCCCCGCAGGGAGAACACAATAGCTCCTCAAGAAGGATTCCCCCATTAACACTGGTGGGGAAATCCAATGTTTTTTTATTTTCCAGCAACCACACAAAACAATAAAATAAATCCTACCTTCTATGGCTGGCTTTAGGCTGGAGGAGTGGGGAGTTTAATTTTTACATAGCAGAGCACCTAATGTGAGATGTTGCCGTCCAGACCCTTACATCACAGTGCTACAAAAAGGACACATTTGGGCACTTATATCTTTTCCACTTAAATTAGGGTTGCACAGACACTAGTATTGGTACCAATACCGAGTATTTGCACAAGTAAAATCGGTACTCGTGCAAATGCACCGATACCTGAAACTGATACTTTCAGGCTCGGTTCTTTGAGCTGTCAGCGGGTCTCCCCTGTTGACAGCTAAAAAGCGTTAAAGAAGTCCAGTAATTGGAGTTGTCAAAATAAATAAATTAACATTTTAAATTAAAATAAAAAGCAGCTTGCAATGTTTATTAACAACATTGCTCAACTGCTGAAACACTAAAATAAAAAGAAACATGGTTTCTTTTTGTATCTTTGTTTCTTCATCTGCAGATCAAAAGGGATGAACAAATGTTCCTCTGTTCAACCCCTTATTAACTCTTGATTTACTCTAATCAGCTTTAATTAACTCCCTATTCTCCCCCCATTTAATTATTTTCCCGTTTTGTTTTTTTTGTTTTTGCACATCTATTTTATAAACGATAAAACTATTTTTTTTTTAATTATTTGTTTTGTTAGTGATCATTTTTGCACATGTATATTAACAGATTTACACATTTCACGTTGAAAAAGTGCAAAATTAAAAACAAAAAAATCTATTTCATTTGTAAATACAAATTTAAATTTGTACCCATTGCTGACAGCTGAAGTGAAAACAAATCAAACAAAAAACAATTGCAGTAGTTATATCGATGAGTACCAAAATAAACAAAAAAAAAATAATATATATATATATATATATATATATATATATATATATATATATATATATATATATATATATATAAAAAAAAGTATGGGTACTCAAAAAAAATAATAAATAAATAAAAAAAAGGTATCGGTACATCGCTACTTAACCAGTTCCCTACCGCCATACTGTAAAATGACGACAGCGGCAGGAACCCTTCCTCCCTCCGGGTGGGCGTCATATGACATCCTTGGCTTCCTGGCATTGTGGAGTGCACGCGCCGCATCACTATGGACCCGAAGCGCATGCCCGGCGTCTGCAATGTCCGCCGGGCACCCGCGATTGCTCATCACAGAGTAGGGACGTGGATCTGTCAGGTGAGAGGAGAATTGATCGGCTGTTCCTCGTACAGAGGAACACCGATCAGACTCCTCCCCTCAGCAGTCCCCTCCCCCCCCCAGTTAGAATCACTGCCTAGGACACACATTTAACCCCTGTAGCGCCCCCTAGTGTAAACCGCTTCCCTGCCAGTCAGATTTATACGGTAATCAGTGCATTTTTTTTATAGCACCGATCACTTTATAATTGTTAGTGGTCCCAAAATAGTGTCAAAAGTGTCCGATCTGTCCACCGCAATGTCGTAGTCACAGGAAAAAAAAAAAAAAAAAAAAAAAAAAACACCCCACAGGTTTGCCACCATTAGTAGTAAAAAACATAAAAAAATGCCATAAATCTATCCCTTTGCGCAAACGAATCAATATACACTTAGTGGGATTTTTTTTTACCAAAAATATGTAGAAGAATATATAATCGGCCTAAACTGAAAGGAATATTAGAGCAAAAAGTAATAAATGTGTTTTTTTTTCAAAAATTGTCGCTCTTTTTTTTTTTTTTTTTCCACTATGAACAAAAACGCAGAGGTGATCAATTACCACCAAAAGAACGCTCCATTTGTGGGGTGGGGGGGGAACAAAACAAAAAAACAAACAATCAAAATTTAAATTTGGGTACAATGTTGCATGACCGCGCAATTGTCATTCAAAGTGCGACAGTGCTGAAAACTAGCCTGGGCAGGAAGGGGGTGAAAATGCCCTGTATTGAAGTGGTTAAAAAACTTAAAATCCATTTTTTTTTTAAATAAATCCACCATTACATTATTTTATTTTTTTATGCCTGCCTTCCTGACATTTAGCTGTAAATGACAACAAACAAGCCCACCTTTAAAACCGCCATTGTGTCGAGTTATTAGAAATGTAGTGCAAGTAATAAAAAAAAAAATAAAAACACTCCAGTCTTGTAAACGCCGTCAATTTACACTACAACCCCTCCCCCACACACACACACACACACACACACACACATACACACACACACACACACTCAACTGCTAGTTTTAAAATCAGCTGCCATATGAAGAGAGAACCCGGAGTGGGAAAGGCAAACATACCATTCATGAAATCCCAGCCGATCAGTTGCCTGCACAGGGCTGTACCCTCTCAGAGCACGTGTGCCCCAGAGTCAGTTGCCTTCCTAGAATACGCAATACTTTAACCACACGTTCCTAGAAAAACATGTTTACAGGCTGGACTGAAGAGCGATCTTTGCTCTGTGCACACGCGCTGCAATCAGCTCCCTAAGGAACTGTTCTGCCATCACACATACAGTACATAGCTAAGCCGACCACAAATCAACAAAAACAAAGCAAGCGGCGCAGCAAAAGCTTTTCTGACCAGAAAACTGCCCTTTGGCAGGACATTCGGCTCGGTTTGCAGTAGTGTGGCTGCAGAATCATGCATTCTTCTGTGTCATTTTTTATTTTTATTTTTTAGTGAATATCGTTATTAATTAGTAAATATCGTTATTAACTACTTGCA
The DNA here is from genome assembly GCF_037356315.1 of Lithobates pipiens. NCBI lineage: Eukaryota > Metazoa > Chordata > Amphibia > Anura > Ranidae > Lithobates > Lithobates pipiens. The sequence goes on from NW_027507786.1 coordinate 10,612,310, forward strand.
TACCGGGCCAATTCTGACAATTACTCTCCTACATGTAAAAATCTTTTTTTTTTTTTAACTAGAAAATTACTCAGAAACCCCAAACTTATATATATATATATATATTATAATTTTTTTTTTACACACACACACACACACACACACACACACACACACACACACACACACACACACACACGGGAATAAAATGGTGGTCGTTGCAACTTTTTTTTTTTTGGAGTTATGCTTGACCACTTAAGCCCCGGACCATTTGGCTGTCCAAAGACCAATCGTCAAAGCGATTTTTGCGATTCGGCACTGCGTCGCTTTAACTGACAATTGCGCGGTCGTGCGATGTTGCTCCCAAACAAAATTGATACCCTTCCCCCCCCCCCCACAAATAGAGATTTCATTTGGTGGTATTTGATCACCTCTGCAGTTTTTGTTTTATTTTTTTGCACTATAAACAAAATAATAGCGTCAATTTTGAAAATAAAGCCTTATTTTTTTTTTTTTTTTTGGCTCGGTTCACACCAGACGCGGCACGACTTGCGGCGCCGCGACCTGCAAAATGACTTCTGTATAGAAGTCAATGCAAGTCGCCCGAGGTCGCCGCAAAAGTAGTACAGGAACCTTTTTTCTAAGTCGGAGCGACTCGAGTCGCTCCTAGTAGAACGGTTCCGTAGTACAGAACGGGGGCGACTTGTCAAGTCGCGGCAAGTCGTGCCGCGTCTGGTGTGAACCGAGCCTTACTTGTTGCTTTAATAAAATATCCCCAAAAAAATTTAAAATAAAACATTTTTCCCCCCTCAGTTTAGGCCAATACATATTCTTCTACGTATTTTTGGGAAAAAGTAATGATGTTATAATGTTTACAAACTAGGGCAGGGATATGCAATTAGTGGACCTCCAGCTGTTTCAAAACTACAAGTCCCATCATGCCCCTGTCTCTGGGTGTCATGCTTGTGGCTGTCAGAGTCTTGCTATGCCTCATGGGACTTGTAGTTCTGCAACAGCTGGAGGTCGGCTAATTGCATATCCCTGAATTAGGGGATAGTTTTATGGCATTTTATACTTTTTTTTTTTTGATAATGGTGGCGATCAGCAATCTTTATCGTGACTGCAACATTATGGCGGACAGATCGGACACTTTTGGCTTGATTTTGGGACCATTCAAATTTTACAGCGATCAGTGCAATTAAAAATGCATTGATTACTGTGTAAATGTGACTGGCAGTGAACAGTTTAACCACTAGGTGGCGATGTAGGGGTTAAGTGTGCCCTAGGGAGTGATTCTAACTGCTGTGCGTGACACGTCACTGATCAGCTCTCCCGATTACAGGAAGCGGTGATCAGGGTCACTAGGCAGCACCGGGAGATGCTTGTTTACATCAGCATTTCCACGTTCTTCCTCTTCGTGAGACCATCGCATGTATCCCTGCAGACAGAGTCTGTGGGACCCACGATCGTGCTCACAAAGCTCTGGGCGGGCGCACACCTGCAGCCCACCTCTTAAAAGGTACCAACGTACAGGTACGCGATTCTCCCTGTATGTGCCCTTCTGCTGCAGTATAGCTGCGCGAGGCGGTCGGGAGTGGTTAAAGTATAACTTTAAAAAAAAAAAAAAAAGGTAAAAAAACTTTCCTTTTTTTTTTTTTTAGTTTTGGATAGAGTGGAGAGGGATTAGACCCAGTTTTTTTTTTTTATTTCTGTCTGTGCCTCCGTAAAGGACATTCATCTTCACCATTTGTCCTGTTTACTATTATCATTAAAAGTGAAAGTAAAATAAAAATAAAATCAAATCGCAAATTTTGAGTCGTCACCAGAAAAAAGTAATAGTGGGGAAATCTTCCAATGGGGACACTAGTTATGGTGACATTTAACTTTCGCTTTAAGTGCAGGTTATGCCACATTTGGCATGTCTTTTTTTGGGGTGGGAAACCCGCTTTTTAGAAGGATCCACCTCCCGCTTCCTCCCGGGGCACTGGAAGCAAGATCACCTCTACCACCCACCTCGGCAATCATCTGGGACACGTCACAGGTCCCAGGTGATCGCCCAGCCAGTAAAAGTGCGCAGCTCACGCATGCCCGGGTGTGAAGCTACAGCCGCACCCACAGTGACAATGCTGGCGCAGCAGAAAAGGAGGGGGGAGAGGAGCGGGGCTTCATTCCCTTTTCACATTTTGTAGCTGACTTTTATATGGTTGGAACTCTGCTTTAAAATGTTACTAAACGGGGGAGCCTGCATTCGCTATACCTGGCCTCCCCAGGGAGAGCCCGCATTCGCTATACCTGGCCTCCCCAGGGGGAGCCCGCATTCGCTATACCTGGCCTCCCCAGGGGGAGCCCGCATTCGCTATACCTGGCCTCCCCAGGGGGAGCCCGCATTCGCTATACCTGGCCTCCCCAGGGGGAGCCCGCATTCGCTATACCTGGCCTCCCCAGGGGGAGCCCGCATTCGCTATACCTGGCCTCCCCAGGGGGAGCCCGCATTCGCTATACCTGGCCTCCCCAGGGGGAGCCCGCATTCGCTATACCTGGCCTCCCCAGGGGGAGCCCGCATTCGCTATACCTGGCCTCCCCAGGGGGAGCCCGCGTTCGCTATACCTGGCCTCCCCAGGGGGAGCCCGCGTTCGCTATACCTGGCCTCCCCAGGGGGAGCCCGCGTTCGCTATACCTGGCCTCCCCAGGGGGAGCCCGCGTTCGCTATACCTGGCCTCCCCAGGGAGAGCCCGCGTTCGCTATACCTGGCCTCCCCAGGGAGAGCCCGCGTTCGCTATACCTGGCCTCCCCAGGGAGAGCCCGCGTTCGCTATACCTGGCCTCCCCAGGGAGAGCCCGCGTTCGCTATACCTGGCCTCCCCAGGGAGAGCCCGCGTTCGCTATACCTGGCCTCCCCAGGGAGAGCCCGCGTTCGCTATACCTGGCCTCCCCAGGGAGAGCCCGCGTTCGCTATACCTGGCCTCCCCAGGGAGAGCCCGCGTTCGCTATACCTGGCCTCCCCAGGGAGAGCCCGCGTTCGCTATACCTGGCCTCCCCAGGGAGAGCCCGCGTTCGCTATACCTGGCCTCCCCAGGGAGAGCCCGCGTTCGCTATACCTGGCCTCCCCAGGGAGAGCCCGCGTTCGCTATACCTGGCCTCCCCAGGGAGAGCCCGCGTTCGCTATACCTGGCCTCCCCAGGGAGAGCCCGCGTTCGCTATACCTGGCCTCCCCAGGGAGAGCCCGCGTTCGCTATACCTGGCCTCCCCAGGGAGAGCCCGCGTTCGCTATACCTGGCCTCCCCAGGGAGAGCCCGCGTTCGCTATACCTGGCCTCCCCAGGGAGAGCCCGCGTTCGCTATACCTGGCCTCCCCAGGGAGAGCCCGCGTTCGCTATACCTGGCCTCCCCAGGGAGAGCCCGCGTTCGCTATACCTGGCCTCCCCAGGGAGAGCCCGCGTTCGCTATACCTGGCCTCCCCAGGGAGAGCCCGCGTTCGCTATACCTGGCCTCCCCAGGGAGAGCCCGCGTTCGCTATACCTGGCCTCCCCAGGGAGAGCCCGCGTTCGCTATACCTGGCCTCCCCAGGGAGAGCCCGCGTTCGCTATACCTGGCCTCCCCAGGGAGAGCCCGCGTTCGCTATACCTGGCCTCCCCAGGGAGAGCCCGCGTTCGCTATACCTGGCCTCCCCAGGGAGAGCCCGCGTTCGCTATACCTGGCCTCCCCAGGGAGAGCCCGCATTCGCTATACCTGGCCTCCCCAGGGAGAGCCCGCATTCGCTATACCTGGCCTCCCCAGGGAGAGCCCGCATTCGCTATACCTGGCCTCCCCAGGGAGAGCCCGCGTTCGCTATACCTGGCCTCCCCAGGGAGAGCCCGCGTTCGCTATACCTGGCCTCCCCAGGGAGAGCCCGCATTCGCTATACCTGGCCTCCCCAGGGAGAGCCCGCATTCGCTATACCTGGCCTCCCCAGGGAGAGCCCGCATTCGCTATACCTGGCCTCCCCAGGGAGAGCCCGCATTCGCTATACCTGGCCTCCCCAGGGAGAGCCCGCATTCGCTATACCTGGCCTCCCCAGGGAGAGCCCGCATTCGCTATACCTGGCCTCCCCAGGGAGAGCCCGCATTCGCTATACCTGGCCTCCCCAGGGGGAGCCCGCATTCGCTATACCTGGCCTCCCCAGGGGGAGCCCGCATTCGCTATACCTGGCCTCCCCGGGGAGAGCCCGCATTCGCTATACCTGGCCTCCCCGGGGAGAGCCCGCATTCGCTATACCTGGCCTCCCCAGGGGGAGCCCGCATTCGCTATACCTGGCCTCCCCAGGGGGAGCCTGCATTCGCTATACCTGGCCTCCCCAGGGGGAGCCTGCATTCGCTATACCTGGCCTCCCCAGGGGGAGCCTGCATTCGCTATATGTGGCCTCCCCAGGGGGAGCCTGCATTCGCTATACCTGGCCTCCCCAGGAGCCTGCATTCGCTATACCTGGCCTCCCCAGGAGCCTGCATTCGCTATACCTGGCCTCCCACAGTGCACAGAACACGGAAATGCTATCGTTTTAGTAAATATAAACTGCTAAATACCTTTTCTCATCAGCAGTATATAGCAGTGTTGGGACTTCTATCAGTGTCTGGTTAAAGCTCATAGGAGGAGTTTTCATTCTCCCCTGATTGTCCTACGAGACTGCATGACCCCTGACCCTCTGTCTGGATAGTGCCGACTGGTCCTGTGCTGATCACATGCACCCTCCCAAGGAGGAAAAAAATATATATACATAAACCTGTCTAGCAATACACATCAAACTGAGCATGTGCAGTAGAGCTGCACGATTAATTGCCAAGAATCGATTTTTTTCCCCCATTAAGATCTTGACAAAAAAGTGTTTCACGATTCTTGCTATGCAAAGAATTCTCTCTGCTCTTCTGAAGCCACATTAGTCAAAAGAAAGGAAGAAAATAAGGCAGTCTGGCAAGAATCAAAACATTTTTTTAGGTTTAACCACTTAATAACCGGCCTATAGCCAAATGACGGCTTTAGGCCGGTTTGTTATTTGTGGGAGGCCGTCATATGACGTCCTCCCGGAAAATCGGTCGTGCGCGCCCCCTCGGGCGCGCACACCGGAACATCCGTGCTCGCCGGGTTCACGGGACCCGGCGCAACACGGATCGCGGTAAAGGACCAATAGCAGCGGTCCTTTACCACGTGATCGCTCCGTCCAATGACGGAGCGATCACAAAATATAAACAAAGAACGTCACAGGTCATGTAAAGTTCACTTCTCTCCTCTCCTCACACCGATGCAGCATGAGAGGAGAGGAGAGCTACATAGGTATATGTGAGTGAAAAAAAACAGTGCCCCAGCAGTGCCCAGCAGTGCCACAACAGGGATCAGCAGTGCCACAACAGTGCCATCTGTCACCTCTGTGCCATCTGTCACCTCTGTGCCACCAGATCCACACCAGATCCACACCAGTGCACACCAGTGCCACACCAGTGCCACACCAGTGCCCATCAGTGCCACCAGTGCCCATCAGTGCCACCTGTGCCCATCAGTGCCACCTGTGCCCATCAGTGCCACCTGTGCCGCCTGTGCCCCGCCAGTGCCGCCTGTGCCCGACAGTGCCATCTGTGTGCTAGTCAGTGCCACCAGAGCCACACCAGTGCAACCAAAGCCACTATAGTGACAGTGCCGCCTGTGCCCTCCAGTGCCGCCTGTGCCCACCAGTGCCATCTGTGTGCTAATCAGTGCCACCAGAGCCACACCAGTGCAACCAAAGCCACTATAGTGCCCAGTGCCGCCTGTGTCCACCAGTGCCGCCTGTGCCCACCAGTGCCGCCTGTGCCCACCAGTGCCGCCTGTGCCCACCAGTGCCGCCTCACCAGCCACCAGTATGGCAAAAAAATATTTTACTAGCGAGGAGGCCTACCAGCTTTTAAGTATAACCGATGAGAGCAGCGCGGAGCTCTCTGATTCTCTGTCCAATTCGGATTCTGCCTATGAACCCGTTACAAGCAGCGGGTCTGATACTGAATCAGAAGAAGAATATGTGCCCGTGAAAAGAATGCGTTCTGGCGTGGAGCAGCAGCCTACTACCAGCAGCGCAGTGCCGTCCACCCCGAGAGCAGTGCCGTCCACCCCGAGAGCAGTGCCGTCCACCCCGAGAGCAGTGCCGTCCACCTCGAATAGGGGCCATGCCAGCCTTCCCTATGCCCTTCAACACCCCCTGTGGCTGCCCTCTAATTCCGGAGAAGCAAATATCCCCCCCTTCACCGCCCAGCCAGGTGTCCAGGTGAACACCGATGATTTTTCAATGCTAGATTTTTTTCATTTGGCTTTCACCGAAGACTTACTATCATCCATTGTGGCCCAGTGCAACCTCTACGCACAGCAGCACATAGTAAGCAACCCTGGCTCTAGTTATGCCCGTCCCTTTCAGTGGAGAGAACTAACTGTAGAGGAATTCAAAATTTTCTTAGGCCTAACATTTTCTATGGGACTTTCAAAAAAAAAAACAAAATTGTACTCCTATTGGTCTACCAAACCTGTCCACCACATGCCACTCTTCTCATCCCTTATGCCAAGATCACGATACGCAATGATTATGCGGTTCCTCCACTACAATGACAACACCCAGTGCCTTCCCCGAAATGACCCAGCTTTTGACAAACTATTTAAAATTCGGCCACTGCTAAATTATTTCTCAGAAAAATTTCCCCAATTATATACCCCCGAACAGAATATTTCCGTGGATGAGTCCCTTGTAAAATTCTCAGGCAGGCTTGGCATCAAACAGTTTATCCCCAGCAAAAGGGCCCGATATGGGGTTAAAATGTACAAACTTTGTGACCGAGCCACGGGATACATCTACTCCTTCCTTGTGTACGAAGGAAAGGACTCCCAACTGCACCCCCCTGAATGCCCAGAGTACATTGGAGCCAGCGGAAGAGTGGTCTGGCATCTTGTCTATCCACTACTTGGAAAGGGATACCACCTTTATGTGGATAATTTTTATACAAGCTTGCCCCTCTTCCGCAATCTTCACCGGAGAGACACCCCAGCATGTGGTACAGTGAGAGCCAATAGAAAGGGCTTCCCGCAAAAACTCGTCAATGAAAAGCTACAACGAGGGGAGACTGCATCTTTGCGGAACCAGGAGCTATTGGCTGTCAAGTGGAGGGACAAACGAAACGTCCACATGCTGACGACAATACATAATGACACCTACATAGAAGTCTCCAGAAGAAACGGCCCAATCCAGAAACCAGCCTGCATCTATGATTATAATTTGTTTATGGGAGGAGTGGACTTTAACGATCAGATGATTGAACCATACCTTCCCACAAGAAAATCCCGCCACTGGTATAAAAAAGTGTCCATTTATCTTTTCAGTTTGGCCATGTATAACACTTATGTCCTTTACCAAAAATCTACAGAGAACCCCGTATCCTATTTGTACTACCAAGAAGAAGTTATTTCCGCCCTTTTGTACCCTGAAGGCCCACCAGAAACTATTCGCTCTGATTGTGTGAGCAGACTCCACGAACGCCACTTTCCTGACAAAATCCCCCCCAGTGAAACAGGCTGCAGACGTCAGAAAAAATGCCGGGTGTGCTCCAGAAGAGGAATTAGAAGAGACACCACATTTTATTGCCCCGATTGTCCTTCCCAACCAGGCCTCTGTATAGGTGAATGCTTCCGCCGTTACCATACTTCTCTACATTATTAGGGAAGTATGGTAAACGTAATTCTCATTTCCTGTCATTTTCCTCCACACCCTTTATGCCACTGCACTGAACTGTACATACCTCTGCCTTCTCCGACACCGACCCTGGCCTGTTATACGACCAAGCTTTTGCCTAACGCTAAACATACCTCTGCCTTCTCTGGAACTGACCCTGGCCTGTTATACGACCACGCTTCTGCCTAACGCTAAACTGTACCTGCCTCTGCCTTCTCTGGAACTGACCATGGACTGTTTGACCACGTTTTTTGCCTGCCTCTTGGATTGATCTTTTACCCTGCTATGCTAGTGGGAACAAAAGGGGTCTCACATATGTGAGGGGCTCCAGAATAGTTTTTCTGGATGAAGAAAACTAATTTTTTTAGTTTTCTTATTCCCGAATTAGGGACTGGAGACTCAGAGGCTTCAAAGAGATTTGGGCGGGAGAAGCCTCTACCCCTTTCCCCATTATTTCATAGCCTGCTACTTGGACCATGTTCCTGCTTACTACCAGGATGGACAATATTCCTGCCTGCTACCTGGACAATTCCATTTACTGTCGCTGACCATGTCCCTGCCTGCTGCCTGGATCAGGGCTCTCCTGCGGACAATTGGACTACTAAAACCACAGGTAATTTTTTGTTTACCCCTTACTTGGTATGTATGTGCTATGTTAGAAATATGAAGGGCCTTCAAAAATGTGATAGATTGTAAGGAAATTGGATGCGCAAGTTATGTTCCTAGAACACCTGATGATGCTTCTAAGATGTTGGGCCTCTATGTGGCCAGGCTGTGTAAAAGTCTCACACATGTGGTATCGCCATACTCAGGAGTAGTAGCAGAATATATTTTGGGGTGTCATTTTTGCTATGTACATGCTATGTGTTGGAAATATCTTATAAATGGACAACTTTTTGTAAAAAAAATGCATTTTCATTTTTTTCCCACATTTTCCAAAAACTTTGGGAAAAAAATGAAACATTCAAAGGACCCATTATGCCTCATAGATTATACGTTGGGGTGTTTGCTTTCCAAAATAGGGTCACTTTGTGGGCGTTTCCATTGTCCTGGTGCTCCAGGGCCTTCAAAAGTGTAATAGGTGGTTGAGAGATTAGATGGGTAATTTATGCTCCTAGAACGCCTGAAGTTGCTACTTCAATGTTGGGACTTGTTTATGTGGCCAGGCTGTGTAAAAGTCTCACACATGTGGTATCGCCATACTCAGGAGGAGCAGCAGAATTTATTTTGGGGTTTCATTTGTTGAATGTACATGCTGTGTGAGAGAAATAACCTGTTATAATGACAATTTGGTGTGAAAAAAAATTAAATTTAAAAAAATCTTCATTTTGCAAAGAATTGTGGGAAAAAATGACAAGTTCAAAAAACTAACGGTGCCATGTACTAAATACCTTGGAATGTCTACTTTCCAAAATGGGGTCATTTGGGGGGTTTTTGTACTTCACTGGCTTGTTAGGGTCTCAAGAAATGACATAGGCTCTCAGTACATCAGGTGTGATCAAATTGATACATTTTCAGCGATTGGCACCATAGCTTGTACACCCTATAACTTTCACAGAGAATAAAAAATTTCCACTAATTTGGATTATTTTTACTAAAGATATTTAGCAGTATACATTTTTGGCCAAAATTATGAAGAAAAATTACTTATTTACAAAAAAAATTAATAGAAATGAAGAAAAAAGCATTTTTTTTACAAAATTTTCGGTATTTTTTCATTTATAGCACAAAAAATAAAAATCCCAGAGGCGACCAAATACCACCAAAAGAAAGCTCTATTTGTGTGAAAAAAAGGACGAAAATTTCATATGGGTACAGTGTTGCATGACTGAGTAACTGTCATTCAAATTGTGAGAGCACTGAAAGCTGAAAATTGGTCTGGTTATTAAGGGTGTTTAAGTGCCCAGTTGTCAAGTGGTTAAAGTGGTTGTAAACCCTTACAACCAACTTGGACCTACAGGTAAGCCTAGATCAGGGGGTCTCAAACTGGTGGCCCTCCAGCTGTTGCAGAACTACAATTCCCATGAGGCATTGCAAGACTGACAGTTACAAGCATGACTCCCATACCCAGGGGCCTGATGGGACTTGTAGTTCCGCAACAGCTGGAGGGCCGCCAGTTTGAGACCCCTGGACAGCGGCACTCAGGCACACTGAGTGCGCCGCTATCAACGGCGATATGCCGCGAGTGGCGGCTCCCGTGCACATGCGTGGGAGTGACATCATCGCGGCTTCGTCAAATGACAGCGGCGGAGCAGCGAGACCCACCGAGAAGATGGAGGCTCCAGGCTACAGCGGTGACTTCGCTGGCTCCTGTGTCAGGTAAGTGACACATAATGGACTACTATGTGATGTATAGTAGGCCATTATGCTTTACCTTTGCAGGGAATCAAAGAGGAAGTAAACTCATCAGGGTTTACTTCCTCTTTAACTTAAGTATAAACATTGTAACAATTTGTCAGTGGAATAGACTTGGTGTGTAAATGAGGAAAGTTTAACCACTTAAACACTAAACCTTTTTTCTGACACTTGTTGGCTTCAAGTTAAAAGCTTTTTTTTTTTTTCTTGCTAGAAAATTACCTAGAACCCCCAAACATTATATATATATATATATATATTTCTTCAGTAGAGACTCTAGAGAATAAAATGGTGGTTGTTGCAATATTTTATTTCGCACCGTATTTGCACAGCGCTCTTTCAAATGCTATTTTTTTGGGAAAAAATTACCTTAATGAATTAAAAAATAAATAAAAAAAACACTAACTAGTAAAGTTAGCCCAATTTTTGTTTGTATAATGTGAAAGATTTTACGTCGCGAGAATCATGATCTTTTTATTCTAAGTAAAAAAAAAAAAATTATTGTGATTCTCATTTTGGCCAGAATTGTACAGAGTGATTCCCAAGGCTCTGTAGTATCGGGAGTTGGATTGGGGACAGTGGAATATGTGCGCTGTGCCACTGCGCGTGCGTGAGCGGCGCTGTGCGCCGTGATTGGCCGCGCAATCATCTGGCACCCGAGACGTGTCCCAGATGATTGACAAGGGAGGGGGCAGAGCTGATCTCCCTTCCTGCGCTGAGGGAAGGGACGTCAAAAGCCCAGGCGCTGAAGGAGGCAGATTACGAGGGACCCTCCTAGCAACAGGCATTTAGAGGTGGAACTCCACTTTAAATATTGAAATGAAAAAAATGACTGACAATAGGGGGGACCATAGTGGATATACTAGGGGGGGACCATAGTGGATATACTAGGGGGGGGCCATAGTGGATATACTAGGGGGGGACCATAGTGGATATACTGGGGGGGGGGACCATAGTGGATATACTGGGGGGGGGACCATAGTGGATATACTGGGGGGGGGGACCATAGTGGATATACTGGGGGGGGGGCCATAGTGGATATACTGGGGGGGGGGGCCATAGTGGATATACTAGGGGGGGGCCATAGTGGATATACTGGGGGGGGGGGACCATAGTGGATATACTGGGGGGGGGGGGGACCATAGTGGATATACTGGGGGGGGGGGGGGACCATAGTGGATATACTGGGGGGGGGGACCATAGTGGATATACTGGGGGGGGGGGACCATAGTGGATATACTGGGGGGGGGGGGACCATAGTGGATATACTGGGGGGGGGGGACCATAGTGGATATACTGGGGGGGGGGACCATAGTGGATATACTGGGGGGGGGGGGACCATAGTGGATATACTGGGGGGGGGGGACCATAGTGGATATACTGGGGGGGGGGGACCATAGTGGATATACTGGGGGGGGGACCATAGTGGATATACTGGGGGGGGGGGACCATAGTGGATATACTGGGGGGGGGGACCATAGTGGATATACTGGGGGGGGGGGGACCATAGTGGATATACTGGGGGGGGGGGGGGACCATAGTGGATATACTGGGGGGGGGGGGACCATAGTGGATATACTGGGGGGTGGGCCATAGTGGATATACTAGGGGGGCCATAGTGGATATACTAGGGGGGCCATAGTGGATATACTAGGGGGGCCATAGTGGATATACTAGGGGGGCCATAGTGGATATACTAGGGGGGCCATAGTGGATATACTAGGGGGGCCATAGTGGATATACTGGGGGGGGGGGCCATAGTGGATATACTGGGGGGGGGGGCCATAGTGGATATACTGGGGGGGGGGGCCATAGTGGATATACTGGGGGGGGGGACCATAGTGGATATACTGGGGGGGGGGGGGGGACCATAGTGGATATACTGGGGGGGGGGACCATAGTGGATATACTGGGGGGGGGGGACCATAGTGGATATACTGGGGGGGGGGGGGACCATAGTGGATATACTGGGGGGGGGGGGACCATAGTGGATATACTGGGGGGGGGGGGACCATAGTGGATATACTGGGGGGGGGGGGACCATAGTGGATATACTGGGGGGGGGGGGACCATAGTGGATATACTGGGGGGGGGACCATAGTGGATATACTGGGGGGGGGGACCATAGTGGATATACTGGGGGGGGGGGGACCATAGTGGATATACTGGGGGGGGGGGACCATAGTGGATATACTGGGGGGGGGGGACCATAGTGGATATACTGGGGGGGGGGGGGGGGACCATAGTGGATATACTGGGGGGGGACCATAGTGGATATACTGGGGGGGGGACCATAGTGGATATACTGGGGGGGGGGGACCATAGTGGATATACTGGGGGGGGGGGACCATAGTGGATATACTGGGGGGGGGGGGACCATAGTGGATATACTGGGGGGGGGGGGGGACCATAGTGGATATACTGGGGGGGGGACCATAGTGGATATACTGGGGGGTGGGCCATAGTGGATATACTAGGGGGGCCATAGTGGATATACTAGGGGGGCCATAGTGGATATACTAGGGGGGCCATAGTGGATATACTAGGGGGGCCATAGTGGATATACTAGGGGGGCCATAGTGGATATACTAGGGGGGCCATAGTGGATATACTAGGGGGGCCATAGTGGATATACTAGGGGGGCCATAGTGGATATACTAGGGGGGCCATAGTGGATATACTAGGGGGGCCATAGTGGATATACTAGGGGGGCCATAGTGGATATACTAGGGGGGCCATAGTGGATATACTAGGGGGACCATAGTGGATATACTAGGGGGACCATAGTGGATATACTAGGGGGACCATAGTGGATATACTAGGGGGACCATAGTGGATATACTAGGGGGACCATAGTGGATATAATAGGGGGGCCATAGTGGATATACTAGGGGGGCCATAGTGGATATACTAGGGGGGCCATAGTGGATATACTAGGGGGACCATAGTGGATATAATAGGGGGACCATAGTGGATATAATAGGGGGACCATAGTGGATATAATAGGGGGACCATAGTGGATATAATAGGGGGACCATAGTGGATATAATAGGGGGACCATAGTGGATATAATAGGGGGACCATAGTGGATATAATAGGGGGACCATAGTGGATATACTGGGGGGGGGGGGACCATAGTGGATATACTGGGGGGGGGGGACCATAGTGGATATACTGGGGGGGGGACCATAGTGGATATACTGGGGGGGGGGGACCATAGTGGATATACTGGGGGGGGGGGGACCATAGTGGATATACTGGGGGGGGGGGACCATAGTGGATATACTGGGGGGGGGACCATGGTGGATATACTGGGGGGGGGACCATGGTGGATATACTGGGGGGGGGACCATAGTGGATATACTGGGGGGGGGACCATAGTGGATATACTAGGGGGGCCATAGTGGATATACTAGGGGGGCCATAGTGGATATACTAGGGGGGGCATAGTGGATATACTAGGGGGGCCATAGTGGATATACTAGGGGGGCCATAGTGGATATACTAGGGGGGCCATAGTGGATATACTAGGGGGGCCATAGTGGATATACTAGGGGGACCATAGTGGATATACTAGGGGGACCATAGTGGATATACTAGGGGGACCATAGTGGATATACTAGGGGGACCATAGTGGATATACTAGGGGGGCCATAGTGGATATACTAGGGGGGCCATAGTGGATATACTAGGGGGGCCATAGTGGATATACTAGGGGGGCCATAGTGGATATACTAGGGGGGCCATAGTGGATATACTAGGGGGACCATAGTGGATATAATAGGGGGACCATAGTGGATATAATAGGGGGACCATAGTGGATATAATAGGGGGACCATAGTGGATATAATAGGGGGACCATAGTGGATATAATAGGGGGACCATAGTGGATATACTGGGGGGTGGGCCATAGTGGATATACTGGGGGGTGGGCCATAGTGGATATACTGGGGGGTGGGCCATAGTGGATATACTAGGGGGGCCATAGTGGATATACTAGGGGGGCCATAGTGGATATACTAGGGGGGCCATAGTGGATATACTAGGGGGGCCATAGTGGATATACTAGGGGGGCCATAGTGGATATACTAGGGGGGCCATAGTGGATATACTAGGGGGGCCATAGTGGATATACTAGGGGGACCATAGTGGATATACTAGGGGGGCCATAGTGGATATACTAGGGGGGCCATAGTGGATATACTAGGGGGACCATAGTGGATATACTAGGGGGACCATAGTGGATATACTAGGGGGACCATAGTGGATATAATAGGGGGACCATAGTGGATATAATAGGGGGACCATAGTGGATATAATAGGGGGACCATAGTGGATATAATAGGGGGACCATAGTGGATATAATAGGGGGACCATAGTGGATATAATAGGGGGACCATAGTGGATATAATAGGGGGACCATAGTGGATATAATAGGGGGACCATAGTGGATATAATAGGGGGACCATAGTGGATATACTGGGGGGGGGGGACCATAGTGGATATACTGGGGGGGGGGACCATAGTGGATATACTGGGGGGGGGACCATAGTGGATATACTGGGGGGGGGGGACCATAGTGGATATACTGGGGGGGGGGGACCATAGTGGATATACTGGGGGGGGGACCATAGTGGATATACTGGGGGGGGGACCATAGTGGATATACTGGGGGGGGGACCATAGTGGATATACTAGGGGGGCCATAGTGGATATACTAGGGGGGCCATAGTGGATATACTAGGGGGGCCATAGTGGATATACTAGGGGGGCCATAGTGGATATACTAGGGGGGCCATAGTGGATATACTAGGGGGGCCATAGTGGATATACTAGGGGGGCCATAGTGGATATACTAGGGGGGCCATAGTGGATATACTAGGGGGACCATAGTGGATATACTAGGGGGACCATAGTGGATATACTAGGGGGACCATAGTGGATATACTAGGGGGACCATAGTGGATATACTAGGGGGGCCATAGTGGATATACTAGGGGGGCCATAGTGGATATACTAGGGGGGCCATAGTGGATATACTAGGGGGGCCATAGTGGATATACTAGGGGGGCCATAGTGGATATACTAGGGGGGCCATAGTGGATATACTAGGGGGACCATAGTGGATATAATAGGGGGACCATAGTGGATATAATAGGGGGACCATAGTGGATATAATAGGGGGACCATAGTGGATATAATAGGGGGACCATAGTGGATATAATAGGGGGACCATAGTGGATATAATAGGGGGACCATAGTGGATATAATAGGGGGACCATAGTGGATATAATAGGGGGACCATAGTGGATATACTGGGGGGTGGGCCATAGTGGATATACTGGGGGGTGGGCCATAGTGGATATACTAGGGGGGCCATAGTGGATATACTAGGGGGGCCATAGTGGATATACTAGGGGGGCCATAGTGGATATACTAGGGGGGCCATAGTGGATATACTAGGGGGGCCATAGTGGATATACTAGGGGGGCCATAGTGGATATACTAGGGGGACCATAGTGGATATACTAGGGGGGCCATAGTGGATATACTAGGGGGGCCATAGTGGATATACTAGGGGGGCCATAGTGGATATACTAGGGGGACCATAGTGGATATACTAGGGGGACCATAGTGGATATACTAGGGGGACCATAGTGGATATAATAGGGGGACCATAGTGGATATAATAGGGGGACCATAGTGGATATAATAGGGGGACCATAGTGGATATAATAGGGGGACCATAGTGGATATAATAGGGGGACCATAGTGGATATAATAGGGGGACCATAGTGGATATAATAGGGGGACCATAGTGGATATAATAGGGGGACCATAGTGGATATACTAGGGGGACCATAGTGGATATAATAGGGGGACCATAGTGGATATAATAGGGGGACCATAGTGGATATAATAGGGGGACCATAGTGGATATAATAGGGGGACCATAGTGGATATAATAGGGGGACCATAGTGGATATAATAGGGGGACCATAGTGGATATAATAGGGGGACCATAGTGGATATAATAGGGGGACCATAGTGGATATAATAGGGGGACCATAGTGGATATAATAGGGGGACCATAGTTCTGCTTTGGCAGTTAGCCTTAAAAAAAAAAAAAAAAAAAAAAAAAAAAAAAGAGTCCGTGAAATGATTATGGAGCGTGTAATCTTCTATTAGTCCTGTCCATCATCACTGGCAGAGCACGAGATCGTCTGGATTGCAAAACTGCGTTCTCCGTATTCCTTCGACAAATGCCGGCCAGCTCAGGCAACGTTTCCAGTAATACAATTATTCTCTGAAGGCCTATTCTGAGCGCACACACAGTCCCCTCTACAAATCCAACTTAATGCACTGCTGTCAGTCTATTCCCTGAACTGGATATACCAGGCACTTCATAACATGATCATAATGTAGTTATGTGTTTAGGTAGTGATATGTATTAACAAGACCCAATGATACAGCATCATAATGAGGCAAGTCTAAAATCCGGGCCCTAAGGCCGGCCATACACAGAGCAAATTTCTCTCTTTTTTTTTTTCTATGGCGCTGCTGTGCGTCTGCCACAGCTCTGCACATTTGTGTTCCGTGGCAAAGTGCACAATTTTCTAGGGCTGCAACTAACGATTATTTTCATAATCGATTAGTTGGCCGATTATTGTTTCGATTAATAGCCTTAAAAAAAAAAAAAAAAAAAAAAGTGGGTCAAATTGACGTTCATTTTCAACCACAGTGACGGGAAAATTTAGACATAGAAAACTTCTTAGTCAAAGGATTTTTTCAGACAGTGTACGGTATGTTGTTTTCGTTCAGAAATTACATTCATTTTAAAAACAAGGGAAAATTTCAAACAAAATTCTTTCGTTCAGCGAATGTACAAAGATTTTTTGTCTGAATATTCTCATCCGAAAATTGATCCGTGTGACCAGCATAAGGCTCGGTACACACCTACGCAGTTTGCTTTTGATCCGTTTCTGCAGTGCTTTTTGCTGTGCATTTTGATTTCTGCGCACGTGATTTTACTGCAATTTGCATTTTTTTGGGCCAGATTAAAAAACACAAATTGCTGCAAAAACACACAATACATGCTTTTCTGCAGCTTCTCCGTTGAAGTATATTGAACCAGTAAAGCACCATATTGCATTAAAAGTCCCCGACTCCTTTCAGATGTCAATGTGTCACATAAGAATTCATGTAAATGAACTGTGGTGCATTTCTGCAAATAGCACCAAAAACACATAGATGTGAACCAGTTATAACACGTTTAGTAACATAATGGGGTTAAAAAAAAACTAAAATTAGCCCTTTATAGTAGAAAAAGCAGATAATCACTACTGGAAGGGGTTCTTTTTTGTACTGTAGAACTGTGAAAGTAATATTTACAGTAGTGATTATTTGCTCTTTGTACTATAAAGGGCTCATTTTAGTTTTTTTTTTTAACCCCGTTATGGTACTGGCTGATGAATCGATTATGAAAATAGTAATCGATTAATTTCATAATCGATTAGTTGTCGATGAATCGATTAGTTGTTTCAGCCCTACAATTTTGCACACATTCCTGCAACAGGGTGTCCCCCGTTCCCCCACAACACAGGGTGTCCCCCCCATTTCCCCCACAACACAGGGTGTCCCCCCCCATTTCCCCCACAACACAGGGTGTCCCCCCATTCCCCCACAACACAGGGTGTCCCCCCATTCCCCCACAACACAGGGTGTCCCCCCATTCCCCCACAACACAGGGTGTCCCCCCATTCCCCCACAACACAGGGTGTCCCCCCATTCCCCCACAACACAGGGTGTCCCCCCATTCCCCCACAACACAGGGTGTCCCCCCATTCCCCCACAACACAGGGTTCCCCCCATTCTCCCACAACACAGGGTTCCCCCCATTCTCCCACAACACAGGGTGTCCCCCGTTTCCCCCACAACACAGGGTGCCCCCCATTCCCCACAACACAGGGTGCCCCCCATTCCCCACAACACAGGGTGTCCCCCCATTCCCCACAACACAGGGTGCCCCCCATTCCCCCACAACACAGGGTGCCCCCCATTCCCCCACAACACAGGGTGCCACGTTTTCCTGCATGGAGAGGCACAGGCGTTCCATGCATCCCTGTGCAGACAGTCCCACTCATGTAAATTGGAATGCAGCAGCTACAAAGACACAGTCGCTACTCCCAAATTTGACCTCTGTGTACCCTGCTGAACACACTGTGTACAGCACCACACACACACACACACACACACACGTCTGTGCAGTTGCTGGGTAGCACCCTGTGTAGGAAAACATGTCCCTGGCATGGCTGTACACTGTAGTATGTATGCCCCATGTGGACAAGGCTGAAGACAAATACTATACAAAGTAGTACCGTAGTCTTACAACACTATAAAGCAGAAGCACATGTTTGTGGAAAACCTAAAAATCCTTCAGCAACTTTATGATGTCAATGCTAAAACAAAATCACATCTGGTGCCAATACTGAAAATTATCCAATAGAAGAAATTGGACACTTTGTTCCAGTCTAGGAGCTGAAACAACTAAATCGGCATCATCTGTTTATGAAAATAGTTGACAACAATTTTCACAATCGATTGGTCAGCCGATTAGTTGGCCTGCATACAGAATGCATTATTTGTTTACATATCAGGAAATACACAGTGCAGCACACAGAATACAGCTCAGTACACCATCCATCCATGCCAGTATACACAGTGCAGCACACATACAGCTCAGTACACCCTCCGTAGATGCCAGTATACACAGTGCAGCACACATTGAGCTCAGTACACCATCCATACATGCCAGTATACACAGTGCAGCACACAGAATACAGCTCAGTACACCATACATCCATGTCAGTATACACAGTGCAGCACGCATCCAGCTCAGTACACCCTCCATCCATGTCAGTATACACAGTGCAGCACACATACAGCTCAGTACACCCTCCATCCATGTCAGTATACACAGTGCAGCACACATACAGCTCAGTACACCATCCATCCATGTCAGTATACACAGTGCAGCACACATACAGCTCAGTACACCATCCATCCATGTCAGTATACACAGCACAGCACACATACAGCTCAGCACACCCTCCATCCATGTCAATATACACAGCGCAGCACAAATACTATACCTGCACGATTCTGGCCAAAATGAGACTCACAATTTTTCCTGCTTAGGACATAAAAGATCACGATTCTCGCAATGTAAAAATCTTTCACATTATACAAAAAAAATTAAATAAAAACAAAAAATGGGCTAACTTTACTGTTTTTTTTTTTTTTTTTAAATTCCTTAAAGCTATTTTTTCAAACAATTGCATTTGAAAGACCACTGTGCAAATACAGTGTGACATAAAATATAACAACCACCATTTTATTCTCTAGTGCAGTGACTGTGAATCTTGGCATCCCAGATGTTTTGGAACTACATTTCCCATGATGCTCCACTACACTGCAGAGTGCATGAGAATCATGGGAAATGTAGTTCCAAAACATCTGGGGTGCCGAGGTTCGCCGTCACTGCTCTAGGGTGTTTATATATTTTTTTATTTTTTTTGGGGGGGTGTAAGTAATTTTCTAGACAAAAAAAATATTTTAACTTGAAACCAACAAAAACGTCAGAAAAAGGTTTAGTGTTTAAGTGGTTAAACTTTTTTCACTTACAAAGTCTATTCCATTAACAAATTGTTACAATGTTTATACCCAAATTCAACTGATAAAGAATGTTTTGATTCTTGGCAGACTGCCTGTTTTTTCTCTCTTTTTGAGGGCTGTGGCTTCAGAAGAGCCGAGAGAATTCTTGGCGTAGAAAGAATTGTGAAACACTTTAATCATCAAGAATCGTTATCGCAATCTTGACTAATCCTGCAGCTCTACATAATACAGCTCAGTACACCATCCATACATGTCAGTATACACAGTGCAGCACACCATCAATCCATGTCAGTATACACAGCGCAGCACACATACAGCTCAGTACACCCTCCATCCATGTCAGTATACACAGCGCAGCACACATGCTGCTCAGTACACCATCCATCCATGTCAGTATACACAGCTCAGCACACCATCCATCCATGTCAGTATACACAGCTCAGCACACACCGCTCAGCGCACCTTCCATCCATGTCAGTATACACAGTGCAGCACACCTTCCATACATGTCAGTATACACAGTGCAGCACACCTTCCATACATGTCAGTATACACAGTGCAGCACACGTACAGCTCAGTACACCATCCATACATGTCAGTATACACAGTGCAGCACACATACAACTCAGTACACCATCCATACATGTCAGTGAGTTGCTGATGACTTGTGAATGTTTGTAATGCAATGCTTCATGGGACATGTAGTTCTGGGCAAGAGAAAAAAAAAAAAAAAAAAAAAAAGTGAGAGATTTTAGAAAAGGAAGACTTTTTTTTAACCTTGCTATAGGGTAACTTTATACTATACTTTGCAGCTTGCTATAGGAGCAACCTATAAGCATGCTTCTTACATAATTAGTCAGATTGAAAAAAAAAAAAAAAACACAAGTCCATCTAGTTCAACCATAACTAGCTTCTGCTTCTCAATGATTTAAGCTGGCCATACATATTGATTTTTGGACAAAAATATTTTGTATAGAAATTCTTTGTACATTTTATAAAATTAACGAATGTGGTTTAAAAATTTCACTTACTTTTAAAGCGGAGGTCCACCCTAAAATTGACCTTCCGCTCATCGGAATCCCCCCCCCCCCTCCGGCACCACAATTGGCACCTTTCAGGGGGGAGGGGGGTGCAGTTACCTGGATAATCCAGGTAACTGCACCCACTTCCGGGATAGCTCTCTGCGGAAAGGGGAGTAGATTACGCCCCTTTCCGCAAGTGCCCCGCTGCCTGCTGGGAAACACACAAATCCCAGAGGCAGCGGGGACCGTCCTTATTGCGCAGCGCAACTCGCGCATGCGCAGTAGGGAACCGGGGAATGAAGCCGAAAGGCTCAATTTCCTGATTCCCATACCCAAGATGGCGGCGGCAGCACCCGAGTGACGATCTACAGATCGGCTTCGGGTGCCGACATCGCGGGCGCGCTGGACAGGCAAGTGTCACTATTTTAAAAGTCAGCAGCTGCAGTATTTGTAGCTGCTGGCTTTAAAAAAAATAAAAAAAAAAAAAAAAAAAAACGCGGAGTCCCGGTGGACTCCCGCTTTAATATTCAATTTTAAAATTAAATATGGAGGAGCATTATCCAATATAAAAAAATGGAGAAGTTCTTCCCCATCCTTAGGACCCCGTTCTCTGAAGAGATACCCCCCATTTACTACACATACTGATCAAACCCACCAGAACATCTCCTCTCTCGCCTCAAGGAAAGCGGATTAACATTAGAACAGTCACATGGCACGCTGTATGTCGGCTCGGAGCAGGAAGCAGCCGCTGTCATGTGACTGTCAGACAAACTGTATGGCTGAACTTTTAACTGATGGAGATGAGCAACTAATTAAAGGACTGGAATATCATTAGACTTGGCAGCAGGTAACCCAAGTCACAATTGTTTGAAGACTGGTCTGTACATATCAAGTCTATCTCACAGAGCCATACTCCGGCTCAACACATGCAAGGCCTTACTACTGCCCAAGACATGGAGTGAAAAATCTACAACATTCCAACCAAAGGAGAAAGAACGTCTGTTTTTTTTTTTTTTTTAACCACTTAAAGACCGAGCCTCTTTTTCAGACTGTGTTTACAAGATAAAAACATAGTACATAGTATATGAATTATGCCTTTTTATTTTATTCTATCCATTTATTTCTTTTTCTCCCCTCTTATTTTTATTTTTTTGTTATATTTAGTTTTGTTTTCAATTTACCCATGTTTGTAAAAATGTATCCATTGTCTGTTCTACAACTGTTTCAATGATTGCCGACTACTATGTAACTTATGTTGTAAATGATGAAATGCTTTTGGAAGTTATATACCCATTTAGTTGCATGTTAGATTATACAACATGAATAAACAATTTCCTTTTGTGCTGCTGTGTGCTTCATTATTATTATTATAATACAGGATTTATATAGCGCCAACAGTTTGCGCAGCACTTTACAACATGAGGGCAGACAGTACAGCAACAATACAAATCAATTCAGGAGGGACTAGAAGGCCCTGCTCGTTAGAGCTTACAATCTTATAAAGTCCCACCCCTTGCTCTCAATTTTAAGATAAAAACAACGTTTTTTTGCTAGAAAATTACTTAGAAAAAAAAATGTATCATGTTTTGGGGGTTCTAACACCCTAGAGAAAAAAAATAGCGATCATTGCGATACTTTTTGTCACACTGTATTTGCACAGCAGTCTTACAAGCGCACTTTTTTGGAAACAAATTCACTTCTTTGAATAAGGGTCCTTTCACACGGGGCGGATCAGTGATGATCCGCCCCGTGGATATCCGCTTGCTCAGCGGGGATCGCCGGAGCGATCTCCGCTGAGCAGGAAGATGACAGGTCCGTCTCTGCACACTGCGCAGGGACGGACCCGTCACAGCGCCGCTCTCCCCTATGGGAGATCGGGTGACGACTGATAGAAAAATAGCTTTTTCCTCCGTCACACTTTTTCGGATCGGAGCGGGTTGGATGTCAGCGGACATGTCACCGCTGACATCCGACGCTCCATAGAGCATCCGTTAAGGTCCGCCTGAAAAACTGACAGGCGGGCCTGAACGGAACGGTAGTGTGAAAGGGGCCTAAAACACACACCCATACATATACATATATATATATATATATATATATATATATATATATACACATATACACATATACATATACATATATATATACATATATACACATACATACATACATACATACATACATACATACATATACATACATACATATACACACACACACACACACACATTCACACATTCACACATTCACAATGTGTGCATTCACAAAAGTGAATTTAACCACTTCAATACAGGGCACTTATACACCTTCCTGCCCAGACCAAATTTTGAGCTTTCAGCGCTGTCGCACTTTGAATGACAATTGCGCGGTCATGCTACACCGTACCCAAGCTAAACTTTTATCATTTTGTTCCCACAAATAGAGATTTCTTTTGGTGGTATTTGATCACCTCTGGGATTTTTCTTTTCTGCTAAACAAATAAAAAAAGCAGAAAATTTTGAAAAAAATATTTTTTTTTGTTTCAATTACAAAACTTTGTAAATAAGTATGTTTTCTCCTTCACTGATGGGCACTGACGGGGCCGCAGTGACTGACACTGATAAGGCGGCACTGATGGGCACCAATGAAGTGGCACTGATATGCAACACAGATAGACACTGATAGGTGGCACTGATGGGCGGCACTGTAGTGTACAGCAGGGCTCGACAAACGCCAGGTCGCCAATGCGACCAGAAATCGCAACCTGGCGCCTAAGCTGCCACCAGCCCACTCACTATTGATGCCCCAGACATGCAGCAGCATTAACACTGACTGCCGTCCTCCTCCCTCCTCCACACTCAGTGGCACCGCGCTGAGTGTGTGAAACTCACAAGCAATGGAGAGAGGAGGATCGGTCAGCCTGATGTCGGGGTGGGCGGGACCCAGCGGCTATCAAACACCAGCCAATGGGATCTGGGCGGGCCGCTACGTGTATATGGCCCGCCCCTTTTTTTAAGCAGCCCAATCGTTGGCTGGTGTTTGATAGCTGCTGAGTCCCGCCCACCCCGGCCGGGTCCCGCCCACCCCGACATCAGGCTGAAATCTGACATATCCGCCTCTCTGTTACTTGTCTGTTTCACACCCCGGCTGGGTCCCGCCCATTTCGACATTAAGCTAAATTCTGACAGCTCCTCTGTTACATTTCAGTAACAGAGTGCTACGTGTTAAACCTGCCAGTGCCACCGCCAATCAGTGCCACCTGCTAGTGCCAACCAGTGCCACCTCCAATCAATTCCACCTGCAACCACCAACCAGTGCCACCTGTCACCGCCAATCAGTGCCAGCGCCAACCAGTGCCACCGCCAACCAGTGCCACCTGCCAGTGTCAGTGCCACCGCCAATCAGTGCCACCTGCTAGTGCCAACCAGTGCCACCGCCAATCAATACCACCTGCCAGTGCCACCTGCCACCGCCAATCAGTGCCACCTGCCACCACCTACCAATGCCACCACCAACCAGTGCCACCTGCCAATGCCAACCAGTGCCACTGCCAATCAGTGCCACCTGCCAGTGCCACCGTCAATTAGTGCCAACTAGTGCCACCGCCAACCAGTGCCACCTGCCAACACCAACCAGTGCCACCTCCAATCAGTGCCATCTGTCAGTGACAACTAGTGCCACCGCCAATCAGTGCCATCTGCCAGTGACAACTAGTGCCACCGCCAACCAGGGCCACCTGCCATCACCAACCAGGGCCACCTGCCATCACCAACCAGGGCCACCTGCCAGTGCCATAATTGATCAGCACAGACCCCCCCGTCAATGGAGCAGCCAATCGGCTCTCCTCTATTCGTGTCTGACAGATGCGAGTGAGGAAAAGCCGATCACCGGCTCTTCCTATTTACACTGTGATCAGCCGTGATTGGACACGGCTGATCACATGGTAAAGAGTCTCCGTCAGGGGGTTCTAAGTAATTTTCTAGCAATAAAAACTGTTTTTAACTTGTAACCATCACATAAAAAAAAAAAAAAAAAAAAAAAAAGGAGGCCTGGTCTTAGGTTTAAAAAAATAAAAATTAAAGTGTCAGCTTCGTTGGCTGTAAAGTATAGGAGGGTTTAGTGCCGCTGTAATCAGTTGCAGACTTTGCAGCCAGTTTGTATTTCACTCCGAAACAGAAACTCGCCCGGATAGCATTGAGACCTGAAAACTGGTCTATCTGCTTAGGTAATGTGGCTCACGTCAGTTTCCTGCTCCATTATAAACCCCTCCCCATTGGCTTTTCGAAAGTTGGTATTTGCAAATGAATAGGCCCCACCACCCAAGTGACAATATGTGGAGCTGTGAATAGGTCAATCAGGCCTTGGGTTTAGCAACATAAAATGAAATGGAAAAAAAATAAAATAAATAAAAAAGGTAGGAGGACAAAATCTGCAGGACAGTTCCAGGTAGTGGGAGAGAGGAGGGGAAACAGACACTGGGCTCAATTCATCATTTAATATAAAAATAATAATAATAATAAAAAAAAAAAAAAACCCACACAGCATTAAAACAGCCCATAGCTTTTTTGGAGTTTCTTTTGTGATTCACTAAAACACGTTATTAAAATACCGCATTCGCCATTTTATAAAGTGATGTAGTATTTGAGTTGCGAAAATATGCGGTACATGAGGCCGGCACATGCCGGCGCCCTAATTGGGCCTGGTATGAATGGGGGGGGGCCACCAACACTGCGCTTTTTATTTTTTTATGCTGGCTCTGCTTTGGTTTACATTCTACTGCCAGTAAGAGATCTCACTGAGAGCAGGAAAGTCAAAGTGGTTAGAGAATGCGGCGGGTGCCGGCTCCTAGTTAGTTATTCACTTGGTTGTTGAGGCAGCACCCACCAGTGTCATGAACAACCAGCCATTTCTTGGCTCCTTCACAACCAGCTGTTTTTTTTTTGGAAATAAGCAACACAAAAGTTCCTAGATCTTACATCAGGGATCTGCAATTAGCGGACCTCCAGCTGTTGCAAAACTACAAGTCCCATCATGCCTCTGCCTCTGGGTGTCATGCTTGTGGCTGTCAGAACCTTGCTATGCCTCATGGGAATTGTAGTTCTGCAACAGCTGGAGGTCCGCTAATTGCATATCCCCGTCTTACATGGTCAAGTGGTTCTACAAGCACAAAGTTTTTTTAGTTTTTTTTTTTTATCTTCATGTATTCTTTGCACAACTCTGGGTTTACACTATTGTGATGCAGGAACCGGCGTTATTCCAGTGTCGGATCCTGCATTGCATCTCCCTCACAGGCAGTTCACACTGCACTCCGTGTACAGCTGTGGGTGTCAATACAAAGTTTACCGCTTCCCGACCACCTCACACAGATATACTGCGGCAGAAGGGCACGTACAGGCACAATCACGTACCTGTACGGTGGCCTTTAAGAGGCGGGTTGTCAGCGCGTGCAACCAACGAGAGATTCTTAAGCGTGATCACGTGTCCCACAGACTTGATGTCCGCGGGGATACCTGCGATCGTCTCACAGAGAGGAAGAACGTGGAAATGCCGATGTAAACAAACACCTCCCCGTTCTGCCTGGTGACACTGATCAGCTCTCCCTCTAATCGGGAGTGGTTTATAGCTTTTGTGCAAACCAATCAATAAACACGTATTGCGTTTTTGTTTTTTTTTTTCAACCAAAAATATGTAGAATACATATTGGCCTAAACTGAGGAAAAAAAAATATATATATATATTTTTTTGGGGGGGATTCATTATAGCAAAAAATTATGATTTTTTTTCATAATTTTAGCTTTTTTGTTTATATCGCAAAAAATAAAAAACCACAAAGGTGATCAAATAAAACCAAAAGAAAGCTCTATTTGTCTGAGAAAAGGGACGTCAATTTTGTTTGGGAGCCACGTCGCACGACCGCGCAATTATGAATTAAATCGACGCAGTGCCGAATCACAAAAAAAAAAAACGCTCTGGTCTTTGGCCAGCCTAATGACACCACCGGATCAGTTCGCAGTGCGAACTGTGAATTCGGACAGGGATTGGATCACATGGGTGTTCACAAAAAAAAAAGTTCCTGCACCATTTCTGCGTGAATCCAATGCGAGTTCAGACGACTGTATGGCTGAATTCGCATTTCACAGACATCGCATGTGATCTGCACAGCAATGCGGTGCAGATGACATGCAATCTCTGCGTTCGCAATAGTGTGAACCCAGGCTGCAGGTGAAAGGTGTGCAGCAAACACCCACCTCCCCCCCCCCCCAGCCCTCCTAATACTTACCTGAGCCCCCTCTCAATCCAGCGAGCCTTTTCTCTTTGGGGACTAGCACTCCTGATTGGCTTTTGGCAGCAGCCAGTGAACCAATCAGGATATGGAGGGGGCGGTGCCTGAACCAAGGCACAGCTCTGTGTGTGTGAAGGGACACACAGGCGCAGGTCGGGAGCGCTGTTGCTTGGCTGCCCCCAGAGCAAGCTGCATGCTATGGAGGAAACCCGACAGGAGGGAGGGTCCAGGAGCGCTGGCGAGGGACCCAAGAAGGAGGAGGATCTGGACTGCTCTGTGCAAAACCATTACACAGAGCAGGCAAGTATTAAAGTCTTTTGCTTTTTTTTTTTTTTAAATACCACTTTAATAGGGGAGATTTTGCATTACTTCTCTTTCCAATGACTCCAAAGGAAGCTAGCAAAATCTCCTTAAAGTGGGGTACCCCCTAAAAAAAAAAATTAAAAGTCAGCAGCTACAAATACTGCAGCTGCTGGCTTTTAATAATCGGACACTTACCTGCCCCAGGGTCCAGCGATGCGGGGGAACGAAGCCCCCCCTCGCTCCCCGCTACGCTCGCGGCGTCATGCATACTGTGGGCACCCGGCTGTGGCTTCACAGCCGGGCACCCACTGCGCATGCGCGAGCGGCACAGGGCGCTGTGATACGCCGTACAGTCACCTGGGACACGTGACAGGTCCCAGGTGAATGTGCGGCGCGAGGGGAAGTGATGTCACCAGCCCAGGCAATGAAGAAGGCAGATTACGACGGACCCCCTAGCAACCGGTATTTAGAGGTGAGTAAAACAATTTTTTTTTGCCAATTATTTTTTTTTTTTTTTTTTACGAATTTTAAACAGCTTTTAATTTTTTGGTGGCAACACCACTTTAATGGACAGAAAGGTACCAAAAAAAAGAAATCCCAAAAGGGTTTACAGTCCTTATTCAAGAAGTGCTTACCACCTGTATTGACATTGGGGAGATCAGGCTTACTATCAGTATCAGTGACCATATGGGAAGAGAGTGGAAATCTCTGCAACCGCGGGTGACAGACAGCAATTAAATCCGACAGGAGGTTTAAACCTCTCTCTGCTTTAAATCTAAAAATAAAATAAGAAATGTGTCCTAGAAAAGAGTTATGGAAAAGCATACCTTAATTCCGCTGCAATGTCCTGGCCTTGCCTTGCCTTTACATAATGAAAAGGTCTCTGCGTCGGTTGCTCAGGCCCGCCTCCAGTAAGCGGTTAGGTAACGTTATCTCAAGGTGGCTCAGCTCGCCTCCCCCCATAAGCCTCACATTTTACCAGCACAGACGGTCTCCCCTCATATAAACCCCACAGTGACAAGTTAACATGTGAAATCCGACGAACGCCGACACGCCACCTGTGCTCGCACACCGTAACGTCTCCCCGCAGACACCGTTATGTAGGTCATTTGGCTTTAGAGTCCACATTTACAGATGCAATACGGTCTAAACCTGGCTGAGACAGGGACTGTGCAGAGGAGAAAATCCTAATCTTCTCAGGAAGACCTCACCTGTCCTGCTTACTGCAGACAGACGCCCCCCCCTGATTGATCTATTCAACTGTAATTACTCCGGACATTTCTTGGTCATTGACCATCTACTGCAAGATACATTCCTAAGCCGTGACCAGGCCTACAACTGCACAGGCAAAAAAAAGAGAGAGGCGTTCCTTTATTGACATGTAACTGATCAATAAAGCTATTAGCTGCCTGTTAACAAAACCTCTCTGGCAGCGAAGGGTTATTTGCAGTTTTTTTTTTCTGCACACGTTAAAAAAAATAAAATAAAAAAAAAAAAAAAAGGTATTTTTGCCCTGAAAATTGCATAAAACCTCCAAAACATCATACTTTCTGAAAGCAGACACCCTAGAGCAGTGATGGCGAACCTTGGCACCCCAGATGTTTTGGAACTACATTTCCCATGATGCTCCACTACAATGCAGTGTAGTTGAGCATCATGGGAAATGTAGTTTCAAAACATCTGGGGTGCCAAGGATCGCCATCACTGCCCTAGAGCAAGGATCTGCAATTAGCGGACCTCCAGCTGTCCCATCATCCCTCCGCCTCTAGGTGTCATGCTTGTGGCTGTCAGTCTTGCTATGCCTCATGGGACTTGTAGTTCTGCAACAGATGGAGGTCCGCTAATTGCATAGCCCCGCCCTAGAGAATAAAATGATGGTTACACTTTTTTTTATGTTACACAATATTAGCGCAAAGGTCTAGCGTTTCATAACCATGTCCTCAAGTATCCCCAACAGGCCATGTTTTTTGAATTTCTCTAAGGCTACTTTCACACTGGGGCGGGGGCGTCGGCGGTGAAGCAGCGATATATTTAGCGCCGCTTTTCCATCGTCTTAGCGGCGCTATTCAGCCGCTAGCGGGACAGTTTTAACCCTTGCTTGTAGGGGTGCAACGGATCGTCACCGATCCGTGATCCGAACGGGTCAACCCGTTCAGATCGGCACACTACGCGATTCTCTGATCACGTGGCTTTGGAAAAAGGCCGCGGCTTCGGCCTAGCTCCGGAGCGGCAGCCATCTTGGTGCACCCGACAGCAGCCACTGTCTCGTCAGGAAGCGACGTTTCGTCGCTGCCATCTTGCTGCATCCCACACTCCTGCACAGTAATGATAGAGTGAGAAGGGGGCAAGCAGACATCTTGCTACACCCACTGGAGTTTTAGATTTCACAGTTACTTTCAAACACAAAACGGAGCTTATATGCTTAAATACAGCATTTGTAAATCCGACGGACTGATGTTAAATTTTAACCACTTAGGACCGCCTCCTGCACATATACGTCAGCAGAATGGCACGGCCGGGCACAAGCACATACCCTGTACGTTGCTTTTTAAGTACCCAGCCATGGGTCAGGAGCGCGCCGCCGGCTGTGCGCTCCCGACCCGGTCCTGAGCGCCGTGACTGTGGCCGCAGGACCAGCGGTTCAGATCGCCCGCTGGTGTCCCGCGATTGGGTCACAGAGCTGAAGAACGAGGAGAGGTCTGTGTAAACAAACCTCTCCCCGCGCTTCCTACTGAGCCGGTCACCGATCGTCTCTTCCCTTTTATAGGGAAAGACGACCAGTGACATCACATGCCAGGCCACGCCCCCCCTACAATATTTAAAAAAAAAACACACACATAATGTCATACATAACACCTACACTGCCCCCTAGTGGTTAAATCCTTCACTGCCATTTACACAGGAATCAATGCATTTAAATAGCACTGATTGCTGTATAAATGACAATGGTCCCAAAACGTGTCAAAAATGTCCAATGTGTCCGCCATAATGTCACAGTCACAAAAATCGCTGATCGCTGCCATTACTAATTGCGATTTTTTTTAACCAAAAATAAGAATACGTATCGGCCTAAACTGAGGAAAAAAATTTTTTATATATTTTTGGGGATATTATAGAAAAAAAGTAATAAATATTGCATTTTTTTCAAAATTGTCGCCTTTTTTTTTGTTTATAGAGCAAAAAATAAAAACCGCAGAGGTGATCAAATACCACCAAAAGAAATCGCTATTTGTGGTAAAAAAAAGGACGCCAATTTTGTTTGTGCAGTCGTGCAACGTGGCTCCCAATTGTCAGTTAAAGCGACGCAGTGCCGAATCGCAAAAAGGGGCTTGGTCCTTTGGCTGCAAATTGGTCCGGGGCTTAAGTGGTTAAAAGCAGCAGCAAACCTGCTGACCCTACATGGTTGCTAAAGTGACAGAACAACTCTGATTTTCACATTTAACATTTAGGTCAAGAACCCTGACCCTTAAAGGCCGTACACACTGTTTATTGGTTCAATAGAAACCGGACATTCAGCCCACGTGCCGGGCCGCCTCCTGTCAAAGGGGCATGACCGACTTCTGCCGAATGGCTGAGTGCGCTTATTGGACTGTTCTGAGCATAGGGAAAGGCCCCCCCAGCCAGAACACAATAGCTCAGCAGGGGAGATAGCTGTACTAACGTCGGATTGTTAGTGCAACAGATCCACCTAAGCGGTCAATTTATTTATTTTTTTGTTCAGCCTGCTGAGTTGAACGAAGAATAAAAAAAAAAAAAAAAAAAATGAATAGTGTGTACCAGGCTTTAAAGAGGAAGTAAACCCTGTGGGTTTACTTCCTCTTTTTTTCCCTGCAAAGGTAAAGCATAATGGACTACTATGCATCGCATAGTAGCTCATTATGTGTCACTTACCTGACACAGGAGCCAGCGAAGTCGCCGCTGTCCCCTGTAGTCCGCCGCATCCATGTTGCTTGTGGCGTCTCGCAGCTCCGACGAATCACAGCGGCGCAACCGCGATGACGTCACTCCCGCGCATGCGCACGGGAGTCGCGTCTCGCAGCTCCGCCGCTGCCATACGGCGAAGCCGCGATGACGTCACTCCCGCGCATGCGCACGGGAGTCGACAAATTTGGCAAATCCATTCTTGGATTTGCCGCATTTAGTGCGCCTGCGCGCCGCTGTCTACGGCGCATGCGCCGTAGACAGCGGTGCCCATTTTCGGGCAAATATCTCCTAAACCATATAGGTTTAGGAGATATTGCTTGGACCTACAGGTAAGCCTTAATCTAGGCTTACCTATAGGTCCAAGTTGTTTGGAAGGGTTTACTTCCTCTTTAAAGTAGAAGTATGGCCAAAGCTGGTTTGGCCAGGCTTCTCTTCTGAGTCACAGAAGTGCACTTAATTCTGGTAAAGCCCACTATCAGCCGACACAGAGCCAGTCCAGGCTCTGCAGGGATCCCAACAATAATGTCGGGATCCACCCAGATGCTAGCGTGGCCTCTCAGAGTGCCGCCGAGATCCTGAGCCAGCCGTTCCTGCCCCCTGCATAGTGAGTAAAGCACTGGAGGAACAGAGCAGTGGCTTCACTGCTCAGTGAAGTCTGATAACAGAGATCATGTGATCGCTCGGTTTTCGGTATTGGAGCCAGCGGGTCACAGCTTCAGTATCAAATCAATACTGAAGCCACATAGCCGAGTGAGTATGTATGTATGTTTGTTTTTTTGGAATCCCGCACTTCTCTTATAACCACTTGCTTACTGGGCACTTAAACACCCTTCCTGCCCAGACCAATTTTCAGCTTTCGGTGCTCTCACACTTTGAATGACAATTAGTCAGTCATGCAACACTGTACCCAAATTAATTTTTTGTCCTTTTTTTCACACAAATAGAGCTTTCTTTTGGTGGTATTTGATCACCTCTGGGGTTTTTATTTTTTGCGCTATAAATGAAAAAAGACCGAACATTTTGAAAAAAAAAACACGCATATTTCTTTGTTTCTCTGACAAAATTATGCAAATTATTAATTTTTCTTCATAAATTTTGGCCACAATTTATACTGCTACATATCTTTGGTAAAAATAACCCAAGTTAGTGGATATTATTTGGTCTTTGTGAAAGTTATAGAGTCTACAAGCTGTGGTGCGAATCATACAAAATTGATCACATCTGATGTACTGGTGGCCGATCTCACTTCTTGTGACCCGAACAAGCCAGGAAAGTACAAATACCCCCCAAATGACCCCTTTTTGGAAAGTAGACATTCCAAGGTATTTAGTAAGAGGCATGGTGAGCTTTTTGATGTTGTCATTTTTTCCCCACAATTCTTTGCAAAATTAAGATTTTTTATTTTATTTTT
This sequence comes from Lithobates pipiens, assembly GCF_037356315.1. Classification (NCBI taxonomy): domain Eukaryota; kingdom Metazoa; phylum Chordata; class Amphibia; order Anura; family Ranidae; genus Lithobates; species Lithobates pipiens. The sequence continues at coordinate 10,644,953 of NW_027507786.1, forward strand.
TTTCCACAAAATTGTCATTGTAATAGGTTATTTTTCTCACATGGCATGTGTATACCACAAATGACACCCCCAAAAAAATTCTGCTACTCCTCCTGAGTATTACAATACCACATGTGTGGGACTTTTCCACAGCCTGGCCACATAGAGAGGCCCAACATGCAGGGAGCGCCATCAGGTGTTCTAGGAGCATAAATTACACATCTAACTTGTTGACTACCTATTACACTTTTGAAGGCCCTGGAGCACCAGGACAATGACACATGGCACCGATGACAGATGGCACCGATGAGTGGCATTGATGACACGTGACACCAGATTGCACATGACATGTGACACCAGATGGCACGTGACACTGACAGGTGGCACTAATATGTGGCACTGATGACAGATGGCACTGATGACAGGTACGTTGCTTTTTAAGTGTCCAGCCATGGGTCAGGAGCGCGCCGCCGGCCGTGCGCTCCCGACCCGGTCCTGAGCTCCGTGACCGTAAACAGTTTGAAGGCAAGTGCATATGGTTGGTACCCCCTTGCAGCTTTGAGACCAGGGTTCAATTCATCTTCATGTCATCCCAATTTTTGCAAATGTTTCCCTTGGGACCTTTCAGAATCATAGATGGATTGTCCTTTCCCCAAATCAGCCCTACAGTCCATCAGAGGGAGGTGTTCCCGAGTTCCATCACAGGGGTATTTGTCCTGCAGTTAGACTTTCCAGGTGCCATCAAGTTTCTTCATCATTCTCACCGACTTCAAGTGATTGTAAAGGCAGAAGGTGCAGTCTATGCATTAAAGCGATTTTAAAGAGGAAGTAAACCCTGATGGGTTTACTTCCTCTTTTTTTCCCTGCAAAGGTAAAGCATAATGGACTACTATGCATCGCATAGTAGCTCATTATGTGTCACTTACCTGACACAGGAGCCAGCAAAGTCGCCGCTGATCCCTGTAGTCCGCCGCACCCCATCTTGCTGGTGGCGCATGCGCACGGGAGTCGCGTCTCGCAGCTCCGCCGCTGCCATTCGGCGAAGCCGCGATGACGTCACTCCCGCGCATGCGCACGGGAGTCGACAAATTAGGCAAATCCATTCTTGGACTTGCCCGCATTTAGTGCGCCTGCGCGCCGCTGTCTACGGCGCATGCGCCGTAGACAGCGGTGCCCATTTTTTTTTCGGGCAAATATCTCCTAAACCATATAGGTTTAGGAGATATTGCTTGGACCTACAGGTAAGCCTTAATCTAGGCTTACCTGTAGGTCAAAGTGGTTTGAAGGGGTTTACTTCCTCTTTAAGGGTTTGTTATATATATTGGCCTCAAACCTCGTCTTCTGGGGTCCCGCGGCGGCTCTCGCAGCTCCTCCCCACATCAGATAACCCCCTGGGGGAAGCGCTCCCTTGGGGGTTCACCTTGCGGGGCACGCTCCAGAGTCCCTCATTCAGCATCCATAGAGGCCGAATACAGGTCTCAGCCCTTACTCCCACACACGCACACCACCTGCATCATTGGATTAGATTGACAGCAGTGGGAGCCAATGGCTGCGCTGCTATCAATCTATACGACCAAGAGCCAAGAACCCCGGTCTGAGAAACCGCGTGTCCCTGTGGGTCAAGTTCTAGGACTCAGGTAAGTAAAATGGGGGGTGGGGGGCTGCTGCACACTTAGGGACAGGCTGTTTTTTCACTCTTTAGGTGCAGAACGGTGAAA
>NW_027507786.1:10646849-10857828 GCF_037356315.1 Lithobates pipiens
ATAGTGGATATACTAGGGGGGCCATAGTGGATATACTAGGGGGGCCATAGTGGATATACTAGGGGGGCCATAGTGGATATACTAGGGGGACCATAGTGGATATACTAGGGGGGCCATAGTGGATATACTAGGGGGGCCATAGTGGATATACTAGGGGGACCATAGTGGATATACTAGGGGGACCATAGTGGATATACTAGGGGGACCATAGTGGATATAATAGGGGGACCATAGTGGATATAATAGGGGGACCATAGTGGATATAATAGGGGGACCATAGTGGATATACTAGGGGGACCATAGTGGATATAATAGGGGGACCATAGTGGATATAATAGGGGGACCATAGTGGATATAATAGGGGGACCATAGTGGATATAATAGGGGGGACCATAGTGGATATACTAGGGGGACATGGGGACCATAGTGGATATACTGGGGGGGGGACCATAGTGGATATACTGGGGGGGGACCATAGTGGATATACTGGGGGGGGGGACCATAGTGGATATACTGGGGGGGGGACCATAGTGGATATACTGGGGGGGGGACCATAGTGGATATACTGGGGGGGGGACCATAGTGGATATACTGGGGGGGGACCATAGTGGATATACTAGGGGGGCCATAGTGGATATACTAGGGGGGCCATAGTGGATATACTAGGGGGGCCATAGTGGATATACTAGGGGGGCCATAGTGGATATACTAGGGGGGCCATAGTGGATATACTAGGGGGGCCATAGTGGATATACTAGGGGGGCCATAGTGGATATACTAGGGGGGACCATAGTGGATATACTAGGGGGACCATAGTGGATATACTAGGGGGACCATAGTGGATATACTAGGGGGACCATAGTGGATATACTAGGGGGACCATAGTGGATATACTAGGGGGGCCATAGTGGATATACTAGGGGGGCCATAGTGGATATACTAGGGGGGCCATAGTGGATATACTAGGGGGGCCATAGTGGATATACTAGGGGGGCCATAGTGGATATACTAGGGGGGCCATAGTGGATATACTAGGGGGACCATAGTGGATATAATAGGGGGACCATAGTGGATATAATAGGGGGACCATAGTGGATATAATAGGGGGACCATAGTGGATATAATAGGGGGACCATAGTGGATATAATAGGGGGACCATAGTGGATATAATAGGGGGACCATAGTGGATATAATAGGGGGACCATAGTGGATATAATAGGGGGACCATAGTGGATATACTGGGGGGTGGGCCATAGTGGATATACTGGGGGGTGGGCCATAGTGGATATACTAGGGGGGCCATAGTGGATATACTAGGGGGGCCATAGTGGATATACTAGGGGGGCCATAGTGGATATACTAGGGGGGCCATAGTGGATATACTAGGGGGGCCATAGTGGATATACTAGGGGGGCCATAGTGGATATACTAGGGGGGCCATAGTGGATATACTAGGGGGACCATAGTGGATATACTAGGGGGGCCATAGTGGATATACTAGGGGGGCCATAGTGGATATACTAGGGGGGCCATAGTGGATATACTAGGGGGACCATAGTGGATATACTAGGGGGACCATAGTGGATATACTAGGGGGACCATAGTGGATATAATAGGGGGACCATAGTGGATATAATAGGGGGACCATAGTGGATATAATAGGGGGACCATAGTGGATATAATAGGGGGACCATAGTGGATATAATAGGGGGACCATAGTGGATATAATAGGGGGACCATAGTGGATATAATAGGGGGACCATAGTGGATATAATAGGGGGACCATAGTGGATATAATAGGGGGACCATAGTGGATATAATAGGGGGACCATAGTGGATATAATAGGGGGACCATAGTTCTGCTTTGGCAGTTAGCCTTAAAAAAAAAAAAAAAAAAAAAAAAAAAAAAGAGTCCGTGAAATGATTATGGAGCGTGTAATCTTCTATTAGTCCTGTCCATCATCACTGGCAGAGCACGAGATCGTCTGGATTGCAAAACTGCGTTCTCCGTATTCCTTCGACAAATGCCGGCCAGCTCAGGCAACGTTTCCAGTAATACAATTATTCTCTGAAGGCCTATTCTGAGCGCACACACAGTCCCCTCTACAAATCCAACTTAATGCACTGCTGTCAGTCTATTCCCTGAACTGGATATACCAGGCACTTCATAACATGATCATAATGTAGTTATGTGTTTAGGTAGTGATATGTATTAACAAGACCCAATGATACAGCATCATAATGAGGCAAGTCTAAAATCCGGGCCCTAAGGCCGGCCATACACAGAGCAAATTTCTCTCTTTTTTTTTTTCTATGGCGCTGCTGTGCGTCTGCCACAGCTCTGCACATTTGTGTTCCGTGGCAAAGTGCACAATTTTCTAGGGCTGCAACTAACGATTATTTTCATAATCGATTAGTTGGCCGATTATTGTTTCGATTAATAGCCTTAAAAAAAAAAAAAAAAAAAAAAGTGGGTCAAATTGACGTTCATTTTCAACCACAGTGACGGGAAAATTTAGACATAGAAAACTTCTTAGTCAAAGGATTTTTTCAGACAGTGTACGGTATGTTGTTTTCGTTCAGAAATTACATTCATTTTAAAAACAAGGGAAAATTTCAAACAAAATTCTTTCGTTCAGCGAATGTACAAAGATTTTTTGTCTGAATATTCTCATCCGAAAATTGATCCGTGTGACCAGCATAAGGCTCGGTACACACCTACGCAGTTTGCTTTTGATCCGTTTCTGCAGTGCTTTTTGCTGTGCATTTTGATTTCTGCGCACGTGATTTTACTGCAATTTGCATTTTTTTGGGCCAGATTAAAAAACACAAATTGCTGCAAAAACACACAATACATGCTTTTCTGCAGCTTCTCCGTTGAAGTATATTGAACCAGTAAAGCACCATATTGCATTAAAAGTCCCCGACTCCTTTCAGATGTCAATGTGTCACATAAGAATTCATGTAAATGAACTGTGGTGCATTTCTGCAAATAGCACCAAAAACACATAGATGTGAACCAGTTATAACACGTTTAGTAACATAATGGGGTTAAAAAAAAACTAAAATTAGCCCTTTATAGTAGAAAAAGCAGATAATCACTACTGGAAGGGGTTCTTTTTTGTACTGTAGAACTGTGAAAGTAATATTTACAGTAGTGATTATTTGCTCTTTGTACTATAAAGGGCTCATTTTAGTTTTTTTTTTTAACCCCGTTATGGTACTGGCTGATGAATCGATTATGAAAATAGTAATCGATTAATTTCATAATCGATTAGTTGTCGATGAATCGATTAGTTGTTTCAGCCCTACAATTTTGCACACATTCCTGCAACAGGGTGTCCCCCGTTCCCCCACAACACAGGGTGTCCCCCCCATTTCCCCCACAACACAGGGTGTCCCCCCCATTTCCCCCACAACACAGGGTGTCCCCCCCCATTTCCCCCACAACACAGGGTGTCCCCCCATTCCCCCACAACACAGGGTGTCCCCCCATTCCCCCACAACACAGGGTGTCCCCCCATTCCCCCACAACACAGGGTGTCCCCCCATTCCCCCACAACACAGGGTGTCCCCCCATTCCCCCACAACACAGGGTGTCCCCCCATTCCCCCACAACACAGGGTGTCCCCCCATTCCCCCACAACACAGGGTTCCCCCCATTCTCCCACAACACAGGGTTCCCCCCATTCTCCCACAACACAGGGTGTCCCCCGTTTCCCCCACAACACAGGGTGCCCCCCATTCCCCACAACACAGGGTGCCCCCCATTCCCCACAACACAGGGTGTCCCCCCATTCCCCACAACACAGGGTGCCCCCCATTCCCCCACAACACAGGGTGCCCCCCATTCCCCCACAACACAGGGTGCCACGTTTTCCTGCATGGAGAGGCACAGGCGTTCCATGCATCCCTGTGCAGACAGTCCCACTCATGTAAATTGGAATGCAGCAGCTACAAAGACACAGTCGCTACTCCCAAATTTGACCTCTGTGTACCCTGCTGAACACACTGTGTACAGCACCACACACACACACACACACACACACGTCTGTGCAGTTGCTGGGTAGCACCCTGTGTAGGAAAACATGTCCCTGGCATGGCTGTACACTGTAGTATGTATGCCCCATGTGGACAAGGCTGAAGACAAATACTATACAAAGTAGTACCGTAGTCTTACAACACTATAAAGCAGAAGCACATGTTTGTGGAAAACCTAAAAATCCTTCAGCAACTTTATGATGTCAATGCTAAAACAAAATCACATCTGGTGCCAATACTGAAAATTATCCAATAGAAGAAATTGGACACTTTGTTCCAGTCTAGGAGCTGAAACAACTAAATCGGCATCATCTGTTTATGAAAATAGTTGACAACAATTTTCACAATCGATTGGTCAGCCGATTAGTTGGCCTGCATACAGAATGCATTATTTGTTTACATATCAGGAAATACACAGTGCAGCACACAGAATACAGCTCAGTACACCATCCATCCATGCCAGTATACACAGTGCAGCACACATACAGCTCAGTACACCCTCCGTAGATGCCAGTATACACAGTGCAGCACACATTGAGCTCAGTACACCATCCATACATGCCAGTATACACAGTGCAGCACACAGAATACAGCTCAGTACACCATACATCCATGTCAGTATACACAGTGCAGCACGCATCCAGCTCAGTACACCCTCCATCCATGTCAGTATACACAGTGCAGCACACATACAGCTCAGTACACCCTCCATCCATGTCAGTATACACAGTGCAGCACACATACAGCTCAGTACACCATCCATCCATGTCAGTATACACAGTGCAGCACACATACAGCTCAGTACACCATCCATCCATGTCAGTATACACAGCACAGCACACATACAGCTCAGCACACCCTCCATCCATGTCAATATACACAGCGCAGCACAAATACTATACCTGCACGATTCTGGCCAAAATGAGACTCACAATTTTTCCTGCTTAGGACATAAAAGATCACGATTCTCGCAATGTAAAAATCTTTCACATTATACAAAAAAAATTAAATAAAAACAAAAAATGGGCTAACTTTACTGTTTTTTTTTTTTTTTTTTAATTCCTTAAAGCTATTTTTTCAAACAATTGCATTTGAAAGACCACTGTGCAAATACAGTGTGACATAAAATATAACAACCACCATTTTATTCTCTAGTGCAGTGACTGTGAATCTTGGCATCCCAGATGTTTTGGAACTACATTTCCCATGATGCTCCACTACACTGCAGAGTGCATGAGAATCATGGGAAATGTAGTTCCAAAACATCTGGGGTGCCGAGGTTCGCCGTCACTGCTCTAGGGTGTTTATATATTTTTTTATTTTTTTTGGGGGGGTGTAAGTAATTTTCTAGACAAAAAAAATATTTTAACTTGAAACCAACAAAAACGTCAGAAAAAGGTTTAGTGTTTAAGTGGTTAAACTTTTTTCACTTACAAAGTCTATTCCATTAACAAATTGTTACAATGTTTATACCCAAATTCAACTGATAAAGAATGTTTTGATTCTTGGCAGACTGCCTGTTTTTTCTCTCTTTTTGAGGGCTGTGGCTTCAGAAGAGCCGAGAGAATTCTTGGCGTAGAAAGAATTGTGAAACACTTTAATCATCAAGAATCGTTATCGCAATCTTGACTAATCCTGCAGCTCTACATAATACAGCTCAGTACACCATCCATACATGTCAGTATACACAGTGCAGCACACCATCAATCCATGTCAGTATACACAGCGCAGCACACATACAGCTCAGTACACCCTCCATCCATGTCAGTATACACAGCGCAGCACACATGCTGCTCAGTACACCATCCATCCATGTCAGTATACACAGCTCAGCACACCATCCATCCATGTCAGTATACACAGCTCAGCACACACCGCTCAGCGCACCTTCCATCCATGTCAGTATACACAGTGCAGCACACCTTCCATACATGTCAGTATACACAGTGCAGCACACCTTCCATACATGTCAGTATACACAGTGCAGCACACGTACAGCTCAGTACACCATCCATACATGTCAGTATACACAGTGCAGCACACATACAACTCAGTACACCATCCATACATGTCAGTGAGTTGCTGATGACTTGTGAATGTTTGTAATGCAATGCTTCATGGGACATGTAGTTCTGGGCAAGAGAAAAAAAAAAAAAAAAAAAAAAAAAGTGAGAGATTTTAGAAAAGGAAGACTTTTTTTTAACCTTGCTATAGGGTAACTTTATACTATACTTTGCAGCTTGCTATAGGAGCAACCTATAAGCATGCTTCTTACATAATTAGTCAGATTGAAAAAAAAAAAAAAAACACAAGTCCATCTAGTTCAACCATAACTAGCTTCTGCTTCTCAATGATTTAAGCTGGCCATACATATTGATTTTTGGACAAAAATATTTTGTATAGAAATTCTTTGTACATTTTATAAAATTAACGAATGTGGTTTAAAAATTTCACTTACTTTTAAAGCGGAGGTCCACCCTAAAATTGACCTTCCGCTCATCGGAATCCCCCCCCCCCCTCCGGCACCACAATTGGCACCTTTCAGGGGGGAGGGGGGTGCAGTTACCTGGATAATCCAGGTAACTGCACCCACTTCCGGGATAGCTCTCTGCGGAAAGGGGAGTAGATTACGCCCCTTTCCGCAAGTGCCCCGCTGCCTGCTGGGAAACACACAAATCCCAGAGGCAGCGGGGACCGTCCTTATTGCGCAGCGCAACTCGCGCATGCGCAGTAGGGAACCGGGGAATGAAGCCGAAAGGCTCAATTTCCTGATTCCCATACCCAAGATGGCGGCGGCAGCACCCGAGTGACGATCTACAGATCGGCTTCGGGTGCCGACATCGCGGGCGCGCTGGACAGGCAAGTGTCACTATTTTAAAAGTCAGCAGCTGCAGTATTTGTAGCTGCTGGCTTTAAAAAAAATAAAAAAAAAAAAAAAAAAAAACGCGGAGTCCCGGTGGACTCCCGCTTTAATATTCAATTTTAAAATTAAATATGGAGGAGCATTATCCAATATAAAAAAATGGAGAAGTTCTTCCCCATCCTTAGGACCCCGTTCTCTGAAGAGATACCCCCCATTTACTACACATACTGATCAAACCCACCAGAACATCTCCTCTCTCGCCTCAAGGAAAGCGGATTAACATTAGAACAGTCACATGGCACGCTGTATGTCGGCTCGGAGCAGGAAGCAGCCGCTGTCATGTGACTGTCAGACAAACTGTATGGCTGAACTTTTAACTGATGGAGATGAGCAACTAATTAAAGGACTGGAATATCATTAGACTTGGCAGCAGGTAACCCAAGTCACAATTGTTTGAAGACTGGTCTGTACATATCAAGTCTATCTCACAGAGCCATACTCCGGCTCAACACATGCAAGGCCTTACTACTGCCCAAGACATGGAGTGAAAAATCTACAACATTCCAACCAAAGGAGAAAGAACGTCTGTTTTTTTTTTTTTTTTAACCACTTAAAGACCGAGCCTCTTTTTCAGACTGTGTTTACAAGATAAAAACATAGTACATAGTATATGAATTATGCCTTTTTATTTTATTCTATCCATTTATTTCTTTTTCTCCCCTCTTATTTTTATTTTTTTGTTATATTTAGTTTTGTTTTCAATTTACCCATGTTTGTAAAAATGTATCCATTGTCTGTTCTACAACTGTTTCAATGATTGCCGACTACTATGTAACTTATGTTGTAAATGATGAAATGCTTTTGGAAGTTATATACCCATTTAGTTGCATGTTAGATTATACAACATGAATAAACAATTTCCTTTTGTGCTGCTGTGTGCTTCATTATTATTATTATAATACAGGATTTATATAGCGCCAACAGTTTGCGCAGCACTTTACAACATGAGGGCAGACAGTACAGCAACAATACAAATCAATTCAGGAGGGACTAGAAGGCCCTGCTCGTTAGAGCTTACAATCTTATAAAGTCCCACCCCTTGCTCTCAATTTTAAGATAAAAACAACGTTTTTTTGCTAGAAAATTACTTAGAAAAAAAAATGTATCATGTTTTGGGGGTTCTAACACCCTAGAGAAAAAAAATAGCGATCATTGCGATACTTTTTGTCACACTGTATTTGCACAGCAGTCTTACAAGCGCACTTTTTTGGAAACAAATTCACTTCTTTGAATAAGGGTCCTTTCACACGGGGCGGATCAGTGATGATCCGCCCCGTGGATATCCGCTTGCTCAGCGGGGATCGCCGGAGCGATCTCCGCTGAGCAGGAAGATGACAGGTCCGTCTCTGCACACTGCGCAGGGACGGACCCGTCACAGCGCCGCTCTCCCCTATGGGAGATCGGGTGACGACTGATAGAAAAATAGCTTTTTCCTCCGTCACACTTTTTCGGATCGGAGCGGGTTGGATGTCAGCGGACATGTCACCGCTGACATCCGACGCTCCATAGAGCATCCGTTAAGGTCCGCCTGAAAAACTGACAGGCGGGCCTGAACGGAACGGTAGTGTGAAAGGGGCCTAAAACACACACCCATACATATACATATATATATATATATATATATATATATATATACACATATACACATATACATATACATATATATATACATATATACACATACATACATACATACATACATACATACATACATATACATATACATACATACATACATACATACATATACACACACACACACACACACATTCACACATTCACACATTCACAATGTGTGCATTCACAAAAGTGAATTTAACCACTTCAATACAGGGCACTTATACACCTTCCTGCCCAGACCAAATTTTGAGCTTTCAGCGCTGTCGCACTTTGAATGACAATTGCGCGGTCATGCTACACCGTACCCAAGCTAAACTTTTATCATTTTGTTCCCACAAATAGAGATTTCTTTTGGTGGTATTTGATCACCTCTGGGATTTTTCTTTTCTGCTAAACAAATAAAAAAAGCAGAAAATTTTGAAAAAAATATTTTTTTTGTTTCAATTACAAAACTTTGTAAATAAGTATGTTTTCTCCTTCACTGATGGGCACTGACGGGGCCGCAGTGACTGACACTGATAAGGCGGCACTGATGGGCACCAATGAAGTGGCACTGATATGCAACACAGATAGACACTGATAGGTGGCACTGATGGGCGGCACTGTAGTGTACAGCAGGGCTCGACAAACGCCAGGTCGCCAATGCGACCAGAAATCGCAACCTGGCGCCTAAGCTGCCACCAGCCCACTCACTATTGATGCCCCAGACATGCAGCAGCATTAACACTGACTGCCGTCCTCCTCCCTCCTCCACACTCAGTGGCACCGCGCTGAGTGTGTGAAACTCACAAGCAATGGAGAGAGGAGGATCGGTCAGCCTGATGTCGGGGTGGGCGGGACCCAGCGGCTATCAAACACCAGCCAATGGGATCTGGGCGGGCCGCTACGTGTATATGGCCCGCCCCTTTTTTTAAGCAGCCCAATCGTTGGCTGGTGTTTGATAGCTGCTGAGTCCCGCCCACCCCGGCCGGGTCCCGCCCACCCCGACATCAGGCTGAAATCTGACATATCCGCCTCTCTGTTACTTGTCTGTTTCACACCCCGGCTGGGTCCCGCCCATTTCGACATTAAGCTAAATTCTGACAGCTCCTCTGTTACATTTCAGTAACAGAGTGCTACGTGTTAAACCTGCCAGTGCCACCGCCAATCAGTGCCACCTGCTAGTGCCAACCAGTGCCACCTCCAATCAATTCCACCTGCAACCACCAACCAGTGCCACCTGTCACCGCCAATCAGTGCCAGCGCCAACCAGTGCCACCGCCAACCAGTGCCACCTGCCAGTGTCAGTGCCACCGCCAATCAGTGCCACCTGCTAGTGCCAACCAGTGCCACCGCCAATCAATACCACCTGCCAGTGCCACCTGCCACCGCCAATCAGTGCCACCTGCCACCACCTACCAATGCCACCACCAACCAGTGCCACCTGCCAATGCCAACCAGTGCCACTGCCAATCAGTGCCACCTGCCAGTGCCACCGTCAATTAGTGCCAACTAGTGCCACCGCCAACCAGTGCCACCTGCCAACACCAACCAGTGCCACCTCCAATCAGTGCCATCTGTCAGTGACAACTAGTGCCACCGCCAATCAGTGCCATCTGCCAGTGACAACTAGTGCCACCGCCAACCAGGGCCACCTGCCATCACCAACCAGGGCCACCTGCCATCACCAACCAGGGCCACCTGCCAGTGCCATAATTGATCAGCACAGACCCCCCCGTCAATGGAGCAGCCAATCGGCTCTCCTCTATTCGTGTCTGACAGATGCGAGTGAGGAAAAGCCGATCACCGGCTCTTCCTATTTACACTGTGATCAGCCGTGATTGGACACGGCTGATCACATGGTAAAGAGTCTCCGTCAGGGGGTTCTAAGTAATTTTCTAGCAATAAAAACTGTTTTTAACTTGTAACCATCACATAAAAAAAAAAAAAAAAAAAAAAAGGAGGCCTGGTCTTAGGTTTAAAAAAATAAAAATTAAAGTGTCAGCTTCGTTGGCTGTAAAGTATAGGAGGGTTTAGTGCCGCTGTAATCAGTTGCAGACTTTGCAGCCAGTTTGTATTTCACTCCGAAACAGAAACTCGCCCGGATAGCATTGAGACCTGAAAACTGGTCTATCTGCTTAGGTAATGTGGCTCACGTCAGTTTCCTGCTCCATTATAAACCCCTCCCCATTGGCTTTTCGAAAGTTGGTATTTGCAAATGAATAGGCCCCACCACCCAAGTGACAATATGTGGAGCTGTGAATAGGTCAATCAGGCCTTGGGTTTAGCAACATAAAATGAAATGGAAAAAAAATAAAATAAATAAAAAAGGTAGGAGGACAAAATCTGCAGGACAGTTCCAGGTAGTGGGAGAGAGGAGGGGAAACAGACACTGGGCTCAATTCATCATTTAATATAAAAATAATAATAATAATAAAAAAAAAAAAAAACCCACACAGCATTAAAACAGCCCATAGCTTTTTTGGAGTTTCTTTTGTGATTCACTAAAACACGTTATTAAAATACCGCATTCGCCATTTTATAAAGTGATGTAGTATTTGAGTTGCGAAAATATGCGGTACATGAGGCCGGCACATGCCGGCGCCCTAATTGGGCCTGGTATGAATGGGGGGGGGCCACCAACACTGCGCTTTTTATTTTTTTATGCTGGCTCTGCTTTGGTTTACATTCTACTGCCAGTAAGAGATCTCACTGAGAGCAGGAAAGTCAAAGTGGTTAGAGAATGCGGCGGGTGCCGGCTCCTAGTTAGTTATTCACTTGGTTGTTGAGGCAGCACCCACCAGTGTCATGAACAACCAGCCATTTCTTGGCTCCTTCACAACCAGCTGTTTTTTTTTTGGAAATAAGCAACACAAAAGTTCCTAGATCTTACATCAGGGATCTGCAATTAGCGGACCTCCAGCTGTTGCAAAACTACAAGTCCCATCATGCCTCTGCCTCTGGGTGTCATGCTTGTGGCTGTCAGAACCTTGCTATGCCTCATGGGAATTGTAGTTCTGCAACAGCTGGAGGTCCGCTAATTGCATATCCCCGTCTTACATGGTCAAGTGGTTCTACAAGCACAAAGTTTTTTTAGTTTTTTTTTTTTATCTTCATGTATTCTTTGCACAACTCTGGGTTTACACTATTGTGATGCAGGAACCGGCGTTATTCCAGTGTCGGATCCTGCATTGCATCTCCCTCACAGGCAGTTCACACTGCACTCCGTGTACAGCTGTGGGTGTCAATACAAAGTTTACCGCTTCCCGACCACCTCACACAGATATACTGCGGCAGAAGGGCACGTACAGGCACAATCACGTACCTGTACGGTGGCCTTTAAGAGGCGGGTTGTCAGCGCGTGCAACCAACGAGAGATTCTTAAGCGTGATCACGTGTCCCACAGACTTGATGTCCGCGGGGATACCTGCGATCGTCTCACAGAGAGGAAGAACGTGGAAATGCCGATGTAAACAAACACCTCCCCGTTCTGCCTGGTGACACTGATCAGCTCTCCCTCTAATCGGGAGTGGTTTATAGCTTTTGTGCAAACCAATCAATAAACACGTATTGCGTTTTTGTTTTTTTTTTTCAACCAAAAATATGTAGAATACATATTGGCCTAAACTGAGGAAAAAAAAATATATATATATATTTTTTTGGGGGGGATTCATTATAGCAAAAAATTATGATTTTTTTTCATAATTTTAGCTTTTTTGTTTATATCGCAAAAAATAAAAAACCACAAAGGTGATCAAATAAAACCAAAAGAAAGCTCTATTTGTCTGAGAAAAGGGACGTCAATTTTGTTTGGGAGCCACGTCGCACGACCGCGCAATTATGAATTAAATCGACGCAGTGCCGAATCACAAAAAAAAAAAACGCTCTGGTCTTTGGCCAGCCTAATGACACCACCGGATCAGTTCGCAGTGCGAACTGTGAATTCGGACAGGGATTGGATCACATGGGTGTTCACAAAAAAAAAAGTTCCTGCACCATTTCTGCGTGAATCCAATGCGAGTTCAGACGACTGTATGGCTGAATTCGCATTTCACAGACATCGCATGTGATCTGCACAGCAATGCGGTGCAGATGACATGCAATCTCTGCGTTCGCAATAGTGTGAACCCAGGCTGCAGGTGAAAGGTGTGCAGCAAACACCCACCTCCCCCCCCCCCCAGCCCTCCTAATACTTACCTGAGCCCCCTCTCAATCCAGCGAGCCTTTTCTCTTTGGGGACTAGCACTCCTGATTGGCTTTTGGCAGCAGCCAGTGAACCAATCAGGATATGGAGGGGGCGGTGCCTGAACCAAGGCACAGCTCTGTGTGTGTGAAGGGACACACAGGCGCAGGTCGGGAGCGCTGTTGCTTGGCTGCCCCCAGAGCAAGCTGCATGCTATGGAGGAAACCCGACAGGAGGGAGGGTCCAGGAGCGCTGGCGAGGGACCCAAGAAGGAGGAGGATCTGGACTGCTCTGTGCAAAACCATTACACAGAGCAGGCAAGTATTAAAGTCTTTTGCTTTTTTTTTTTTTTAAATACCACTTTAATAGGGGAGATTTTGCATTACTTCTCTTTCCAATGACTCCAAAGGAAGCTAGCAAAATCTCCTTAAAGTGGGGTACCCCCTAAAAAAAAAAATTAAAAGTCAGCAGCTACAAATACTGCAGCTGCTGGCTTTTAATAATCGGACACTTACCTGCCCCAGGGTCCAGCGATGCGGGGGAACGAAGCCCCCCCTCGCTCCCCGCTACGCTCGCGGCGTCATGCATACTGTGGGCACCCGGCTGTGGCTTCACAGCCGGGCACCCACTGCGCATGCGCGAGCGGCACAGGGCGCTGTGATACGCCGTACAGTCACCTGGGACACGTGACAGGTCCCAGGTGAATGTGCGGCGCGAGGGGAAGTGATGTCACCAGCCCAGGCAATGAAGAAGGCAGATTACGACGGACCCCCTAGCAACCGGTATTTAGAGGTGAGTAAAACAATTTTTTTTTGCCAATTATTTTTTTTTTTTTTTTTTACGAATTTTAAACAGCTTTTAATTTTTTGGTGGCAACACCACTTTAATGGACAGAAAGGTACCAAAAAAAAGAAATCCCAAAAGGGTTTACAGTCCTTATTCAAGAAGTGCTTACCACCTGTATTGACATTGGGGAGATCAGGCTTACTATCAGTATCAGTGACCATATGGGAAGAGAGTGGAAATCTCTGCAACCGCGGGTGACAGACAGCAATTAAATCCGACAGGAGGTTTAAACCTCTCTCTGCTTTAAATCTAAAAATAAAATAAGAAATGTGTCCTAGAAAAGAGTTATGGAAAAGCATACCTTAATTCCGCTGCAATGTCCTGGCCTTGCCTTGCCTTTACATAATGAAAAGGTCTCTGCGTCGGTTGCTCAGGCCCGCCTCCAGTAAGCGGTTAGGTAACGTTATCTCAAGGTGGCTCAGCTCGCCTCCCCCCATAAGCCTCACATTTTACCAGCACAGACGGTCTCCCCTCATATAAACCCCACAGTGACAAGTTAACATGTGAAATCCGACGAACGCCGACACGCCACCTGTGCTCGCACACCGTAACGTCTCCCCGCAGACACCGTTATGTAGGTCATTTGGCTTTAGAGTCCACATTTACAGATGCAATACGGTCTAAACCTGGCTGAGACAGGGACTGTGCAGAGGAGAAAATCCTAATCTTCTCAGGAAGACCTCACCTGTCCTGCTTACTGCAGACAGACGCCCCCCCCTGATTGATCTATTCAACTGTAATTACTCCGGACATTTCTTGGTCATTGACCATCTACTGCAAGATACATTCCTAAGCCGTGACCAGGCCTACAACTGCACAGGCAAAAAAAAGAGAGAGGCGTTCCTTTATTGACATGTAACTGATCAATAAAGCTATTAGCTGCCTGTTAACAAAACCTCTCTGGCAGCGAAGGGTTATTTGCAGTTTTTTTTTTCTGCACACGTTAAAAAAAATAAAATAAAAAAAAAAAAAAAAGGTATTTTTGCCCTGAAAATTGCATAAAACCTCCAAAACATCATACTTTCTGAAAGCAGACACCCTAGAGCAGTGATGGCGAACCTTGGCACCCCAGATGTTTTGGAACTACATTTCCCATGATGCTCCACTACAATGCAGTGTAGTTGAGCATCATGGGAAATGTAGTTTCAAAACATCTGGGGTGCCAAGGATCGCCATCACTGCCCTAGAGCAAGGATCTGCAATTAGCGGACCTCCAGCTGTCCCATCATCCCTCCGCCTCTAGGTGTCATGCTTGTGGCTGTCAGTCTTGCTATGCCTCATGGGACTTGTAGTTCTGCAACAGATGGAGGTCCGCTAATTGCATAGCCCCGCCCTAGAGAATAAAATGATGGTTACACTTTTTTTTATGTTACACAATATTAGCGCAAAGGTCTAGCGTTTCATAACCATGTCCTCAAGTATCCCCAACAGGCCATGTTTTTTGAATTTCTCTAAGGCTACTTTCACACTGGGGCGGGGGCGTCGGCGGTGAAGCAGCGATATATTTAGCGCCGCTTTTCCATCGTCTTAGCGGCGCTATTCAGCCGCTAGCGGGACAGTTTTAACCCTTGCTTGTAGGGGTGCAACGGATCGTCACCGATCCGTGATCCGAACGGGTCAACCCGTTCAGATCGGCACACTACGCGATTCTCTGATCACGTGGCTTTGGAAAAAGGCCGCGGCTTCGGCCTAGCTCCGGAGCGGCAGCCATCTTGGTGCACCCGACAGCAGCCACTGTCTCGTCAGGAAGCGACGTTTCGTCGCTGCCATCTTGCTGCATCCCACACTCCTGCACAGTAATGATAGAGTGAGAAGGGGGCAAGCAGACATCTTGCTACACCCACTGGAGTTTTAGATTTCACAGTTACTTTCAAACACAAAACGGAGCTTATATGCTTAAATACAGCATTTGTAAATCCGACGGACTGATGTTAAATTTTAACCACTTAGGACCGCCTCCTGCACATATACGTCAGCAGAATGGCACGGCCGGGCACAAGCACATACCCTGTACGTTGCTTTTTAAGTACCCAGCCATGGGTCAGGAGCGCGCCGCCGGCTGTGCGCTCCCGACCCGGTCCTGAGCGCCGTGACTGTGGCCGCAGGACCAGCGGTTCAGATCGCCCGCTGGTGTCCCGCGATTGGGTCACAGAGCTGAAGAACGAGGAGAGGTCTGTGTAAACAAACCTCTCCCCGCGCTTCCTACTGAGCCGGTCACCGATCGTCTCTTCCCTTTTATAGGGAAAGACGACCAGTGACATCACATGCCAGGCCACGCCCCCCCTACAATATTTAAAAAAAAAACACACACATAATGTCATACATAACACCTACACTGCCCCCTAGTGGTTAAATCCTTCACTGCCATTTACACAGGAATCAATGCATTTAAATAGCACTGATTGCTGTATAAATGACAATGGTCCCAAAAACGTGTCAAAAATGTCCAATGTGTCCGCCATAATGTCACAGTCACAAAAATCGCTGATCGCTGCCATTACTAATTGCGATTTTTTTTAACCAAAAATAAGAATACGTATCGGCCTAAACTGAGGAAAAAAATTTTTTATATATTTTTGGGGATATTATAGAAAAAAAGTAATAAATATTGCATTTTTTTCAAAATTGTCGCCTTTTTTTTTGTTTATAGAGCAAAAAATAAAAACCGCAGAGGTGATCAAATACCACCAAAAGAAATCGCTATTTGTGGTAAAAAAAAAGGACGCCAATTTTGTTTGTGCAGTCGTGCAACGTGGCTCCCAATTGTCAGTTAAAGCGACGCAGTGCCGAATCGCAAAAAGGGGCTTGGTCCTTTGGCTGCAAATTGGTCCCGGGGCTTAAGTGGTTAAAAGCAGCAGCAAACCTGCTGACCCTACATGGTTGCTAAAGTGACAGAACAACTCTGATTTTCACATTTAACATTTAGGTCAAGAACCCTGACCCTTAAAGGCCGTACACACTGTTTATTGGTTCAATAGAAACCGGACATTCAGCCCACGTGCCGGGCCGCCTCCTGTCAAAGGGGCATGACCGACTTCTGCCGAATGGCTGAGTGCGCTTATTGGACTGTTCTGAGCATAGGGAAAGGCCCCCCCAGCCAGAACACAATAGCTCAGCAGGGGAGATAGCTGTACTAACGTCGGATTGTTAGTGCAACAGATCCACCTAAGCGGTCAATTTATTTATTTTTTTGTTCAGCCTGCTGAGTTGAACGAAGAATAAAAAAAAAAAAAAAAAAAATGAATAGTGTGTACCAGGCTTTAAAGAGGAAGTAAACCCTGATGGGTTTACTTCCTCTTTTTTTCCCTGCAAAGGTAAAGCATAATGGACTACTATGCATCGCATAGTAGCTCATTATGTGTCACTTACCTGACACAGGAGCCAGCGAAGTCGCCGCTGTCCCCTGTAGTCCGCCGCATCCATGTTGCTTGTGGCGTCTCGCAGCTCCGACGAATCACAGCGGCGCAACCGCGATGACGTCACTCCCGCGCATGCGCACGGGAGTCGCGTCTCGCAGCTCCGCCGCTGCCATACGGCGAAGCCGCGATGACGTCACTCCCGCGCATGCGCACGGGAGTCGACAAATTTGGCAAATCCATTCTTGGATTTGCCGCATTTAGTGCGCCTGCGCGCCGCTGTCTACGGCGCATGCGCCGTAGACAGCGGTGCCCATTTTCGGGCAAATATCTCCTAAACCATATAGGTTTAGGAGATATTGCTTGGACCTACAGGTAAGCCTTAATCTAGGCTTACCTATAGGTCCAAGTTGTTTGGAAGGGTTTACTTCCTCTTTAAAGTAGAAGTATGGCCAAAGCTGGTTTGGCCAGGCTTCTCTTCTGAGTCACAGAAGTGCACTTAATTCTGGTAAAGCCCACTATCAGCCGACACAGAGCCAGTCCAGGCTCTGCAGGGATCCCAACAATAATGTCGGGATCCACCCAGATGCTAGCGTGGCCTCTCAGAGTGCCGCCGAGATCCTGAGCCAGCCGTTCCTGCCCCCTGCATAGTGAGTAAAGCACTGGAGGAACAGAGCAGTGGCTTCACTGCTCAGTGAAGTCTGATAACAGAGATCATGTGATCGCTCGGTTTTCGGTATTGGAGCCAGCGGGTCACAGCTTCAGTATCAAATCAATACTGAAGCCACATAGCCGAGTGAGTATGTATGTATGTTTGTTTTTTTGGAATCCCGCACTTCTCTTATAACCACTTGCTTACTGGGCACTTAAACACCCTTCCTGCCCAGACCAATTTTCAGCTTTCGGTGCTCTCACACTTTGAATGACAATTAGTCAGTCATGCAACACTGTACCCAAATTAATTTTTTGTCCTTTTTTTCACACAAATAGAGCTTTCTTTTGGTGGTATTTGATCACCTCTGGGGTTTTTATTTTTTGCGCTATAAATGAAAAAAGACCGAACATTTTGAAAAAAAAAACACGCATATTTCTTTGTTTCTCTGACAAAATTATGCAAATTATTAATTTTTCTTCATAAATTTTGGCCACAATTTATACTGCTACATATCTTTGGTAAAAATAACCCAAGTTAGTGGATATTATTTGGTCTTTGTGAAAGTTATAGAGTCTACAAGCTGTGGTGCGAATCATACAAAATTGATCACATCTGATGTACTGGTGGCCGATCTCACTTCTTGTGACCCGAACAAGCCAGGAAAGTACAAATACCCCCCAAATGACCCCTTTTTGGAAAGTAGACATTCCAAGGTATTTAGTAAGAGGCATGGTGAGCTTTTTGATGTTGTCATTTTTTCCCCACAATTCTTTGCAAAATTAAGATTTTTTATTTTATTTTTTTTCCACAAAATTGTCATTGTAATAGGTTATTTTTCTCACATGGCATGTGTATACCACAAATGACACCCCCAAAAAAATTCTGCTACTCCTCCTGAGTATTACAATACCACATGTGTGGGACTTTTCCACAGCCTGGCCACATAGAGAGGCCCAACATGCAGGGAGCGCCATCAGGTGTTCTAGGAGCATAAATTACACATCTAACTTGTTGACTACCTATTACACTTTTGAAGGCCCTGGAGCACCAGGACAATGACACATGGCACCGATGACAGATGGCACCGATGAGTGGCATTGATGACACGTGACACCAGATTGCACATGACATGTGACACCAGATGGCACGTGACACTGACAGGTGGCACTAATATGTGGCACTGATGACAGATGGCACTGATGACAGGTACGTTGCTTTTTAAGTGTCCAGCCATGGGTCAGGAGCGCGCCGCCGGCCGTGCGCTCCCGACCCGGTCCTGAGCTCCGTGACCGTAAACAGTTTGAAGGCAAGTGCATATGGTTGGTACCCCCTTGCAGCTTTGAGACCAGGGTTCAATTCATCTTCATGTCATCCCAATTTTTGCAAATGTTTCCCTTGGGACCTTTCAGAATCATAGATGGATTGTCCTTTCCCCAAATCAGCCCTACAGTCCATCAGAGGGAGGTGTTCCCGAGTTCCATCACAGGGGTATTTGTCCTGCAGTTAGACTTTCCAGGTGCCATCAAGTTTCTTCATCATTCTCACCGACTTCAAGTGATTGTAAAGGCAGAAGGTGCAGTCTATGCATTAAAGCGATTTTAAAGAGGAAGTAAACCCTGATGGGTTTACTTCCTCTTTTTTTCCCTGCAAAGGTAAAGCATAATGGACTACTATGCATCGCATAGTAGCTCATTATGTGTCACTTACCTGACACAGGAGCCAGCAAAAGTCGCCGCTGATCCCTGTAGTCCGCCGCACCCATCTTGCTGGTGGCGCATGCGCACGGGAGTCGCGTCTCGCAGCTCCGCCGCTGCCATTCGGCGAAGCCGCGATGACGTCACTCCCGCGCATGCGCACGGGAGTCGACAAATTAGGCAAATCCATTCTTGGACTTGCCGCATTTAGTGCGCCTGCGCGCCGCTGTCTACGGCGCATGCCCTGTAGACAGCGGTGCTTATTTTTTTTTCGGGCAAATATCTCCTAAACCATATAGGTTTAGGAGATATTGCTTGGACCTACAGGTAAGCCTTAATCTAGGCTTACCTGTAGGTCAAAGTGGTTTGAAGGGGTTTACTTCCTCTTTAAGGGTTTGTTATATATATTGGCCTCAAACCTCGTCTTCTGGGGTCCCGCGGCGGCTCTCGCAGCTCCTCCCCACATCAGATAACCCCCTGGGGGAAGCGCTCCCTTGGGGGGTTCACCTTGCGGGGCACGCTCCAGAGTCCCTCATTCAGCATCCATAGAGGCCGAATACAGGTCTCAGCCCTTACTCCCACACACGCACACCACCTGCATCATTGGATTAGATTGACAGCAGTGGGAGCCAATGGCTGCGCTGCTATCAATCTATACGACCAAGAGCCAAGAACCCCGGTCTGAGAAACCGCGTGTCCCTGTGGGTCAAGTTCTAGGACTCAGGTAAGTAAAATGGGGGGGGGGGGGGGGGGCGGTCACTGCCAGGTGTTTTTTCACCTTAGTGCAGAACGGTGAAAAAAACATGCGTGTTTACAACCCCTTTAAAAAGATAAAAAGCCTTCTGTGTGCAGCAGCCCCACCCCCCCCCCCCCCAATACTTACGTGAGCCCCATCTCAATCCAGCGATGTTGCAGGAGTGTGCCAGCAGCCCGTGACGCTCCTCCTCATTGGCTGAGAAAGCAGTGAGACGCCATTGGCTCCCACTGCTGTCAGTCAGCCAATGGAGGAGAGAAAGGGATGGAGGCCAGGCCGTGGCTCCGTGTCTAAATGGACACAGGGAGCTGTGACTGGGCTCGGGTTGCCCCCATAGGAAGCCGTTTGCTGTGGGGGGGCCATACAGCAGGAAGGAGGGGCCAGGAGCACCAAAGAGGGACCCAAGAAGAGGAGGATCGGCAATGCTTTGTGCAAAACAATTACACAGAGCAGGCAAGTATATAACAGGTTTAATATTTTTAATAAAAAAAAATAAAAAATTACAAAAAAATAAAAAGCACCAATATTTTACAATCATTCTAAGCCATGTACACACGGGCCGAATGTCGGGGGGCACCAGTTTTTTTATTGAACCCAAACACGGCTCGTGTTTGGGTTCAGAAACCAGATGCCGGCTGTCAAACAGCCATCTTCTGGTGGGCGCGCATGCTGGAAAATCAGCAGTCGACCATCTCCTGATCAACTCTCCCAGCCAATGGCAGAGATCACTAATCAGGGTGTTTTGGGGGGGGGCCCGAACGTAAAAAAAAAAAAAAAAAAAAAAAATCCTAACGTGTACCGTGCTTTATACAGGGAGAAAAAACAAACAAAAGCCTGTCTATACAGATCCTTAAACTGTCAGCTCCTTCAGGGGACAGGGAGTGACGTGAATGGCTCTATACAATTCAAGATGTATTCATTTCCTGTATTTATATATTACTGAAAGAGGCTGGGCACCTTATCAATGACATGAGTTCATCCCAATGCATCCCGGGGTGTGAACTTGTACTTCCCCCTGTTCGGTACGGCTCTGTTATGACTCAGTGAAGAGGAGAGGAGCTCCAAAAATCACAAAGACAGGAAAAAAAAAAAAAAAAACACAACACACACTTTGATATTTAATGACATTTTAAGTGGCGGTTCATGGAGATCAGCGTTTCGATTTTTCCTCTGAAGTTCTCTAAACTGTTTTCCTAACAAATAAATATTGTACAAATTCTTCTATAATTCAACCAAAATAGAGGAAGTTCTTCATAGAGAAGGCCGAGGCTCATACTTCCTGCCAGCCATTGTGTGCCGTTTCCTATTTCCTGGCTAAAAAAAAAAAAAAAAATACAAAGCGATGGACCTCGGATCCAGTCTAAAGGACCTTAGAAAGCCGCAGAACTGTTTGTTTCCTTTCAAGTGGAATTCCAGCTTACACCTAAACATTAAAAAAAAAAACTGTCCCCCCTCCCCCCCCTCCTAACTCCTAGGCTGACTAATCTGTCTGAGAAAGAAGTAGAAAGGTACCCATCTCTGGGCCGCTCCAATCCGGGGATGTGATTGGGCTCCCCGCTATGTCAGCCAGTCAGTGAGAGGAGAGGAGGGAGCACTGGCAAAGGATGGAACATTGAAGCCGATTGGTGACATCACCACGCTCTCTCCTCTCCCCTGCAGCCGCCGCTGGCTGATGCAGGGGGGGGATCATGTGACCAAACCAGAGAGGGCTGAAAATAGTCACCAATAGTCACTACAATATATAGTGTATCTTCACCTACAGAGCTGGACAAACCCGGAGCCAAATAATTATCACATTACAAAACAGCTGATCCAGTACATAGGATTATATGAGAAAGGAGGAGGAAGGGATGAAGAATAGAATTGTTCTATATAAAATATGACATATACAGAGAGAGAGGACACGCCCCTCGCCATACACACCGCCTGATGAGGATGGCCATCTTTTTTGTGCCCCAAAACCATCTGATGTGTAAAAAAAATAAATAAATAAAAAAACACCCCAAAAAGGGATGCATTGGATAACAATCCCTCCCCCCCATCCAGATGCACTGTACAACAATCCCCCCTCATCCACATAATACATTGTACTATAACCCCCTCCCATTGTATGTGGATAGGGGGGGGGGGGGGGGGTTATTGTACAATGTATGTGGATATGGGGGGGGTTGATGTACAATAACTGTGCACCCCCCCCCATGCAGATACACTGTACAGCAATCCCCCCCCCCCACACATCCACATAGTATATTGTACATTAACCCCCACCCCCCCAATCCACATACATTTACAATAACTGTGCACCACCCCCCCCCCCCCCCCATCCAGATGCACTGTACAACAATCCCCCCTCATCCACATAATACATTGTACTATAACCCCCTCCCATTGTATGTGGATAGGGGGGGGGGGGTTATTGTACAATGTATGTGGATATGGGGGGGGTTGATGTACAATAACTGTGCACCCCCCCCCCATGCAGATACACTGTACAGCAATCCCCCCCCCCCCACACATCCACATAATATATTGTACATTAACCCCCACCCCCCCAATCCACATACATTTACAATAACTGTGCACCACCCCCCCCCCCCCCCATCCAGATGCACTGTACAACAATCCCCCCTCATCCACATAATACATTGTACTATAACCCCCTCCCATTGTATGTGGATAGGGGGGGGGGGGTTATTGTACAATGTATTGTGTGGATGAGGGGGGATTATTGTACAGTGTATCTGGATGGGGGGGGTGCACAGTTATTGTAAATGTATGTGGATTGGGGGGGTGGGGGTTAATGTACAATATATTATGTGGATGTGTGGGGGGGGGATTGCTGTACAGTGTGTCTGCATGGGGGGGTGCACAGTTATTGTACATCAACCCCCCCCATATCCACATACATTGTACAATAAACCCCCCCATATACATTGTACAATATCCCCCCCCCCAATATCCACATACATTGTACAATAACCGCCCCCCCATATCCAAATACATTGTACAATAACCCCCCCCCCCCCCAATATCCACATACATTGTGGATATTGGGGGGGGGGGGGGGTTATTGTACAATGTATGTGGATATTGGGGGGGGTTATTGTACATACACTGTACAATAACCCCCCCCCACATACACTGTACAATATCCCCCCCCGCCCCACATACACTGTACATAACCCCCCCATCCCACATACACTGTACAATAACCCCCCCCCGCCCCACATACACTGTACAAAATCCCCTCCCGCCCCACATACACTGTACAAAATCCCCCCCCGCCCCACATACACTGTACAATATCCCCCCCCGCCCCACATACACTGTACAATATCCCCCCCCGCCCCACATACACTGTACAATATCCCCCCCCACCCCACATACACTGTACAATAACCCCCCGCCCCACATACACTGTACAATAACCCCCCCATATACTGTACAATAACCCCCCCATATACTGTACAATAACCCCCCCATATACTGTACAATAACCCCCCCATATCCACATACATTGTGGATATTGGGGGGGGGGTTATTGTACAATGTATGTGGATATTGGGGGGGGGGTTATTGTACATACATTGTACAATAACCCCCCCCCCCCACACACACTGTACAATAACCCCACACACACACACACTGTACAATAACCCCACACACACACACTGTACAATAACCCCCCCCCCACACACACACACTGTACAATAACCCCCCCCCCCCCCCACATACACTGTACAATAACCCCCCCCCCCCCCCACATACACTGTACAATAACCCCCCCCCCCCCCACATACACTGTACAATAACCCCCCCGCCCCACATACACTGTACAATAACCCCCCCCCCCCCCAATATCCACATACATTGTGGATATTGGGGGGGTTATTGTACAATGTATGTGGATATTGGGGGGGGGGGGGGTTATTGTACATACATTGTACAATAACCCCCCCCCCATATACTGTACAATAACCCCCCCCCATATCCACATACATTGTGGATATTGGGGGGGGTTATTGTACAATGTATGTGGATATTGGGGGGGGGGTTATTGTACATACATTGTACAATAACCCCCCCCATATACTGTACAATAACCCCCCCCCATATACTGTACAATAACCCCCCCCCATATACTGTACAATAACCCCCCCCCATATACTGTACAATAACCCCCCCCCCATATACTGTACAATAACCCCCCTGCCCCACATACACTGTACAATAACCCCCCCCCCAATATCCACATACATTGTGGATATTGGGGGGGGTTATTGTACAATGTATGTGGATATTGGGGGGGGGGGTTATTGTACATACATTGTACAATAACCCCCCCCATATACTGTACAATAACCCCCCCCCCCATATACTGTACAATAACCCCCCCCCCCATATACTGTACAATAACCCCCCCCCCCATATCCACATACATTCTACAATAACCCCCTCCCCCCAATATCCACATACATTGTGGATATTGGGGGGGTTATTGTACAATGTATGTGGATATTGGGGGGGGTTATTGTACATACACTGTACAATAACCCCCCCCCCCCACACACACACACTGTACAATAACCCCCCCCCCCCCACACACACACTGTACAATAACCCCCCCCCCCATCCACATACACTGTACAATAACCCCCCCCCATCCACATACACTGTACAATAACCCCCCCCCCCCCATCCACATACACTGTACAATAACCCCCCCCCCCCCATCCACATACACTGTACAATAACCCCCCCCCCATCCACATACACTGTACAATAACCCCCCCCCCATCCACATACACTGTACAATAACCCCCCCCCCCCCCCATCCACATACACTGTACAATAACCCCCCCCCATCCACATACACTGTACAATAACCCCCCCCCATCCACATACACTGTACAATAACTCCCCCATCCACATACACTGTACAATAACCCCCCCCCCCCCCCATCCACTTACATGTACAATCATCCCCATACATTGTATAATAATCTCCACTTTTCAAACCAGTTTTTATTTTTTTAAATTTTTTGGGGAAAAAAACAAAGTGTGGAATATCTTCTTACTATGATAAGTCCTATATCTACGGCACGGTATTCAAAATATATCACATGAAGACCATAATAAAAGATTTGAGACTTTATGTAAAGTCTTAAATTATTGTAAGTTCTCTTAGCTCAAGACCAGCAAATCCTGGAATACAAGTCAAGTAACACTGTACTTCTCAATGTAGTCCTCAAAACAAGAGAAATATACATTTCTGCCACTAGGGGGCACTGCGGGGGAAAAGCTCCTGGTTTATGTTTGCTTGTGGGCGCCATCGATAGTTGGGATACAGTAGATGACAATTCCCTTCAGAGGTCTCATGTATAAGAGAAATCATCTCACCGCACACAGTCCTCCTCATTACAATTCTAATACAAAATAACATTTTAAAAAGCAAATTTGTTTATTTTCTGAATAATTCGAATTCCTGCAAAGCAAAGAAAATTTTATACACATTTCACCTTCCGAGAGAAACAAAATCACTTCCAATTTGTAAAACCAAATCAACTCCATTTTTCTGAAAATTACATTTTTTTCTGGGAAAAAACAAACATTTTTTGTCCTCATGACTTCCAAATATTTCAGAAATTTTACATCTTTACTCCAGAAATCTTCTTACATATATCAACCCTCACCTCTATTTCCACCCCCCCCCCCACACACACACACCCCCCTCCCCCTCCTGTCACCCCTCACACACACACACACCCCCTCCCCCTCCTGTCACCCCTCACACATTTCTGCCCCTCCCCTCTCCTGTCACCCCTCACATATTGCTTTCCCCTAGTCAAACCTCACATTCTGCACCCTTCCTGCTGTCACCCCTCATTTTTGCCCCTCCCCTCCTCCCTCCCCCAAGTCAACTTTCACACATATTCCTGCCTCTCCCAAACCTCAGACATTCCCTCCCCCCAGTCAAACCTTACACTCCTGTCACCCCTCACACATTTCTGCCCCCCCCTCTCCTGTCACCCCTCACACATTTCTGCCCCCCCTCTCCTGTCACCCCTCACACATTTCTGCCCCCCCCTCTCCTGTCACCCCTCACACATTTCTGCCCCCCCCTCTCCTGTCACCCCTCACACATTTCTGCCCCCCCCTCTCCTGTCACCCCTCACACATTTCTGCCCCCCCTCTCCCGTCACCCCTCACACATTTCTGCCCCCCCTCTCCCGTCACCCCTCACACATTTCTGCCCCTCCTCTCTCCTGGCACCCCTCACACATTTCTGCCCCCCCCCTCTCCTGTCACCCCTCACACATTTCTGCCCCCCCCTCTCCTGTCACCCCTCACACATTTCTGCCCCCCCCCTCTCCTGTCACCCCTCACACATTTCTGCCCCCCCCCTCTCCTGTCACCCCTCACACATTTCTGCCCCTCCCCTCTCCTGCCACCCCTCACACATTTCTGCCCCTCCCCTCTCCTGTCACCCCTCACACATTTCTGCCCCCCCTCTCCTGTCACCCCTCACACATTTCTGCCCCTCCCCCTCTCCTGTCACCCCTCACACATTTCTGCCCCTCCCTCTCTCCTGTCACCCCTCACACATTTCTGCCCCTCCCCCTCTCCTGTCACCCCTCACACATTTCTGCCCCCCCTCTCCTGTCACCCCTCACACATTTCTGCCCCTCCACTCTCCTGTCACCCCTCACACATTTCTGCCCCTCCCCCTCTCCTGTCACCCCTCACACATTTCTGCCCCTCCCTCTCTCCTGTCACCCCTCACACATTTCTGCCCCTCCCCCTCTCCTGTCACCCCTCACACATTTCTGCCCCTCCCTCTCTCCTGTCACCCCTCACACATTTCTGCCCCTCCCTCTCTCCTGTCACCCCTCACACATTTCTGCCCCTCCCCCTCTCCTGTCACCCCTCACACATTTCTGCCCCCCCTCTCCTGTCACCCCTCACACATTTCTGCCCCTCCACTCTCCTGTCACCCCTCACACATTTCTGCCCCTCCCCCTCTCCTGTCACCCCTCACACATTTCTGCCCCTCCCTCTCTCCTGTCACCCCTCACACATTTCTGCCCCTCCCCCTCTCCTGTCACCCCTCACACATTTCTGCCCCTCCACTCTCCTGTCACCCCTCACATATTGCTTTCCCCTAGTCAAACCTCACATTCTGCACCCTTCCTGCTGTCACCCCTCATTTTTGCCCCTCCCCTCCCCTCCTCCCTCCCCCAAGTCAACTTTCACACATATTCCTGCCTCTCCCAAACCTCAGACATTCCCTCCCCCCAGTCAAACCTTACTCTCCTGTCACCCCTCACACATTTCTGCCCCCCCTCTCCTGTCACCCCTCACACATTTCTGCCCCCCCTCTCCTGTCACCCCTCACACATTTCTGCCCCCCCTCTCCTGTCACCCCTCACACATTTCTGCCCCTCCTCTCTCCTGGCACCCCTCACACATTTCTGCCCCTCCTCTCTCCTGGCACCCCTCACACATTTCTGCCCCTCCACTCTCCTGTCACCCCTCACACATTTCTGCCCCCCCCCCTCTCCTGTCACCCCTCACACATTTCTGCCCCCCCCCTCTCCTGTCACCCCTCACACATTTCTGCCCCCCCCTCTCCTGTCACCCCTCACACATTTCTGCCCCTCCCCTCTCCTGCCACCCCTCACACATTTCTGCCCCTCCCCTCTCCTGTCACCCCTCACACATTTCTGCCCCTCCCCCTCTCCTGTCACCCCTCACACATTTCTGCCCCTCCCCCTCTCCTGTCACCCCTCACACATTTCTGCCCCTCCCCCTCTCCTGTCACCCCTCACACATTTCTGCCCCTCCCCCTCTCCTGTCACCCCTCACACATTTCTGCCCCTCCCCCTCTCCTGTCACCCCTCACACATTTCTGCCCCTCCCCCTCTCCTGTCACCCCTCACACATTTCTGCCCCCCTCTCCTGTCACCCCTCACACATTTCTGCCCCCCCCTCTCCTGTCACCCCTCACACATTTCTGCCCCCCCCTCTCCTGTCACCCCTCACACATTTCTGCCCCCCCTCTCCTGTCACCCCTCACACATTTCTGCCCCTCCCCCCTCCTGTCACCCCTCACACATTTCTGCCCCTCCCCCCTCCTGTCACCCCTCACACATTTCTGCCCCTCCCCCCTCCTGTCACCCCTCACACATTTCTGCCCCTCCCCCCTCCTATCACCCCTCACACATTTCTGCCCCTCCCCCCTCCTGTCACCCCTCACACATTTCTGCCCCTCCCCCCTCCTGTCACCCCTCACACATTTCTGCCCCTCCCCCTCTCCTGTCACCCCTCACACATTTCTGCCCCTCCCCCTCTCCTGTCACCCCTCACACATTTCTGCCCCTCCACTCTCCTGTCACCCCTCACACATTTCTGCCCCTCCCCCTCTCCTGTCACCCCTCACACATTTCTGCCCCTCCCCCTCTCCTGTCACCCCTCACACATTTCTGCCCCTCCCCCTCTCCTGTCACCCCTCACACATTTCTGCCCCTCCCCCTCTCCTGTCACCCCTCACACATTTCTGCCCCTCCCCCTCTCCTGTCACCCCTCACACATTTCTGCCCCTCCACTCTCCTGTCACCCCTCACACATTTCTGCCCCCCCCCTCTCCTGTCACCCCTCACACATTTCTGCCCCCCCCCTCTCCTGTCACCCCTCACACATTTCTGCCCCTCCACTCTCCTGTCACCCCTCACACATTTCTGCCCCCCCTCTCCTGTCACCCCTCACACATTTCTGCCCCTCCCCCTCTCCTGTCACCCCTCACACATTTCTGCCCCTCCCCCCTCCTGTCACCCCTCACACATTTCTGCCCCTCCCCCCTCCTGTCACCCCTCACACATTTCTGCCCCCCCTCCCTCCTGTCACCCCTCACACATTTCTGCCCCCCCTCTCCTGTCACCCCTCACACATTTCTGCCCCTCCCCCTCTCCTGTCACCCCTCACACATTTCTGCCCCTCCCCCTCTCCTGTCACCCCTCACACATTTCTGCCCCTCCCCCTCTCCTGTCACCCCTCACACATTTCTGCCCCTCCCCCTCTCCTGTCACCCCTCACACATTTCTGCCCCTCCCCCTCTCCTGTCACCCCTCACACATTTCTGCCCCTCCCCCTCTCCTGTCACCCCTCACACATTTCTGCCCCTCCACTCTCCTGTCACCCCTCACACATTTCTGCCCCCCCTCTCCTGTCACCCCTCACACATTTCTGCCCCTCCTCTCCTGTCACCCCTCACACATTTCTGCCCCTCCCCCCTCCTGTCACCCCTCACACATTTCTGCCCCTCCCCCCTCCTGTCACCCCTCACACATTTCTGCCCCTCCCCCCTCCTGTCACCCCTCACACATTTCTGCCCCCCCCCCCCCTCATCATCATCATCATCATCTCTCACACGTTCCAGCCTCTCTCCCCTCCCCCAGTCCTCACCTGTCGCCTCCTCCCCGCTTCCTCTCACTCTCCGCTTCCACCGATAGCCCCGCACAGCTCCGGCCCGAACCTCATACGAGCAAACCTCGCGAGAGCCGCCCCGTCCCTGTATGGAGAGACAAGTCTCGCGAGAAGTGCGGAGCCCCTCCCCGATGAGGTGAGGAAATCGCGCGAGATCTCGCAGTGGCTGCCTGGGCGAAGTACGAGATCTCGCGATGTCTGCTTGAAAGGCCGAGGAAACGTCACCCGTGTCACTGACAGCTATTGTTGTGTCCGAGTCACGTGTGTCCGCCCTGTGCCCACATACATGACGTCATTACACTGACACCAATATGACATCATTATAATGCAGAGTGTTATAGAAATAAAATATACAATTATTATAGGGAGGATGTGACCAATATAATATTATTATTATTATTATTATAGAAATGTAGCCAATTTAGTATTAATATAATGATTATATAAGCAATATAATATTATTATAATAGGAATGTTACCAATATAAAATTATTATAAAAAGAGGATGGAACCAATATAATATTATTATACAGGGAATGGAACCAATCTAATATTCTTATTATAATAGTTATTATTATTATTCTTATAATAATAGCCTATAAAATATTATTATGCACATTATAATATACAATATAATTATTATAATGGCAATGTGATCAATATAATAATAATATAAAGAGCATTAATAAAAATAATATCAATATACAATATTTTTATAATAGTTCTGAAAACAATATAATATTACAATACAGGGAATGTGATCAGTATATTATTATCATACAACAGTTTTATAATAGTTATGAAATAAAAATAATATTTATTATACAGAGTATGTAACCAAAATAATATTCTCATAAAGAGAATTAATCAATATGATATTAAAAGATTTTTTTTTAAATAATAGTTCTGAAAACAATTTGATATTATAAAATTATTATACAAGGGATTTATACAATCTAAGATTATTATTATAATAGTTCTGAAACCAAAACCAATATAATATTATTAAACACATTATAATATACAATATTTTTATAATAGTTATGAAACCAATATGATATTAATTATAGAGATAGGAATAGTATTATTATTATTATTATTATTATTATAAAGAGAATATAACCAATATTATTATAATAGAAATGTATCCACTATAATATTATTATAATAAAAATTTAACCAATATAATATTATTATACAGGGAATTTAAGCAAAATAATATCATTATAATAAAAATGTAAACGATGTAATCTTTTTATACAGGGAATGTAACCATTATAATATTAATATAATAGAAATGTAACCAATTTAATATTATTATACAGGGAATGTAACCAATATAATATTATTATTATAAAAATGTAACCAATATAATATAATAATATATGGAATGTAACCAATATAGTATTATTAATATCATAATGTGATCAATATAATATTACTATAAAGAGAATTATTCAAAATAATATCAATATACAATATTTTTTATAATAGTTCTGAAAACAATATAATATTATTATACAAAGAATGTAATCAAAATAATATTATTATAATAAAAATGTAAAAATTTAATATTATTATACAGGGAATGTAACCATTATAATATTATTATAATAGAAATGTAACCAATTTAATTTTATTATACAGGGAATGTAACCGATATAATATTATTATAATAAAAATGTAACTAATTTAATATATTAATATAGGGAATGTAACCAATATAATACAATTAATATGTTTATATCATCAATATAATATTAATATAAAGAGGATTATTCAAAATAATATCAATATACAGTATTTTTTATAATAGTTCTGAAAACAATATAATATTATTATACAGGGAATGTAACCAAAATAATATTATTATAATAAAAATGTAAACAATTTAATATTATTATACAGGGAATGTAACCATTATAATATTATTATAATAGAAATGTAATCAATTTAATTTTATTATACAGGGAATGTAAGCAATATAATATTATTATAATAAAAATGTAAGCAATATAATATCATTATAATAAAAATGTAACCAATTTAATATATTAATATAGGGAATGTAACCAATATACTATTATTATAATGATAATGTGATCAATATAATATTATTATAATGATAATGTGATCAATATAATATTAATACAAAGAGAATTATTCAAAATAATATCAATATACAATATTTTTTATAATAGTTCTGAAAACAATATAATATTATTATACACGGAATGTAACCAATATAATATTGTTATAAAAGTTATGAAGCCAATATAAGATTATTATAAAGATTATGTGATCAATATAAGATTATTATAAAGATTATGTGATCAATATAATATTATTATAATAAGAATACAACATAACGCTCATACATTTGTTTTGGAAAGGGGCGCCATTTGGCATCTTTGCCCTCCGGTATAGAATATGTGTGCATTTTGCGAGGTACTATGCCATAAAACACGTACCTGGAGCTCATATTCAACCACTATGACATCATTATAGAGGGAATACATTTTTTTTGGATGCCAGGCCAATGTTTAAATTTTCCTCACACATCCCAACCACGGCACTACCTGCCTGGCATTTTCATGTTCTCCCTGCGTCTGCGTTTCCACCCACACTCCAAAGACATGCTGGGAGGGTCATTGGCTCCTGTCTATATAAGCCTCCGGTATGTATGAATGTGGTCATAGATGGATCAAAATTCCACCCAGGCTCAGCAGGGACTAGACAAATTTCGATCCATCTATGGCCATTCCCATTCAAGAAAAGTCGATCTAACTATTGATAAATGGGTGGTAAATGTTCGTTCAACCATCACTACAACCAATTAAAGCGGGAGGTCCACCCTAAAGTGGACCTTCCGCTCATCGGAACCCTCCCCCCCTCCGGCGCCACAATTGGCACCTTTCAGGGGGGAGGGGGGTGCAGATACCTGTACAGTACAGGTATCTGCACCCACTTCCGGGATAGCTCTCTGCGGAAAGGGGCGTATATTACGCCCCTTTCCGCAAGTGCCCGCCCCTTTCCGCAAGTGCCCCACTGCCTGCTGGGAAAACACACAGATCCCAGAGGCAGCGGGGAAATGAAGCCGAAAGGCTCCATTTCCTGATTCCCATACCCAAGATGGCGGCGGCAGCACCCGAGAAACGATCTACAGATCGGCTTCGGGTGCCGACATCGCGGGCGCGCTGGACAGGTAAGTGTCACTATTTTAAAAGTCAGCAGCTGCAGTATTTGTAGCTGCTGGCTTTTAAAAAAAAAAAACGCGGAGTCCCGGCGGACTCCCGCTTTAACTGCATCGCTGATCAGTGTATTCAGAGAGCAGAGGAGTCCCCCTGCTGTCGGAATACGATAGCGCATCAGGGAGGATTCCTCTATCCACCTTGATTATGTGGATGGGGGAATCTTTACCATTTTTTATGTCGATCGGCCTGCGGGGTTGTGGTGTGTGGTTTGATGTGAATCTATGGTGGTGATCTACCGGTATGAGGACGCAGTTTATGTA
Source organism: Lithobates pipiens (assembly GCF_037356315.1). Classification (NCBI taxonomy): domain Eukaryota; kingdom Metazoa; phylum Chordata; class Amphibia; order Anura; family Ranidae; genus Lithobates; species Lithobates pipiens. The sequence goes on from NW_027507786.1 coordinate 10,679,898, forward strand.
TTGAGGCAAATAAGGTGCATGTATTAGATATAAGAGTCCATATTATATATGATATAGGGTTTTTCATCAATAGTGGGCTCCATGGTATGGCTGTATCTCTCTATGCTAATCCCCCAACAAATTACACCTTCTGTGGGAGATATGGGAGAGAAATTTTCTGGATAAATTCCCTCCCCCCCTCCCCCAATTCCCCCTTTTCTTCTTCTTTTTTTTCTTGGTTTAGATATTTGATCTCAATTCACTGTGTACATTTTTATTTGCTATTTATATTTCCATTGTATTTATATATTATATTATTTTTGTAGAATTATTGAGTTATTGCATATATACCGGATGTGGATCCTGAGGAAGCGAGTTCTTCACAAAACGCGTTGATCACAATGCCCAGATACCACACATTGATTATACACTGAATTTCATTGTTTTTATAAAGTTTTTATCCTATGTAGATAATAAAAAAATAACATTTTATTTCAACTGTGTGATTTCTCGGTGCAAATATAAAGTCCGATTTACCTACTGCTGCTTATGCCAACCGCCTAACTGGAAAAATACGTGTCAGGAACTTGGCATGAGGTCGAGATGCTGGGAGGGCTCTTCTTGCGGCCGAGTGCAGCACACCCCTGAAGGTGACACAGGAGGCGTGGTGCCCACAGAAGCAGGGGTTGCCTGATAGCTGGAGCTGGTTGCCTGGAACTTTCTTGGAATGGGCAAGGTAGACTACAAGGCAGGCGTGCTTGGAAAGTCCAAGAGATGCGGACCAGTGGAGCAAACCGGATAGCTGAGTCAGGAGCCAGGCCAGGGGTCATTCACGGTAAGACAGTCCAACGATCAGCAGGACCAAGGGTCAGCCGAGTCTTTACACAGGAGACAGGTAAAGGCAGAGTCCGTAAGCCAGGCCAGGATCAGATGCGGGGAGCAAGCAGGAACAAGCCAAGGGGTCAAGCCGGGGGATCAAGGAGAGCAGGTCAAGGCAAGCCGGGTTGGTACACTGGAAAGCAGATCAGCAGGATACACAAGGCACAGGAAACACAGAGGGAAGCTGACGATAAACCAGCAATGCTCCATTGTCAGCAACGGGTTTAAATAGGCAGTGGCGCCCCTATCACGATGCGCGCGTGCCGCCGCGCATGCGCGTTCACCTGTTTGTCCTTGTGCGTTGATTCGCGTCAAGCGTACCTTTGCCTACGCCAGTTCGCCATCCCTGCACTATTGCGCCTGGCGATGCGCCTATTTACCTGATAATACGTCATTACTTTGATGTTTAATACCGTACGTTTTGGTTGCACCTAGATGCCAAACCCTGGTATTATAAAGCTATTCAAAACTCACGCTAAGGTGCTAATGTATAATGAAAAAAAAATATATATATATATATATGAAAAAAAAACTGCAGCAGCTGTGCAAAGGTCCTATTAAAGGGGTTGTAAACCTTTGTGTTTTTTCACCCTACTGCATCCTATGGTTAAAAAACACCTGGCAGCGACCCCCCCCCCCCCCCCCGTTTTACTTACCTGAGCCCTGGAACTTGAACGGGCGGGGAAGCGCCGTCTCTCTGCCCGGGGTTCTCGGCTCTTGATTTGGATATTTTTATTATGGGCAGGCATAATTGCGAGGCAAGATACATTGTATATTTTGTATCAATTTACGCAATGCAACTTCATCTTTTACATTCTACAAAAAAAAATGGTTATTATGTTGCGCTTGTGTGTAACTGAAAGTACAGATCTCCTAAACAGTGCCACAAATATCGTGGTAAATAAATATGCAGTGAATGTAGATAATGTTTCGGGGGTTTTATCCAATCTTCAGGCCTAAAATGTGCATTTTAACAGATGTGCAAAATATGGAAGAGAAATGGCTCTGGCAACGGAAGGGTTATAGACCAGCCTGCCTCTGTCCTGAGGGTTATAGACCAGCCTGCCTCTGTCCTGAGGGTTAGAGACCAGCCTGCCTCTGTCCTGAGGGTTAGAGACCAGCCTGCCTCTGTCCTGAGGGTTATAGACCAGACTGCCTCTGTCCTGAGGGTTAGAGACCAGCCTGCCTCTGTCCTGAGGGTTAGAGACCAGCCTGCCTCTGTCCTGAGGGTTATAGACCAGACTGCCTCTGTCCTGAGGATTATAGACCAGCCTGCCTCTGTCCTGAGGGTTATAGACCAGACTGCCTCTGTCCTGAGGGTTATAGACCAGCCTGCCTCTGTCCTGAGAGTTATAGACCAGCCTGCCTCTGTCCTGAGGGTTATAGACCAGCCTGCCTCTGTCCTGAGGGTTAGAGACCAGCCTGCCTCTGTCCTGAGGGTTAGAGACCAGCCTGCCTCTGTCCTGAGGGTTATAGACCAGCCTGCCTCTGTCCTGAGGGTTAACGACCAGCCTGCCTCTGTCCTGAGGGTTAGAGACAAGCCTTCCTCTGTCCTGAGGGTTATAGACCAGCCTGCCTCTGTCCTGAGGGTTAGCGACCAGCCTGCCTCTGTCCTGAGGGTTATAGACCAGACTGCCTCTGTCCTGAGGGTTAGAGACCAGCCTGCCTCTGTCCTGAGGGTTAGAGACCAGCCTGCCTCTGTCCTGAGGGTTATAGATCAGCCTGCCTCTGTCCTGAGGGTTAGAGACCAGCCTGCCTCTGTCCTGAGGATTAGAGACCAGCCTGCCTCTGTCCCGAGGGTTATAGACCAGCCTGCCTCTGTCCTGAGGGTTAGCGACCAGCCTGCCTTTGTCCTGAGGGTTAGAGACCAGCCTGCCTCTGTCCTGAGGGTTATAGACCAGCCTGCCTCTGTCCTGAGGGTTAGCGACCAGCCTGCCTCTGTCCTGAGGGTTATAGACCAGACTGCCTCTGTCCTGAGGGTTAGAGACCAGCCTGCCTCTGTCCTCAGGGTTAGAGACCAGCCTGCCTCTGTCCTGAGGGTTAGAGACCAGCCTGCCTCTGTCCTGAGGGTTATAGACCAGCCTGCCTCTGTCCTGAGGGTTAGAGACCAGCCTGCCTCTGTCCTGAGGTTTAGAGACCAGCCTGCCTCTGTCCTGAGGGTTAGAGACCAGCCTGCCTCTGTCCTGAGGGTTATAGACCAGCCTGCCTCTGTCTTGAGGGTTATAGACCAGGCTGCCTCTGTCCTGAGGGTTATAGATCAGCCTGCCTCTGTCCTGAGGGTTATAGACCAGACTGCCTCTGTCCTGAGGGTTAGAGACCAGCCTGCCTCTGTCCTGAGGGTTAGAGACCAGCCTGCCTCTGTCCTGAGGGTTAGAGACCAGCCTGCCTTTGTCCTGAGGGTTAGAGACCAGCCTGCCTCTGTCCTGAGGGTTAGCGACCAGCCTGCCTCTGTCCTGAGGGTTAGAGACCAGCCTGCCTCTGTCCTGAGGGTTATAGACCAGCCTGCCTCTGTCCTGAGGGTTATAGACCAGCCTGCCTCTGTCCTGAGGGTTAGCGACCAGCCTGCCTCTGTCCTGAGGGTTATAGACCAGACTGCCTCTGTCCTGAGGGTTAGAGACCAGCCTGCCTCTGTCCTGAGGGTTAGAGACCAGCCTGCCTCTGTCCTGAGGGTTATAGATCAGCCTGCCTCTGTCCTGAGGGTTAGCGACCAGCCTGCCTTTGTCCTGAGGTTAGAGACCAGCCTGCCTCTGTCCTGAGGGTTATAGACCAGCCTGCCTCTGTCCTGAGGGTTAGCGACCAGCCTGCCTCTGTCCTGAGGGTTATAGACCAGACTGCCTCTGTCCTGAGGGTTATAGACCAGCCTGCCTCTGTCCTCAGGGTTAGAGACCAGCCTGCCTCTGTCCTGAGGGTTAGAGACCAGCCTGCCTCTGTCCTGAGGGTTATAGACCAGCCTGCCTCTGTCCTGAGGGTTAGAGACCAGCCTGCCTCTGTCCTGAGGTTTAGAGACCAGCCTGCCTCTGTCCTGAGGGTTAGAGACCAGCCTGCCTCTGTCCTGAGGGTTATAGATCAGCCTGCCTCTGTCCTGAGGGTTATAGACCAGACTGCCTCTGTCCTGAGGGTTAGAGACCAGCCTGCCTCTGTCCTGAGGGTTATAGACCAGCCTGCCTCTGTCCTGAGGGTTATAGACCAGCCTGCCTCTGTCCTGAGGGTTAAAGACCAGCCTGCCTCTGTCCTGAGGGTTATAGACCAGCCTGCCTCTGTCCTGGAGGAATGATTTAGCGCTGTTCTCTGATGTCGGTTTCACAGATAATCAGCAAAGTCCATGTAGATAAAAGAACATGATGACCTCCAGAACAGAAGAATGAGGTCAGTTCCAGGGAGACCAATGAATAGCAATCAGTTTTTGTCTCTTTTTATCCCAGGAACGGCACACCGAGTCTCTTCTGTTGTAATCACTTTTCCATCTTATACAACGCATAGAACCTCTTCAAGTTTAGAACTTAGAGCTTCAGGGCTGGATTAATGTAGGGGCTATTGGAGCTGCAGCTCCAGGCCCCTACCTTAATATAGGCCCAGCCACCCAAAAGGGACATGGAAAGCAATGGGTCAACGAGGAAGAGATCTCCCCTGACGGGCCCTGCATTCCACATGCACCGACGGGGCAGGGTGGTGGGATTGATAATGGGCACTGCATGAGCAGTCCTAACAGAAGCCTGGGGCATGCCAATGCAGGGCTCTTACAGAAGTCTGGGGCTTCCATAGTGTTAGGCCTGTGCGGCTGCGCACTTTTGAGTTTGGGCGCATGCCAGCACAGGCTCTTGGAAAGCAGAAGGGTGCCCAGTAAAAGGCCCACCAAAATCCTCAGCACCAAGCACACGATGCTCTTAATCCGGCCCTGTAGAGCTTACAATCTAATGCCCTATAATGCCCTGTACACACGGTGGGAAATTCCCACGGAAAAAGGTCCGATCGGATTATGTTGTCGGAAAATCCAATCGTGTGTGGGCTCTATCGGACTTTTTCCGTCGGAAATTCCGATGGAAAAAATTTGAGAACAGGATCTAAAATTTTCAGACAAAAAAAATAAAAAATCAGATCGGACTTTTTCGATCGTTTGTAGAGAATTCCGACGGACAAAGTGCCGCGCATCCTCAGAACAAATTACGAGACCAAAGCTATTGGCTACTGGCCTCTACATAGTCCCGCCATAAGCAACGTACATCACCACATTCCGAACGATTGGATTTTCCGACAACTTTGTCTGACCGTGTGTATGCAACACCAGTTTCGGACAAAATACGAATCGGAATCGGAATGTCCGACCGTGTGTACAGGGCATTACAGTTACACACTCATTTCTGGCTTTTGGTGCGTTAGGCATGCTGCATGTCAACAATGTTACAGTGGTATTAAACCCAAAAGCAAACATTCATTATATTACCGCTTACCAATCCTAAAATGTGGTGGCTGCATTAGCTTTCTTTTTTAGACTTCCTTTCCCTCTATTTGCATCTGATTTTGAGGGACTGTCCCTGATTTAGAGCAATGTCCCTCTGTCCCTCATTCCTCCTCATTTGTCCCTCATTTTGGTCTGATCTATATAGATCATAGGCATGCGTAGGAGGTGTGCCAGGTGTTCCTGGGCACATGCTAGTCACTATGTGTGGTGCCCAGGAAACCCCTGCTGCCTGGATTTCCCTCCTCTCCTGTTGGCCCCAATGCTGCTGGCTTCCCTCCTCTCCTCTCCCCCCAGCTGCTGCAGGGGATGTTTCAGGGTGGAGAGTGGGGGAAGGGGCTAGTAAACATGTAATTTAAAGAGGGAGTCCACCTAAAAAAAAAATTATTAAAAGCCAGCAGCTACAAATACCGCAGCTGCTGACTTTTAGTAAATGGACACTTACCTTTCCTGGAGTCCAGCGATGTCGGCAGCTGAAGCCGAGCAAACGCTTGGCTCTCGGCTGCTGCCGGCGCCATTCTCGGTGAGGGAATCAGGAAGTGAAGCGCTGCAGCTTCACTTCCCGGTTCCCTACTGCGCATGCGCAAGTCGCGCTATGCGTCGTAAGTGATCCCCAGGTATCTGCACCCCCCTCCCCCCTGAAAGGTGCCAATTGTGGCACGGGAGGGGGGGGGGGGGGATCAGGTAAGCGTAAGTTCCACTTTTGGGTGGAACTACGCTTTAACAGCTGAGGGTGGGAGTTATGCAGGAGGTGTGTTACTGGCCAGGTCACCAGGTGAAAACAGAGGGGGGGGGAAAGCCTAAAAAAATAAAGAAAACAAATGCAACCGCCACATCTAATGATTGGTAAGCTGCAAAATATTAAAATTCTCACCAATTACCTCTTCTTATAATTGTGGCAGAAGCCCTCAGCTCTGAAATCTGTTGTGTGTATGCTGCTGCCCCCTGGTGGACGGTTACTGCTTATGATTGAGGATTGTTTCATTGTAACATCTTTGTAGATCATTTCCTTTTTACTCAAAGCTTTGCTCCCTTATAGGTCCAGTTCACCAAAAGTGATACGTTTGTTCTAGGTGGAGCGCGGTGTCCTGCGTCAGCCCCTGTATTCTTCTAAGCCTTGGATTGTCCGATGGTGAGAGCTTCTGCATAATTCTACCTGTTCCTGTCCACCTGACAGTGATGGGTGTTCCACTTCCTGGCCAACTTGGTTCTCGCTCCACCTGGAACATTCTCATTAATGATCTGTAAAGAAGAAAAGCCAACAGGAACCCCTCATAATGGGCACAGCGGGTGTACAGAGCCAGGAACTCAGCACAGGGATGGTGGGGACCCCTCATAATGGACACAGCAGGTGTACAGACCTGGAAACTCAGCACAGGGATGGTCGGAACCCCTCATAATGGGCACAGCGGGTGTACAGAGCCAGGAACTCAGCACAGGGATGGTGGGAACCCCTCATAATGGGCACAGCGGGTGTACAGACCCGGGAACTCAGCACAGGGATGGTGGGAACCCCTCATAATGGGCACAGCAAGTGTACAAACCCAGGAACTCAGCACAGGGATGGTGGGAACTCCTCATAAAGGGCACAGCGGGTGTACAGACCGGGGAACTCAGCACAGGGATGGTGGGAACCCCTCTTAATGGGCACAGCAGGTATGCAGACCTGGCAACTCAGCACAAAGATGATGGGAACTCAGCACAGGGATGGTGGGAACCCCTCATAATGGGCACAGCAGGTGTACAGACCCGGGAACTCAGTACAGGGATGGTGGGAACCCCTCATAATGGGCACAGCAGGTGTACAGACCCGGGAACTCAGCACAGGGATGGTGGGAACCCCTCGTAATGGGCACAGCAGGTGTACAGACCCGGGAACTCAGCACAGGGATGGTGGGAATCCCTCGTAATGGGCACAGCAGGTGTACAGACCCGGGAACTCAGCACAGGGATGGTGGGAACCCCTCATAATGGGCATAGCAGGTATGCAGACCCAGGAACTCAGCACAGGGATGGTGGGAACCCCTCATAATGGGCACAGCAGGTGTACAGACCCAAGAACTCAGCACAGGGATGGTGGGAACCCCTCATAATGGGCACAGCGGGTAAACAGACCCGGTAACCCTTTCTTCTATTTTCATCTGGTGATCTGGCCAGTAAGTCTGTTTTTTTTTTCTTTTCAAACGAACAAGCTCTCCAGCAGAATGTACAGTATCTGTAACAGGGATGAGACAACCCCAGGAACAGCACACCGTGTCTCTTCTGTTGTAATCACTTTTTCCATCTTATACAACATATAGAGCTTCTTCACTTTAGACCTTAGAGCTTACAGTCTAAGGCCCCTATAACAGTTACACACTCATTTCCAGCTTTGGACGTGTTAGGTGTGCTGCATGTCAGCAGTCTTAAAGCGGTATTAAACCCAAAAAGCAAACATTTATTATATTGCAGCTTACCAATTCTTAGATGTGACGGCGGCATTCCTTTTCTTTTTGAGACTTTCTTCTATTTTCATCTGGTGAGCCAGCCAATAAGTCTGTTGATTTTTCAACAGCTCAAGCTCTCCAGCAGAATTCATCAGTTACAGGGTGGAGGCAAACCATTTACCACTGACAGGGTTGCTTACAATTGGCAGCTTTTATCTACTTGCCAACGAGCCTCAGTCATTATACTGCGGCAGGTTGGCTCCCCTGCAAGAATCACTGTAGCTGTACGGCGGGCGCTGTAAGGGGTATAGGGGACAACCACACGTACCTGCCACGTGACTTCGGAGCTGATGCGTATGGCCGGCGGCCGTGATGTCCACCGGAAACCCGCAATCACTCCTGTGAGAGACAGAACGGGGATCTGTCCATGCAAACTGACAGATCCCCGTTCTGACAGGGAAGTAGAGAGAGATCTGCTGTTCCTAGTGATCAGGAACAGCGATCTCTCTCCTCCATCAGTCAGTCCCCTCCCCCCACAGTTAGAAATACCTCCCTAGGGAACATTTAACCCCTTGATCGCCCCTAGTGTTAACCCCTTCCCTACTAGGGACATTAACACAGTAAACTGGCTATTTTTAGCACTGATCGCTGTATAAGTGTCAGCGGTCCCAAAAAAGTGTCAAAAGTGTCCGATCTGTCCGCTGCAATGTCGCAGTCTGGCTAAAAATCGCAGATCGCCGCCATTACTAGTAAAAAAAATTATAATTAATAAAAATGCCATAAATATATCCCCTATTTTGTAGGCGCTATAACTTATAGCCAATCAATATACGCTTATTGAGATTTTTTTTAACCAAAAATATGTAGAATACATATTGACCTAAACTGATGAATACATTTTTTTTTTGGGGGGGGGGGGGGGGTGGGATATTTAATATAGCAAAAAGTAAAAAATATTGTTTTTTTTTCAAAACTGTCTTTTTTTATTTATAGCGCAAAAAATAAAACCGCAGGGGTGATCAAATACCACCAAAAGAAAGTTCTATTTGTGGGGAAAAAAGGACGTCAATTTTGTTTGGGTACAGCGCTGCATGACCGCGCAATTGTCAGTTAAAGCGATGCAGTGCTGTATCGCAAAATATGGCCTGGTCATTAAGGGGGGGATAAATCTTCCGGTCCTTAAGTCGTTTTTTTTTTTGTAAAACCTTTATCCCAAAAGGAAAAAAAAAAAAAACCTTTACTTTAATTGATCATAAAGTGTGAGCTGGAGTTTGGCTTCAATTAGTTAGTGTATTTAAATCTGCTAGTCCATCGAACACTCCCCACCCCCAGACTGACAATGCTGCTGTGTGCTGTGCCCCCTGTTCTCTTTCATCCAGAGTGGGGGGGGGGGTTGCTCTAATAATACAGGACGTGTGTTACTGGCCACATCATAAGGGGAAAACAGAGGGGAGAAAAAGCAGAAAAAAAAGAAAACAAATGCAGCCAGCACATCTAATGATTGGTAAGCTGCAATATATTACATTTGTGGTTTTTGGTTTAATACCTATTTAAATGCAGGGGTGGGAGGGGCTACACGTTTTTGAATATCCTGAAGTTCTACTTTTAAAGTGTATCTCTTTGTCTCAATTTTGTATTTTTTGTATTTTTTCTTTTTTATGTTATTATTTTAAACTGTATTTCCAAGTTATAAGAGAGAGTAGAGGGAGTGAACGTTCTACAACGTATATAACATCATTCACTAGTGTGTGTATTATACATCACGGCACATGTGGTCCCCGGCCTGCATCTACTTTTGGTCATTGATGTCAGCAGCTATTTTTACCGTCCTTTGATGCAGCCATGTTGGCATGCTTTGTATCGTCCAGTTATGATATGCACAGTTAAAAAAAAAAAAATTCCCTGCACGGAATGGCATAATGTGCTAGTAAGCACCGCATACAAGCACATTATGAAAGACTTACATGAAAGTGCATGTACATTGGTTTTTGTTATTGCTCAACAGTAACGAGTGTATTTTTAAAAACATTTGTATAACAATTCACCTAGTGAAAGTGCATGTTCATTCCTTTATTGTGCGAATAAAGCAATCACGAATGTTATCAGGCTAATTCCTGCACTGATTGATTATTTTCATTGATTTAATGGCAAATACAACTTTTGCCCACTAGATGGCTCTAGGTATTATAAGAAATTCTAATAATACTTAGTGCCATCTAGTGGCCAAAGATGATAATGTTTGCTTTAAATGAATAGAAAACATTAACCGATACAGACCCTTTAAAGCTCCCCCATTGTGACATCACAGATCCCTTCATGATCCCGATTTCCGGAGGAAACATTGTATCACATTTCAGGGAAATGGTACATCTTGGTTTCTGCTATCTACGATTCATGTGGCAGCATATTGTATCGTTGTTGTGTTTGGATTGCGTATACTGAGTCTGTATGAGGATACAGAGCTCAGAGTCAGCTCACAGAAGCATTGTTTTGCTTTATATGTTGCCGATCGTCTAAAGGATCTCTAATAAAAGCTAAAAAATAAATCCCTGCAAGGAATGGTATAATGTGCTAGTAAGCACAACATACTAGCACATTATGAAAGACTTACCTGAAAGTGCATGTACATTCGTTTTTGTGCGAATAAGGCAAACACAAATGTTACCAGGCTATTTCCTGCACTAATCGATTGATTTTCATTGATTTAATGGCAAATACAACTTTTGACCACTAGATGGCTCTAGGTACTATAAGAAATTCCTATAATACTTAATGCGAAAATAAAAAATTCCCTGCTGCAAGGAATGGCATAATGTGCTAGTAAGCACCACATACTAGCACATTATGAACAAAGCCCTCCACCGGCGTGCTGTCACCGCTGACCGGGCTGCCATCTTCATCCGGTTTTCCTTCAGAGTCATCGATTGGTTGTTAACGAGTTGAGGACTGCCCACGGTAGATTTACTGTGATTTACAAATGTGTTGCCATAAACATTAATAAACAGGACGTCCAGGATAGTTAAAGGATATTTATGTTTAATAACAAATTTTTCTTACAAATATCTATTTTAATTATAAAACAATATAAAACAATAAGTTATGCTCAGCCATTTACAGAATACAAAAATAAATACAATTAAAGTGCTTTACAATATAACAGAAATGAAAAGTGTGGTGCTGAGAAAAACTGTTAAAGCTGAACTCCGGGGAAAAAAACCTTTTACCATTGCAGAGGGCCGCTCTTCCCCACTGCTTGTTCAATACAGAGGAGGAGGATTAGGGTGATGTACTTCACTCATTCCTCGCTCCTCCAGGCTGCCTCCTCTTCTCATAACCACCTCCCGAAGCCTCTGCCCTTTGAGGTCTGACCGGTCGCAGCTCTCTGATGTCATCCCATACAATGCAGGACTGGCAGTCCTGCATTGTATACAAGGATGCTGAGGGCCCGCCTACAAGCTGGGATCAGCTGACAGCAGATGAGAGCGCCAGCTGCTGGGGGAGTGAGGAACAAGGTATGTATTTCATCTTATTTCATCTTATTCACCATCCCCCTAGGAAAAGTAAGCACTAGACCAGGGATATGCAATTAGCGGACCTCCAGCTGTTGCAGAACTACAACTCCAATCAGGCATAGCAAGACTCTGACAGCCACAAGCATGACACCCAGAGGCAGAGGCATGATGGGACTGGTAGTTTTTCAACAGCTGGAGGTCTGCTAATTGCAGATCCCTGCACTAGACCCTTGCAATGTGTGTGTGTGTGTGTGTGTGTGTGGGGGGGGGGGGGGTGCACTGGTCTACTGCAGCCAACGTTGCAACCAGGTTGTGGGCGGGCTCTCAGGACTACTCGTCCCCTGCATTGTATGGGATGACATCAGAGAACTGCGACCGGTCAGACAGCAAAAGGCAGAGGCTGCAGTCACAAGAAGAAATGGAACCTTGAAGGAGCTAAGAATAAAATATATCAACATATCACTATATTCCTCACCCCCTAGGCCAGGGATCTCCAAACTATGGCCCGGGGGCTGGATACGGCCCTTTGTTTGCACTGATTCAGCCCTTGGGGCACTCTTCTTCTCACTCAACCTAACAATGGGGCACTATTTCTCCCACTGGCACCAAAGATGGGGCACTATTACTCCCACTGACACTAATGATGGGGCACTATTCCTCCCACTGACACCAATGATGGGATATTATTACTCCCACTGACACCAATGATAGGGCACTATTCCTCCCACTGACACCAATGATGGGATACTATTTCTCCCACTGACACCAATGATGAGGCACTATTCCTCCCACTAACACCAATGATGGGGCACTATTTCTTCCTTTGACACCAATTATGGGGCACTATTCCTCCCACTGATACCAATTACGGGGCACTATTCCTCCCCCTAATGCTAAAGATGGGGCATGGTTTACCCCCAACAGATGCCAGGACATTTTCCGCTCCCACTGGCCACAATCGGGGGCCCCGAACAGTAAACTGGCCCTTTGTTTAGAAAGTTTGGAGACCCCCTGCTCTATGCAGAGCAAGCAGTGGGATAGGGAGGCCCTCTGCATGGGTAAAGGTTTCCTTTCCAGAGTTCAGTAAGATGGAAACGTGGAAACAAAATGGCTCACCATAAAATGACCCCAACTGATAGTCACACATTAAGTATCAAAATATCATTACTAAGGGGGTGTCTTTAGTTTCCCAACAGCCACCAACCAAATTCAGGCTTTCGGATGCTAGCTTGTGTTTTCCAGGACAAGCTTTATTCTGATTGGTAGATGAGGGGAGGAAACGCCCGTTCTTAATACGGATGCTGTTTTATAAGGCACAATGTATTTTTTTATTTTTACTTAGCTAGTTTTATTTAAGAGGGCAGACAATGGAAAAAGCACAAAAACTTGCGCTGACCAATTTTCATTGTTCTGACTGCTGACTGCACACCATTGCTCTTTGCACTCCCTTGTTAAAATGGACCTTTCGTCAACTCCGAGGGTTATTTTATTTTTTTTAATTGCATCGCTGTTCATCCATTAAAACTGCATGTGCAATTTATTCCATGAAAATGGACCAAAGTCAAATGTTCTTAGGCTATATCATCTGCAATTCAATCGTGTGAACATGGAAAATACTGCATTATGGCCACTAGAGGAGCATACTTTTTTTTTTTTTATTACAGTCAACGCCATCTAATGTCCATAATGAGTTTTGGCCACTAGATGGCTCTGACTCATAGGAAATACTGTACATATGCTCCTCATCGCCATCTAGTGGCCTTAATAGGGTAAGGCAGCACAAAGACCAGTGGTGAGCTACTAACAGAAGCCCAATTTCAATCACTGTTGAAAATTGTCAAACCCTGAAAATGATTTCTGGTTGGTTGCTGTGGATCACCCATTTTTGCTGATTTTTTTGTTAAATAAGGCCGGAATGTGACTGAGATTTTTAAGGATTCATTTATGAAACCTACTTAATTAAAAGAGTTTCACCTTGAAAATATTTAAGGCCCAACTTTAGCCAGAATTTTTCTTTTAGATTTGGATGGAGTAGGGAGAAGGTTAGAACCCCTTGTTGTTGTTTTTTTATTGTGCCCTTTGTTTCTATTGGGGAGATTTCCCTCCACCTCCAGCCCATTCACAGAATACAAAGCGTTCTGTGAATGGACAGGAGTGAGGAGGGACGGACAGATTTCTAAGGGGCTTGTCTACCCCCCAACATCTATGGGGCTTAATGGGCCATCGCGGCCAGCAGATGAAGACGTTCACAGCGAGATGTAAACAATTCCTAGAGGTCGCAAGCATCGGATCTCAGTTTGCACCTGGGGGGGGGTGGGATCTGTTAGGCCAGGAAGGGGTGTGGCATTTTTTAAAGAGCCCCTAATCTACATGCAGGGCTCTGAACGCATGGATTTTAATGGCGCATGATTGGAGCCTGAGGTTCTAATTGGCTTCAAAGCAAGATGGGCTCGGGGAGCAGAGCACTGCCCCCTGAGCCCACCCAGTTGTGGGACAATAGCGAATTAATATTGGCTATTTTCTTCCTGCTTCCCCTCCCAGCCATTGAGGAAGCAGGTCCTGAGACCTGAATGGCCAGGGAGTCTTAGGACTCCCTGGCCAATTGGGTCTCAGGACCCACTTCCTGTTTGACCCAGGAGGAGAAGCAAAGGCCCCGGCTCTTCCTTTGGCAAGTTGGAGTGAGGAGCAGCATCGGCCTCCTAAGGTAAGTCCACATTGATCATCACCATACGTCTCCAATGGGGGGGAAGCCACTGATCACCACCATCTGTCTCCTGTGGGGGGGGCAGGTTTGTTTTCCGCCCCCCCCCCCAAAATATTGAGCATCAGCCGCCACTGGTTAAAACTCCTGTCAAGTTTGTATTGCTCAACAGTAACGAGTGTATTTTTTAAAATTTTGCATACCAATTCACCTAGTGAAAGTGCATGTACATTCGTTTTTGTGCGAATAAGGCAAACACAAATATTATCAGGCTATTTCCTGCACTGATCGATTGAGTTTCATTGATTTAATGGCAAATACAACTTTTGGCCACTAGATGGCTCTAGGTGTTATAAGAAACTCCTATAATACTTAGTGCCATCTAGTGGCCAAAGATGATAATGTTTGCTTTAAATTAATAGAAAAAATTAACCGATACAGACCCTTTAAAGCCCCCCCCCCCCCCCCCATTGTGACATCACAGATCACGTCATGCTCCTGATTTCCAGAGGAAACATTGTATCAGATTTCAGGGAAATGGTACATTTTTGGTCTCTGCTATCTACGATTCATGTGGCAGCATATTGTATCGTTGCTGTTTTTGAATATACGTCTTCTGATGAGCTATCTACCTCTATATACATCTACAGCGTATACTGAGTCTGTATGATGACACAGAGCTCAGAGTCGGCTCACAGAAGCATTGCGTTGCGTTATATGTTGCAGATCGTCTAGAAGGATCTCTAAACTACAGTCCACCAGCTGTTGCGGAACTACACGTCCCATGAGGCATTGTAAGACTCTGACATTCACAGACGTGACTAGGCATGATGGGAATTGTAGTTCCTGAACAACTGGAGGGCCGTAGTTTGGAGACCCCTCTAAGCAATGGCTCGGTCACTGGAAATCTGGCTTGAACACGCCATCTACGCTGGGTTTGGTGCTGTGCCTATGCCCTTTCTTCCCCACAGTCCGTGGGTTCTGGTGGGAGCCGTGCCGGATCCTGTTCTCCACCGACTTGCCCTCTTTCTTGTGAGGTTTCTGCAGCCTGGTTTCGGCCACTTTGGGGGTGGACTCCTGCGGGGTGCTGACCGATGCGGGGTGCAGGTTCTGTAACTTCATCTGGAGCCACTCCTGGCGTTGGAGGGTGTGCCGAAAATCTCCGTAATTGTGCATCAGCTGCATCTCGCTAATGGCTCGCCTCCTGAATAAAAACACACGGGGAAACTGTTATTAACCACTCGCCATCCAGCCCAGTTCTGACATTTCTCACATACATCTAAAAATCAGCATTTTTTCTGTTAAAAAGTTACTTTGATTCCCAAACATTATAAATTTTTTAAGCAGAGACCCTGGAGAATAAAACAATGGGTGTTGCAATTTGTTGTGTCGCACGATATTTGCGCAAATTTTTTAGCAAAAAAATCTATTTTAATGAATGTTAGTGAACACAAAAACCATATAATACTCTTTTTTTTTTTAAAATATAAAAGATGACGTTACACCGAGTAAATAGATACCAAACATGTTATGTTTAGAAAATTGCGCATGCCCTGACATGTAATAGGTTGATTTTTGTATCTTTTTAGTTTTTTTTTTTTTTTTCATGTAGTTATCTAAACCTAGGTATGCCCAATAAAGCTTTTAGGAGGAGTTTTCATTCTCCTCTGACTGTCTTATGAGGCTGCAGGACCCCTGACCCTCTGCCTGGACAGTGCTGATTGGCCCTGTGCTGATCACATGCATCCTTGCAAGTAAAAAAAAAAAGTTTCTAGCAATACAAACCAAACTGGGCATGTGCAGAGTGCTCCTAAGGCTCTGTACTCTCATGGGGATGGATTGGGGACTATGGAAGAAGGGGAGGATTAGAGAAGACAGCTTCAAACAGCCTTTTTATACAATGCGGAGGATTAACCCCCTTAGGTTCCACAGTGAGTATAACAAGCACGCTTTATTGCATATACAGACTGATTTCACTGTTGTGGGTTTAGTAACACTTTAAAAATATCCATAGGTGATGCTTTAAAAGCTTTTACGGGTTACCAGTTTAGAGTTACACAGGGGGCCTGACTTTAGAATTATTGCTCTCGCTGTGACATTTGCTGTGACACCTCACATGTGTGGTGCGATCGTCGTTTACATATACGTGCGGGCAGGGCCGTAAATAAAGGGTGCCACTGGCCCTCCCGTATGGGGCCCGGGCCAGCAGGGGAGCCCAGGTAACAAGGGGAATCAGATGTGGGCAAGAAGGGTGATCAGTACCGCGGGGGCAATTGCTGGAAACAGTCCCCTGTATGGTGCTCTCTGCAGCAGCTGAAAGCCGGCTTCTTCTCTTCTCTCCTGCCAACTTTTAGCTGCTGCAGAGAGAGCCAGACAGGGGATTGGTTCCAGTAATTGCCCTCTTGCTGCACCCATCACCCTCCCTGTGCACCATGCATTTCCCCCTGCGGCCCAAGCCCTCTTGTGTGCCTTTCCCACCCCCGAAGTGCTGCCTGCGCTCCTCATCTCCTTCCCACCATCACTTGCCAGCACCCAAGAGGATCCTTCAGGATGGAGAGTGGGGAAGGGTGTAGTAAATATGTCGCATTCACCAGCCCCTTCCTTTCCTAAATGAACACAGTGAGTGATCAGGACTGATCACTCACTATGTTCATTCGTAACTGAAGCATAGTAAACTGTGTTTATTTTGGAGGGGATGTCAGGTTAGCTGAATGGGGCCCCGTTGTTTCTAATAGCACCCTGTGTTTGCGACCTACAGGTGCATTTACCTTTTGCGAGTGATCACAGGGGTCGGTGAAGCTTTAATTTTTTTCCTATTATTTTATTATTTATTTGTTTTTTTTTGTTTTTTTTACATTGTATTTCTTTTATTTTTTATCAACTTTATTGCTATCACAAGGAATGGACAACATCCATGGACTATGACATGACAGGTCCTTTTTATGGAGAGATCTGTGGTCTACTAGACACCAGATCTCTCCTCATGGCTTCCAAAACATCAGATCAATCCGAGATCGATTTGATCAGATGCTTTCACCAATTGATAACGGCTAGAAAATGACAAACCCAAACCAGAAATTTAAAATCCTCGTTGCTTTCAGTTTCTGGCGACACATAGTGAGAGGAACAACATCAGTTTCTCTCACTGTGTTTAGGGAAGCCGATGCTGTCGGGCACATCCTTACCAGGCCCCCTCCGATATGGATAGGAGAGCATAGGAAAGGTATGTGGCGAGAGTGGGAGGACCCCCTTCCACCGCCTGTAAAAGTGATCCAGCTGCCCTATAGCCGCTCGGATCACTTTTACAAAAAAAAAAGGGAATTGCTCATTTTTTCATTTGCAGTACAGTAATGTATCCACTAGGGGCACGGTTGCACAGGACCATTTGGTAAGCCAAAGATTGCAAGTTTGCAGGGCACAGAAGCCAGTCCTATCACATGTCATACACCTAATTTTCCAGGAATGTGTCTGTTTTGCTCATCATGAAGGCCAGACACGAGTGGAACAAAGGGAATTGGTAAATGCAATAGTGCATGTAATAGGGCATTCATAGCGGACTGTGGGGAATGGATAGAATTTGAACCCCCCCCCCCCCCAGGAGGTATCAGGATTCAGTTACTACTTTCAGTGGAATCCCTTTTTTACTCCGGTGGTGAATCTCCTTCAAATGTAACCAGTGAGGCGGGACGCTAATCGCAAAACCATTCACTACCCTCGTTGAAAAAAAAACTACAGTAAACTTTTTATTGAAATGATATTGACTGGCTAAACTGTAACAACAAAATATACTGAACACGGTCATTATATTTAAATATTTACTTACTATTTAAAAAAAAAAAAACAACCATTACACTTGGCTTAAAGGGCAACTCCACTTTTGTGAAAAAAAAATAATAATAATATTGCAAATAAAAGAAAAAATATCATATATAATTGGGACACAAGTCACACTGTAATATAACACTAATAAAAAGAATGTTTCCTTTTCAATGTGCTGAGCTTCTCTGTAAAATGCAATTTGGCAACCTGGAGGCATTCTGCCCATAGGTGATGTACAGCGGGGGTCTACAAACTTTCTAAACGAAGGGCCAGTTTACTGTCCTTCAGACTTAAAGGGGGGGCCGGACTGTGGCCAGTGGGAGTTGAAAAGGTCCTGACGTCAGTGGGAATAAACAACGCCCCATTATTGGTGTAGGAGGAATAGTGTCCCATCAATGGTGTCAGTGGGAGGAATTGTGCCCCATTATTGGTGTCATTGGGCCCAATTGTTGGTGTCATTGGGAGGAATTGGGCCCCATTGTTGGTGTCAGTGGGAGGAATTGTGCCCCATTGTTGGTGTCAGTGGGAGGAATTGTGCCCTGTCATTGGTGCCATTGGGCCCCATTGTTGGTGTTGTTGGGAGGAATTGTGCCCCATCTTTGGTGTCATTGGAAGGAATTGTGCCCTATTGGTGTCAGTGGGAGGAATTGTGCCCCATTGTTGGTGTCAGTGGGAGGAATTGTGCCCTGTCATTGGTGTCATTGGGAGGAATTGTGCTCCATCTTTGGTGTTATTGGGAGGAATTGTGCCCCATCTTTGGTGTTATTGGGAGGAATTGTGCCCCATTTTTGGTGTCATTGGGAGGAATTGTACCCCATTGTGGGTGTCGGTAGGAGGAATTGTGCCCTATCATTGGTGTCATTGGGCCCCATTGTTGGTATTGTTGGGAGGAATTGTGCCCTATCTTTGGTATCATTGGGAGGAATTGTGCCCCATTGTTGGTGTCAGTGGGAGGAATTGTGCCCTATCATTGGTGTCATTGGGCCCCATTGTTGGTGTCATTGGGAGGAATTGTGCCCCATCTTTGTTGTCATTGGGAGGAATTATGACCCATTTTTGGTGTTATTGGGAAGAATTGTGCCCCATAGTTGGTGCCAGTGGGAGGAATTGTGTCCTATGATTGGTGTCATTGGGCCCCATTGTTGGTGACATTGGGAGGAATTGTGCCCCATAGTTGGTGCCAGTGGGAGGAATTGTGTCCTTTCATTGGTGTCATTGGGCCCCATTGTTTGTGTCATTGGGAGGAATTCTGCCCCTTCATTTGGGGTTAGTGGGGGTAATTATGTCCCATTGTTAGCATCAGTGGATGGAAATAGTGCCCCAAGGGCCAGATAAAAGCATAGGGCTCGCATCTGGCCCCCGGGCCCCAGTTTAGAGACCTCTGGTGTACAGTACACCCCCTCAGAAATGTAATTCCCTGCTTGTGTGATTGGCTCACTGATTTTCCCTGAAGCCTGCACTAAGATGCAGGTCAAAATTTGGGCATCCCCTGCAACAAGCTTTTCTGTTTTGGTGAGATACTCCCAAATGGAAATCACATCTAAAGGGATGCAGACCCCTGCCACTTTCCAAGTTAGAACCCTGCAGGTGCAGCAGCTGATTGATAATTATATCCACTCCCATTCACATTCACGTTCCATATGGACACAGACAAATAAACAGCTATGTCTTCAGAATAACAAAATGGAAGAAATCTGCAACAAAATCTGTTACAATCCCTGCGATGTACACAGATCACCCAGAGGGGAATGTTTTATTTTTTTTTCCTCAACGAAAGCGGAGTTACTCTTTAATAAACCTGCATTTTAAAAGTTTCAGTTGGACTTTTGAGTAACTTCACATGATACAGCAAGAGTATCATTTTCAGAAAATCTCCACCTTTTGGAGAGAAAAACTGAGGCTTCCTCCAGTATTGAATTGTATTGGAACTGCACTGTCCGCCCTCATGTTGTAAAGCGCTGCGCAAACTGTTGGTGCTATATAAATCCTGTATAATAATAATAATAATAATAATAATTATAATAATAATAATTATTATTATTATTATTATTATTATTATTATTATTAATAATAATAATAATAATAATTATTATTATTATTATTATTATAATTATAATAATTATTATTAATAATAATAATAATAATAATAACAATAATAATTATTATTATTTTAATTATTATTATTATTATTATTAATATAATAATACTAGTTATTATTATTATAATTATTATTATAATAGTAATCATAATAATTATTATTATTATTAATAATAATAATAATAATAATAATGAAGGCATTGTCATGTGGTGTACTTTGAGCTTCCTGAGAGGTAACAAATACCTAGAAGTCTTATCTAAAAATATATATATATTTGATGCTATGCGTTGTCATCAGGACAGGAAGTGATGGAAACCCCTTCCTCCTCAAATACGTCACAAAGGCGTTCTATTATTTCTCTTCCCTATTCAAAACTGAAAAAGGGTTCAGGCTGGAGATACTCTACCCAGGCCAATAGAATGACGATGAGTTACACGGGTAGGAAGGAATCTGAAGCCTGTTGCCAGTGACCAGTTGGCGGGATCAACCAAACAGATAAGTTATAAAATCAAACAAGCAAAATTAAAAAAGAACTGAACATAACATAGGCATGCCAAGCCACTGGTTGAGCACACTGGGCCAGGACTTAAAGTGCAACTCCGGCTACAATTTATTTTTTTATTTTTAGTCGTCCTGTCCCCCCCCCCTTCTGTGTTTAAACAATAAAAATGTTAAATATGTGAGACTTCAAGGGAGCTCAGATTGTCTCCTGTTAAATAAATCAGAAAAATTAAGATCTGAAAGGTGCACCTTTACACCGGGCTGTAAATGTAATGAGTGGGTCAGACATCCTCTGTGCTGTGTGGTTTTAGGAATGGGGCTTCGGGAGGTCTGCTACTGCACTTAGCAGGTCTGATTCTCCCAGGGGATGTAATACCTGTCTGGGGGTCATTTCCTGCGAGTTCTTACTTGTAATCTGATCATTTTTCTAGATGTGCAGATGTCGGCAAGATCACATACAGGACCACCCTTGCAGAAAACCCCTCACACCCTCCGCAAAGAAAGAAAAAATATATATATATATATATATATATATATATATATATATATCTATATATATATATATATATATATATATATACATATATATTTATATGTGTATATATATATATATATATAGATATATATATATACACATATGTACATACATATATATATATATATATATATATATATATATATATATATATATATATATATATATATATGTATGTGTATATATATATATATATATATATATATATATATATATATGCATCTGTTTAATTCTGCATATGAATTAAACAGTAGTATAAAAATAAGAGGAATAAGAAAATAAGAGTGAACACAATATAACAAAGTTGCTGCATTGTAATTTTTTCAGTGCCATATTATCAGTGCAGCCTTATCAGTGCCCATCCATGCCGCCTCATCAGTGCCCATCAGTGCAGCCTCATCAGTGCATATCAGTGAAGGAGAAAAAAAAACATTTATTTGCTAAATTTTATAATAGAAACCAAGAAAAAGTGTTTTGTTTTTTTTTTTTTCAAAATTTTTGTTATTTTTTCGTTTGTTTAACAAAAAATAAAAAAATAAAAACCCCAGTGGTGATTAAATACCACCAATAGAAAGCTCTATCTGTCTCAAAAAAATGATAAAAATGTCATATGGGTACAGTGTTGCATGACCACGCAATTGTCATTCAAAATGCCACAGCGCTGAAAGCTGAAAATTGGCCTGGGCAGGTAGGGGGTAAAATTGGCCAGTAGGCAAGTGTCTGAAGCCCCATACACACTATCAGATTTTCTGCTGATTTCTTCCTTCAGATTTACCAAAACCATATAATATGGAGGTCAAACCTTAGGAGTTTCAATTTGAATGCATTCAGGCAGGTCCTTGTACTACGTGGTTTTGGTAAATCTGAAGACAAAAAGCAGCAGAAAATCTGATGGTGTGTATGGGGCTTAAGACCACTGAGAGTCAGCGGGAGCCATATTGTATCTGAGCTGGTCCCAGACACCTCCCAACTTTTTGAGATGGGAATGAGGGACACCTGTCAGCAAAAGTATGCAGGCATAGGACACACCCTTGGCCACGCCCCCTTAAAGGACAATTGTACACAAAAAAAAAAACAAGATTGGTCAAACCCACAAGTGCTTTTTTACCACTACTATTCCTTTTATATTGGGTTTTGGAATTTAAAAATGCAGGAATTTAGAAATCAGATGAAAGGTTTAGCGCTGGAAAACACTTTTTGATAGATAAAAAGTGCATTTTATATACATCTATATGGATCAAAATGAGGGACAAATGAGGAGGAATGAGGGACAGAGGGGCATTGCTCCAAATCAGGGACGGCCCCTCGAAATCCGGGACAGTTGGGAGCTGTAGTCCCAACAACTGGCAAGCTGAGGAGTCAGAGCAGTGGCCACACCCAGGTCCTAACATTTTTTAAATTCAACGCATACATGTTAGTTATAGGAAGGGATGTGTGTATTATAGGAAGGGATATGTGTATTATAGGAAGGGATATGTGTATTATAGGAAGGGATATGTGTATTATAGGAAGTGATATGTGTATTATAGGAAGTGATATGTGTATTATAGGAAGGGATATGTGTATTATAGGAAGGGATGTGTGTATTATAGGAAGGGATATGTGTATTATAGGAAGGGATATGTGTATTATAGGAAGGGATATGTGTATTATAGGGAGGGATATGTGTATTATAGGAAGGGATATGTGTATTATAGGGAGGGATATGTGTATTATAGGGAGGGATATGTGTATTAGAGTGTAGCGCTGATATTTTTGCCTACTAATGCTTTAATATGTAAACCTATGGACAGTGTTATTCTTTATTATTTGGCGCCATTTAGTGACCAAAACTGGAAATGCACTTTAGTTATTTTCTTTGCTGAGTAGTGTTAGAAGGATAACAGGAAGTGAGTGTTGTTTACATTTTTGCCTGTGACCTATCTACCCAGATGCCAGGTGACCTACCCATGATCACCCTGTACTGAACTGCATCCTGGGTAGGCTATAAAAGGACCCCTCGCAGCCATCTTAGCTCTCTTCTAGAAGCATGGCCTTCATGTGAGGAGGTCTCCAAAGAGCACAGCCTACAGCCACTGCGGAGCACAGCAGATACAGACTCTGTTATTCATCTGATTGTTGGAGAGGCCGAGTGACTGGTTCGGGAAGGATCCAGAGACGCCTGTCTGAGCCATCAGAGGGACCCAGTGCATCTTGCAGAGCAGAGCGGTGTGACGGAGCCGGCCGGCTTGAAGCAAGACACAGTGCACCGGAGCGGAACTGCTACATTTCTTCAGATCCAGTTGGTGAGCGGGCTGCGGCCCACAGTTTATTATGCACTTTCATACAGTTAGACTTCTACACAGAGGTGCTGGGACCTGCAGTCCCACGGAGGAGGATTTAACAAAGACTGACATTAGGCAGGCCTAAAGCCTACTTCTCATTGCATTTTAGCACTGTGTCATACCAGAGGCAATAACAATTGGAGTATATCAAATGAACAGTTCCAGTATTCCTTTTTAGTTAACCCTTATCTTCTCACTCTTTGGATTACAAATTATTACAGACTTTTATAGCTAGCAGAAGAAAGAAGATCTAAGATTGTGAGTTATTTCAAGGCCTTGCACCTTTATTAAAGTAGGGGGAGCTCCCTTGTAGTTGTGTTGTGCTATATTTGAATATTATCTAAACCATCTGTACTGTCATGTTATGTTGATGTGACAGTGCAACTGTTGAGATTACTGCTTTAACATAGCCATAGTAAAGATACGTTTTGGTTAAGAACTTGTGTTGAGGTGTGAAGTATTGTTCCTTTTCCAGCAGGTGGAGCCATTGGATACCCAGGTAATAACAACAGTATACTGTTATTATATTGTACATTGTGGGGTTATCCTTCACCCTTAACTCCACACCAACATTGCTCCACAGCTGTGTCAAGGGGACTGAGCCAAGTCAGTGTATTACAGGGAGGGATATATGTATTATAGGAAGGGATATCTGTATTATAGGAAGGGATATGTGTATTATAGGAAGGGATATGTGTATTATTGGAAGGGATATCTGTATTATAGGAAGGGATATGTGTATTATAGGAAGGGATATGTGTATTATTGGAAGGGATATCTGTATTATAGGAAGGGATATGTGTATTATAGGAAGGGATATGTGTATTATTGGAAGGGGTATCTGTATTATAGGAAGGGATATGTGTATTATAGGAAGGGATATCTGTATTATAGGAAGGGATATGTGTATTATAGGAAGGGATATGTGTATTATAGGAAGGGATATGTGTATTATAGGAAGGGATATGTGTATTATAGGAAGGGATATGTGTATTATTGGAAGGGATATCTGTATTATAGGAAGGGATATGTGTATTATAGGAAGGGATATGTGTATTATTGGAAGGGGTATCTGTATTATAGGAAGGGATATGTGTATTATAGGAAGGGATATGTGTATTATTGGAAGGGGTATCTGTATTATAGGAAGGGATATGTGTATTATAGGAAGGGATATCTGTATTATAGGAAGGGATATGTGTATTATAGGAAGGGATATGTGTATTATAGGAAGGGATATGTGTATTATAGGAAGGGATATGTGTATTATTGGAAGGGGTATCTGTATTATAGGAAGGGATATGTGTATTATAGGAAGGGATATGTGTATTACAGGGAGGGATGTTGTTTCTCTGGAATTCTTTTGCATTCATGCTAAGTTTACATGGAAACTGCCTCAGCAGAGTTCCCCTTTAAACATAAACGGCAGTACTCACGTCACAGGCTTTCCTTCGTATCCGGAGAACAGGGACACGCCGCAAAGAATCAGTCCAAGTTTGGTGATGTCTGTGATGAAATGCATGGCGGCTGCAAGACAAGCATGACATCATGAAATAATGCGCCTCATAAAACCTGGAATGACTGACAACGTATTAAATTTAATAGACAGAATCCCAGTCATGACCGCAATTCACCGCCGCCAGCAATGCGGTTTATTTATACATCGTAGATTCTTTTTTTATTATTATTTTAATGCGCCCACATGACTCGGTCAGGTGTGTTTTTCTCCAATTTTTTTTTTTTTTCATTATGAATTTTTTAGAATCTCACTAATTATATAACCAATAAAGGGCAAACTTCATTATAGTGAACGGGAGAGTGGATACTATCATTTTTCATTGTGTTTTTGAAGTAGATGTAAATTAATCCCTTCAATACCGGGCACTTCCACCCCCTTCCTGCCCAGGCCAATTTTTTAGCTTTCAGCGCTGTCGCACTTTGAATGACAATTGCGCAGTCATGCAACACTGTACCCAAATGACATTTTTATAATTTTTTTTTTTTTATCATACAAATAGAACTTTCTTTTGGTGGTACGTATTTAAGAAAGGATTTGCCCGATTAAAGTGGTTGTAAACCCTTACAAACCACTTTGACCTACAGGTAAGCCTAGATTAAGGCTCACCTGTAGGTCCAAGAAATATCTCCTAAACCTACACGGTTTAGGAGATATTTACCTGAAGACAGCCACCGCTGTCTACGGCGCAGGCGCACTGGTATATATAATAATCATCCAAAAAAATTTGTTGTTTTTTTTTTATTTTGTTTTTTTACACACTACTACCAGTCAGTGTCCATGATCACCACCACACCATTTATATGGTGACGCTGTACTGCACTGGTGGCAATATGTAAAAGAAAAAATGTAGATTTTTTATTTTTTTATTTCTCCATTTTCCAAAAAATTGTGACAAAAAAATGACATCTTCAATAAACTCGCCAGGCCTCCTAATAAATACCTTAGCCTGTCTACTTTCCAAAAGGGGGGTCATTTGGGGGGGTATGTGTTCTGTCCAGGCGTTTCCAGGCCTCAAGAAATGAGATTTGGCCTCCAGTACATCAGGATTGATTGATTTTCATATACAGTATATATACCAAAGTTTGTGGACTCTATAACTTTCTATAGACTAATATAATACAATTTTATAAAAAAAAAAAAAAAAAGAAAAAACGAAGAAAAACTTGTTTGTTTGTTTTTTTCAATATTTTTATTTTTATTTTATTTTTTTTGCAAAAAATAAAAAACCCAGGGGTGATTATATACCACCACAAAAGGAAGCTCTATTTGTGTGGGGGGAAAACAATGGTAAAAATGTCATACTGTTTGGGTTCAGTGTTGCATGACCGCGCAATTGTCATTCAAAGCGTGACAGCGCTGAAAATTGGCCTGGGCGGGAAGGTGGGGTGAAGGTGCTCGGTATTGAAGTGGTTAACCGTGGATCATAATTCCATAGCGATACGGTTATACGGTTTGCTCAAAATACCTTAATGAGGTCATCAGTGCTGCCATATTGGCTTCTAAGAAAAATATTTTCTATGCCAGATGTAGTAAAAATTCATCTACCATTCCAGAGGTTTTTCCGTATATATCCCGGTGGACATGTTACATTGTAACGCATTGTATCACATAGGATCAGCGTGAATGTGTTTGCATCTATAAATGGCCCTTCAGGACTAAACTTGGAACACGTGGAGCGTGGAATGTAAACTCGCTTTCTGTCTATTCCTATATAACCTTGTAGCCTTCGTGTTGTATATGTAAGTCGATGCTTTGGGAGGATGTGGCAGAGAGAGATCCATCGGTGATCCTTTACTTCATCTCTTTGCCATCCATCAGAACTCCCTGATTTATGTCTGCTGGCCAGCGCCATCCACCCCCGTGAGCCACAGAAGACACGTAATGCTTCTACAACCGCATGACGGAGGATGTTGTCACTCCGTATTGGTACAGTTAACCCGCTGCCATCCCCATCTCTTCACTAAACCTTCATTATATACAGTGCCTCACAAAAGTAAGTACACCCCTCACATTTTTGTAAATGTTTTCGTCTATCTTTTCATGTGACAACACTGAAGAAATGACACTTGTCTACAATGTAAAGTAGTGAGTGTACAGCTTGTATAACAGTGTAAATTTCCTGTCCCCTCAAAATCACTCAACACACAGCCATTATTGTCTAAACCGCTGGCAACAAAAGTGAGTACACCCCTAAGTGAAAATGTCCAAAATTGAGCCAAAAGTGTCAATATTTTGTGTGGCCACCATTATTTTCCAGCACGGCCTTAACCCTCTTGGGCATGGAGGTCACCAGAGCTTCACAGGTTGGCACTGCAGCCCTCTTCCACTCCTCCATGGCGACATCACAGAGCTGGTGGATGTTAGAGACCTTGCGCTCCTCCACCTTCCGTTTGAGGATGTCCCACAGATGCTCAATAGGGTTTAGGTCTGGAGACATGCTTGGCCAGTCCATCACCTTTACCCTCAGCTTCTTTAGCAAGGCAGTGGTCATCTTGGAGGTGTGTTTGGGGTGGTTATCATGTTGCAAAACTGCCCTGCGGCCCAGTCTCTGAAGGGAGGGGATCATGCTCTGCTTCAGTATGTCACAGTACATGTTGGCATTCATGGTTCCCTCAATGATCTGTAGCTTCCCAGTGCCGGAAGCACCCATGCAGCCCCAGACCATAACACTCCCACCACCATGCTTGACTGTAGACAAGACACACTTGTCTTTATCCTCCTCACCTGGTTGCCACCACATATGACTGACACCATCTGAACCAAATAAGTTTATCTTGGTCTCATCAGACCACAGGACATGGTTCCAGTAATCCATGTCCTTAGTCTGCTTGTCTTCAGCAAACCGTTTGTGGGCTTTCTTGTGCATCATCTTTAGAAGAAACTTCCTTCTGGGACGACAGCCATGCAGACCAATTTGACGTAGTGTGCGGTGGATGGTCTGAGCACTGACAGGCTGACCCCCCCCCCCCCCCACACCGCCACCAACCTCTGCAGCAATGCTGGCAGCACTTATTCGTCTATTTCCCAAAGACAACCTCTGGATATGATGCTGAGCACGTGACCTCAACTCACTCAACTTCTGTGGTGGACCATGGCGAGGCCTGTTTTGAGTGGAACCTGTCCTGTTAAACCGCTGTATGGTCTAGGCCACCGTGCTGCAGCTCAGTTTCAGGGTCTTGGCAATCTTCTTATAGCCTAGGCCATCTTTATGTAGAGTAATAATTCTTTTTTTCAGATCCTCAGAGAGTTCTTTGCCATGAGGTGCCATGTTGATCTTCCAGGGACCAGTATGAGAGAGTGAGAGCGATAACACCAAATTTAACACACCTGCTCCCCATTCACACCTGAGACCTTGTAACCCTAACGAGTCACATGACACCAGGGAGGGAAAAGGGCTAATTGAGCCCAATTTGGACATTTTCACTTAGGGGGTGTACTTACTTTTGTTGCCAGCAGTTTAGACATTAATGGCTGTGTGTTGAGTTATTTTGAGGGGACAGCAAATTTACACTGTTATACAAGCTGTACACTCACTACTTTACATTGTAGACAAGTGTCATTTCTTCAGTGTTGTCACATCAAAAATGTGAGGGGTGTACTCACTTTTGTGAGAATCTGTACATTCAGATTTAAAGTGACACTAAACTATGTCCTTATTCCCCAAAATAATCTGTTTACATCCATTACTTCAGCGGTCTCCAAACTACAAAATAGGAAAAGCCGGCAACTCCATGTCCATATCCAAATGTAAATATTCATTGGTACATGTAAAAAGATACAAGGACTGACGCGTTTTGGCACACCGCTTTGGTCACAGCTGTGACCATTTCAAAGGGCAGGGGCACTTTAGGAGCGGTGTATACACAAAGATGCGGCTTGCAGGACTTTTATTGGCGTCCTGCCAGCGCACCGCTCCAGTGTGAAAACACTCAGGCTTTCACACTGAAGTGAGAGGAGAGGCTCCTTACAGGCGCTATGCAGGTGATATTTTTCGCACTATAGCACCTGTAAAGTGCCTCAATGTGAAAGTGGCCTAAGTGTTGTCCGGAGGACACAACAGCCTTAGTAACCTATCGTGGACTCAACTTCTATACTCAGGAGATTCCATTGGTGAGACCGCTGCATTCCTTTTCATCAGTCTCCAAACTACGGCACGCAGGCCAAATCCAGCCCATTGAAAGATTTTTCCCAGGCCCCTGATGTAATCCATTTCATTTAGTTGCTTATAGCAGTGAAATTCACTGCTATAAGCAATCATAATCTGTAAAAAAAAATTCTCCAGAAAAAGAAAATGATCAAAATAATTTTGTTACCAGACAGTATCCATGATCACCGCCATACCAGTTATATGGTGACGCTGTACTGCACTGGTGACAATATGTAAAAAAATAATAGAAAAAAAATATGAGGGGCATATGATGGGCATTGTGATATAAAGGGGATCTGATGGGGACTGTGATATAAGGGGGATCTGATGGGGACTGTGATATAAGGGGGATCTGATGGGGACTGTGATATAAGAGGGATCTGATGGGGACTGTGATATAAGAGGGATCTGATGGGGACTGTGATATAAGGGGGATCTGATGGGGACTGTGATATAAGGGGGATATTATGGGGTTCTTTGATATAAGGGGGATCTAATGAGGGGCTTTGATATAAGGGGGATCTGATGGGGGGCTTTGATATAGGGGGGATCTAATGGGGGGCTTTGATATAAGGGGGATCTGATGGGGACTGTGATATAAGGGGGATCTGATGGGCATTGGGATATAAAGGGGATCTGATGGGGACTGTGATATAAGAGGGATCTGATGGGGACTGTGATATAAGGGGGATCTGATGGGGACTGTGATATAAGGGGGATCTGATGGGCATTGGGATATAAAGGGGATCTGATGGGGACTGTGATATAAGAGGGATCTGATGGGGACTGTGATATAAGGGGGATCTGATGGGGACTGTGATATAAGGGGGATCTGATGGGGACTGTGATATAAGGGGGATATTATGGGGTTCTTTGATATAAGGGGGATCTAATGAGGGGCTTTGATATAAGGGGGATCTGATGGGGGGCTTTGATATAGGGGGGATCTAATGGGGGGCTTTGATATAAGGGGGATCTGATGGGGACTGTGATATAAGGGGGATCTGATGGGCATTGGGATATAAAGGGGATCTGATGGGGACTGTGATATAAGAGGGATCTGATGGGGACTGTGATATAAGGGGGATCTGATGGGGACTGTGATATAAGGGGGATCTGATGGGGACTGTGATATAAGGGGGATCTGATGGGGACTGTGATATAAGGGGGATCTTATGGGGACTGTGATATAAGGGGGATATTATGGGGTTCTTTGATATAAGGGGGATCTAATGAGGGGCTTTGATATAAGGGGGATCTGATGGGGGGCTTTGATATAGGGGGATCTAATGGGGGGCTTTGATATAAGGGGGATCTGATGGGGGGCTTTGATATAAGGGGGATCTGATGGGGGGCTTTGATATAGGGGGGATCTAATGGGGACTGTGACATAAGGGAAATTCTGATTTAAGGGGGATCTGATGGGGGGCTTTGATATAGGGGGGATCTAATGGGGACTGTGACATAAGGGAAATTCTGATTTAAGGGGGATCGAATGGATAATCCAAGATAAGGGGACTCTGTTGGAGACCCTGATGTAAGGGGGATCTGATGGGGGCTTTGATATAAGGAGGATCTGATGGGGACTGTGATGTAAGGGGAACTCTGATATAAAGGGGCTCTGATGGGGGCTTTGATTTGAGAGATCTTTTGGAGACCCGATTTAAGGGGGATCTCATGGGGGCTCTGATATAGAGGGATCTCATGGATAATCCAATATAAGAGGACCTGTGGTTGCAGGAAAGGAAATCCCTCTGTCTATGGCCGGTGTTCTGGCATATTGAGTCCATCCATCATATAGTGTCCGCCCCGTACTGCGCATGCGCAGCGCTTGCACAGTACTGAGCAGAAGAAGCTTCGGAAAAACTCAGAAGATGAACGGCTTTAGGCTGGGTTCACACCATCAACGCATGTGGCTCACAGCAGGGATCTGGTGCGTCCTGGTTCACCGTTTCAGGTTCAGTTTCTGCCCGAATTTTTGGCTGAATTCTGACCTGAAATGGACAAAAATTTGCACTTCAGCGGAGATATGTGAACCGGCTCCATAGAGAGGTTCCCTGCATCCAATTTGCATAGGTGTGAACCAGGAGCATTGCTAGGTCTACAAAAGATTTGGGGCTAGATCCCATAGCAGTGTAGTAAAGAAAGTCATACACCTGAGCGAGCTTACACATGTATATAATATATATGTGTGTGTGTGTGTATATATCCCCAGAGAGCCCCCACTTACATACGGGGTTCCCAGAGAGCCCTCCTTACATCAGAGTCCCCAGAGAGCCTCCACTTACCTCAGGATCCCCAGAGAGCCCCCACTTACATCAGGGTCCCCAGACAGCCTCCCCTTACCTCAGGGTCCCCAGAGAGCCCCCCTTACATCAGGGTCCCCAGAGAGCCCCCCTTACCTCAGGGTCCCCAGAGAGCCCCCCTTACCTCAGGGTCCCCAGAGAGCCCCCCTTACATCAGGGTCCCCAGAGAGCCCCCCTTACCTCAGGGTCCCCAGAGAGCCCCCCTTACATCAGGGTCCCCAGAGAGCCCCCCCTTACATCAGGGTCCCCAGAGAACCCCCCCCCCACATTAGGGTCCCCAGAGAACCTCCCCCTTAAATCAGGGTCCCCAGAGAGCCTCCCCCTTAAATCAGGGTCCCCAGAGAACCTCCCCCCTACCTCAGGGTCCCCAGAGAGCCCCCCGCAGAGACTCTGGGCTATGAGCCCCAGATTCGGGGCTATAGCTGCAAAAGCCACCCCCTAGAGACGCCACTGGTGTGTTCGCAAACGGGTAACACCTACCGTGCAATTTTCAGGTCTACTGAAATAATGATGTCAAACTGGGGTGAACTTATCTAAGTGGTTGAGTCTGTTCACTTGGGTTAGTGAAAACGGGAGGAGCTGTGATCGTCTCGGTCATCCAATTGTGCAAGCAATAGTCGTTTTTTTTCCCCCATTGCACATGATTGAGCTTAACTTTCTTACTAGGCTAAAGCTGGCCATACACTGTTAGATTTTCATGGGAACATTTGCGTGAAGATCATTCTTCAGAGCATTCGATAATAACATCAGTGACTACACAAATTTCATATGATGCTGAAAATGTTTTCCTTTTGCTTGCCCTGACAGTTTTGCGAATTTTAATATTTGATTTCAGGATGGACAGCAGTGAACAAGAATCCCTTTCAGAGTTGGGTCACTTCCACAGAGGCGTTGCGTTTTTCTTCATCCATTCGGTCACTTTTTTTGTTAGAAAATCGGATGAAAAACGGATAAACTAAACGCCCGTGTGAAAGGGGACTTAGAATTTTCGTTCGCTCAGGTAAGAAACAAGAAAAAATATATATGTCATGCCGTATATCGCGTGTCTTGTATAAGGTAATAATTGTGCTAAATGTCATATACCTATGTTCAAATTTTGGCATTCGTTTTGTCTTATAATTTTGTTACATTTGAATTCCGCCAATAAAAATCTTTATTGAAAAAAAAAAAAAAAGAAAAAAGATTTCTATCCTTCAATTTTCCTTGAAAATGATTGTTGGTTTGACTTCACTAACCATCAGAAAATCAAATAAATGTTCTAAATCTTTAGTAAATCTGTCCCAATGCTGAGATAAGCAACTTTAAAAACTTTTTGCTTTCCTTTCTCATTATAATTTATTACATTATTATTTATTACATTATTGCATTACATTTTTTTACATTATTATTTATTACATTTTAATGCATTACGTCATTGCATTACATGTTATTGCATCATTTCCTACATTTGACATTTAAAGATGTTTATATGTATATTATATCTAGTCATGACTGGACCCTTTTTTTTTATACTTTGTACTGTTATAGTTCCTACTTTTTTTATTTACTTTATTGCAGTATTAAAATTGTGTTTCTGTATTTTATTTATAAAACAAAGTAAAAATGTTTCAGAACAAATAAAAACTTTGTTTGCCGGAAAATAGAATTAATGGCAGAAAATAGTTTTAATTATATACATATATAATATAATTTATAGGATAAAAGGACTGTGTACTGATTTGACAATGGAAGGAGTGGGAAAAGGGGTGGGTTAAAATTGTCCCCCCCTTTTCTTTTTTTTTTTGGGAGTCTTTGTGTATGTTTTAGTGATGTTATGAGTATTTGTGTTTTTGATTTCAAAGTTTTTTTTAATTTTTTTAATTTTATTTTTATTTTGTGTGCATGTGGTAGTATAAAATAAAAGAATAAAAATGAAAATAAAATCTTAAAAAAATAAAAAAAACTTTAAAAAAATGTCTTTTCCCCCAAACAGTTTATTTCTAAACTATTTCAGACTCCATTCGCACCGGTGCAACTTGTCACGCCATTTGACAGTTCCAAATCGTAATGACAAGCAAGCCCCCCACTGCTGGCAATGGAACCGTTCGTATGACATGATTCGTGGCAATTATGAAAAAGGTTCCTGCACTACTTTTATACCGATTTCATTGCGACTTGCATAGACTTCTCTTAAATTAAGTCGCAAGCCGCAGTAAAACCGGTGGTTGCATATCGCACCGATGTGCGGCTCTAAAATTGCGACGAAGTAGCGTGTCATCAAAGCGACACACAGATTCAAATCAGGACTACGTTTTATCTCCGCATACACCTGCACTTAAAGCGTATGCAAACCCTAATGCCCGGTACACATGATGAGATTATCGGACGAACAATCGTCTGGTTTTTTTTTTTGGTTTTTTTTTTGCATGCTAATCTCAGATCGAATCTGATGAGTTGACTAAAGTCCCGAAAAAATTCTCGTACCGCAGAATAAAAATTCAGAAGTGATGTCATGTGTTTTAATGCGTTTGTATTGCATTTTCGAACGACAGCTGTACCAATTAAACTGGCATCGTACGAAAAAAAATAATTTGGTGCATGTCTGATCAAATAATATAATATAAATAATATAATCACTTAGATTGTAAGCTCCTTGAGGGTAGGGACTGATGTGAATTTACAATGTATATGTAAAGCGCTGCATAAATTGATGGCGCTATATAAGTACCTTAAATAATAATTATATATATATATATATATATATATATATATATATATATATATATATATATATTATAATATGTATATAATAATAATATAATATATAATATAATAACTGTCATGATCGGATCTCGAAAAGCTCTGCTCTAATGATCAGATTATCGAATGACAGCTATACTGATTAAACTAAAATCGTAGGACATGGCATTGTGCGAAAACATTTTTTTTGGTACATGTCTGATCAAATAATATAATATGATATAAATAATATAATATATATATATATATATATATATATATATATATATATATATATATATATATATATATATATATATATAATACCTTAGATTGTAAGCTCCTTCAGAGTAGGGACTGATGTGAATTTACAATCTATATGTAAAGCGCTGCGTAAATTGATGGCGCTATATAAGTACCTTAAATAATAATAATAATAAATAATATATATATATATATATACTATAATATATAATATGTATATAATAATATATAATATAACAACTGTCATGATCGGATCTTGAAAAGCTCTGTACTAATGATCAGATTATTGTACGACAGCTATACTGATTAAACTAAAATCGTACGACATGGCATCGTACGGAAAAAAAAATTTGGTGCACGTATGATCAAATAATATAATATAATATAAATAATATAATATATATATAATACCTTAGAGTGTAAGCTCCTTCAGGGTAGGGACTGATGTGAATTTACAATGTATATGTAAAGCGCTGCGTAAATTGATGGCGC
The DNA here is from genome assembly GCF_037356315.1 of Lithobates pipiens. Lineage (NCBI taxonomy): Eukaryota > Metazoa > Chordata > Amphibia > Anura > Ranidae > Lithobates > Lithobates pipiens. The sequence goes on from NW_027507786.1 coordinate 10,714,574, forward strand.
TATATAAGTACCTTAAATAATAATAATAATAATAATATGAATGAAATTATATATATTTAAGATATGTTATGTGATACACATGCAATGAAATTGTACTTGTGTTAATGTATAAAAATAGCTGAAAATAAAATATAGAATTTAAAAAATAATAATAATAATAATAAATAATATATATATATATATATATACTATAATATATAATATGTATATAATAATATAATAATATAAATAATAATATATAATATAATAACAGTCATGATCGGATCTCGAAAAGCTCTGTACTAACTGTAACTCAGATTATCGTACGATCGCTCTGAAATTAGTATTTTTTGCAACGATTTTCTGATCGTGTGTACCGGGCATAACAATGAACTTCTGCTATTTGTTCCCTTTTGGTCTTTTAAATATACCATAGAAAGTATTTTATTATATCTGTTCAAAAAATGTGCAAACAAAAAAAAAAGCAGCTCTGCATTGTTCTTTGCTCTCTCCATGGACTACAGAACACCTCCCCCTCCCCCCCATGCAGAAAAGAATAAGATATTATTTAGTCCTACACCAGTGTTATGTAGTCCTAGTGCGCTGCTTGTCCTAGGGTGAAAACCTTGCTCAGTACGGTTGTCACCCTAGGACAGGAAGTGTGTTAATTGTAATAAAGGGAAAATAAAGGGTGAAAAAGAAAACAAATGCAGCCACCATATCTAGTAGTAAGCTTCACTATATAATCAGTTTTTTTGGTTCTTGGGTTTGGATACAGGTGATATCAATCAGATATATTTATATCTATATCTTTATATATCTTTATATCTATATCATTTTTATATAAATAAAAAAAAAGTGCATTGGGATACTCACCGAACGGCGTCGGGGGCCGATGACCTTGGCAGGATCCAGCTGTGTGAAGTGTACAGACTGATGAAGTCGCTCGGTGAAAGTGGTGTGGGAAATTTTATGGGCCATGCGAGGCAATGGAGCCGGCTTTATATATTCCCAGTGGTTGTCACTCCCTGCTCTCAGGCATCCCTCTACCTTATAGGGTTGAGCCCTATACACCCACTTGGAGCACGGGACCACCCCTGTACATGGGATGCTATGACACAACGGCCCTTCCATTCTCTCTGACTTCAAGAAAAGACATTGTCCGTCGGATTTTTATTGCTGGGGGCGGCCGATGGGGGGAGATGGGCTGCTGAGTAATCCGGAGTCTGCGGCTGGTAAATAGAAACAGACATTGTTTTGGCACCTCGGAATAACCCCGGACATGGGGCATAAAAACAGCGAATTGCTCACCGGCAGACAATGCCGTGTGGTTGTTGGATCAGAACGGGCGACGTTCCGCATGTGCGCACTTTGGGTCACGTCACCACGGCGTCTTGTCCTTCGCTGAAGTCTGACGAAGAAGAATAAAGAAGAGATCCGTCACATTGCCACAAAAGATAGTTGTGAACGGTCAGTGATTTATATATAGATAAAAAAAAAAGTGCGTTGCACTTCTTCTGATTTCGGAGGAAAAGACGTTTTCCATTTTCTAGATCGGTGGACTGCAACCTACCAGACAAATGTCTGAACGATTCGATATCGATCGTTAGAATGGTATCAGCGATGTGACCGGAGGAAGAGGACAAGGGAAACTTTTTACAAGAGTTGCAGCACTGTTCTCTAAATAGAAGTTTGATTCTGCCGGAATGACATCACTACTCTACAGATATAAATTGTATATGTGTGACATCACTACTCTACAGATATAAATTGTATAAGTGTGACATCACTATTCTACATATATAAATTGTATATGTGTGACATCACTATTCTACAGATATAAATTGTATATGTGTGACATCACTCTACAGATATTAAATCTATATGTGTGACATCACTACTCTACAGATATATTGTATATATTTGACATCACTGCTCTACAGATATTAAATGTATATGTGTGACATCACTACTCTATAGATATAAATTGTATATGTGTGACATCACTACTCTACAGGCATAAATTGTATACGTATGACATCACAACTCTACAGATATTAATTGTTTATGTGACATCACAACTCTACAGATATTAATTGTTTATGTGACATCATACCTCTACTGATAAACGCTGCTTATCTGACATCATTATTTTACTGCTATTCTGCTGCTATAAATTGTGTATATATGACATCACTACTGTACAGATATTATTTATATATGTGACATCATTGCTCTACTGATATAAAGTGTATAGTTGTATGTGTGTAGGAGTGACATCACTACTCCAGAGATATATATTGTATAAGTGTGACATCACTACTCTACAGATATACTGTATGTGTGACACTACTACCCTATTGATAGAAATTGTATATGTATGCCATCACTACTGTACAGATATTATTTATATATGTGACATAATTGCTCTGATACTGATATAAGGTGTATGGGTGTGACATCACTACTATACAGCTATAAAGGGGTCGATTTACTATAAAGACAAATAGACTGAGCACTCTGCACAGATGTATATTTTATGAGTTTGCCATCAATACCCTACAGATATACATCGTATAGGTGTGATGTAATCACTCTCCTGATATAAATGGTATAGATGTGACATCGCTAGGAATATGTCATGTAGAATCCAACGATAGCAATGAATGATCTGCAGGGATGGGACAAGGGAAGTAGTGCTATCGGGAATTATTATTATTATTATTATTGTTGTTGTTATCATTACGACTTAATAATAAACAATTAATAAACAATCTTTTTAATAACTTTCTTATGAGCTAAATTGTTGCTTTTCTATTATTATTTTTATTAATGTTTTGTTATTATTACTATTATTCATGTTGTTGTTATCATTACCACTTAACAATAAACAATTAATAAACTATTTTTTCAATAACTTTCTTATAAGCTAAATTGTTGCGTTTCTATTATTATTTATATAGATATTGTTTTTATGAATGTTTTGTTATCATTATTTATTATTATTAATATTACTATGGTCCATGTTGTTTTTGTTGTTGTTGTTATCATTACCATTTAACAATAAAAAATTAATAAACATTTTTTTCAATAACTTTCTTATTAGCTAAATTGTTTCTTTTCTATTATTATTTTTATAGATATTGTTTTTATTAATATTTTGTTATTATTATTATTATTATTATTATTATTATTATTACTATTACTATTGTCCATGCTGTTGTTGTTATCATTACCATTTAACAATAAACAATTAATAAACATTTTTTTCCAATAACTTTCTTATAAGCTAAATTGTTGCTTTTCTATTATTATTTTTATAGATATTGTTTTTATTAATATTTTGTTATTATTATTTATTATTAATAATAATAATAATAATAATAATAATATTAATAATTAATATTACTATTGTCCATGCTGTTGCTGTTATCATTACCATTTAACAATAAACAATTAATAAACCTTTTTTCCAATAACTTTCTTATAAGCTAAATAGTTGCTTTTCTATTATTATTTTTATAGATATTGTTTTTATTAATGTTTTGTTATCATTATTTCATTATTATTATTATTATTATTATTGTCCATGCTGTTGCTGTTATCATTACCATTTATCAATAAACAATTAATAAACCTTTTTTCCAATAACTTTCTTATAAGCTAAATTTTTGCTTTTCTATTATTATTTTTATAGATACTGTTTTTATTAATGTTTTGTTATTATTATTATTATTTATTATTATTATTATTATTATTATTATTATTATTATTGTCCATGTTGTTGTTGTTATCATTACCATTGAACAATAAACAATTAATAAACCTTTTTTCCAATAACTTTCTTATAAGCTAAATTTTTGCTTTTCTATTATTATTTTTATAGATACTGTTTTTATTAATGTTTTGTTATTATTATTATTTATTATTATTATTATTATTATTATTATTATTATTATTATTATTATTATTGTCCATGTTGTTGTTGTTATCATTACCATTGAACAATAAACAATTAATAAACTTTTTTTTTTTTTCAATAACTTTCTTATAAGCTAAATTGTTGCTTTTCTACAAATGTTTTGGTTTCTTACTAGTGGAAAAGACAACAATCTTCACCGGTATATTTAATAAAATATATATTTTACGTATTTTAACATGGGGTTCCACCAAAGCTAACAGTGATAATAATATGTATGTACAGGTAGAAACGAAAGGACAGAAAGCTGTCGCCCCGCCAGCCAATCATATGTCACTAATGAAGATTCAGACAATTCCATTGCTGTATTTTGCTTCTCCTGTAATCTGACTAATTTTGAGCGAAAGATTTTTAGGGTGAAGCTCAGTTTTCACAGGAAAGGAATATAACTTCAGCTGCCTCTATTGCCCAATCTTCCAATATATGGAGCTCCTGATAAAAGTAACCTCTGATTAGATATACTCTATATTACCAAAAGTATTAGGACACCTGTCTTTACACGCACATGAACTTTTAATGGCCTCCCAGTCTTAATCCGTAGGGTTCAATATTGAGTTGGCCCACCCTTTGCAGCTATAACAGCTTCAACTCTTCTGGGAAGGCCGTCCACAAGATTTAGGAGTGTGTCTATGGGAATGTTTGACCACTCTTCCAGTAGCGCATTTGTGAAGTCAGGCACTGATGTTGGACGAGAAGGCCTGGCTCGTAGTCTCCGCTCTAATTCATCTCAGAGGTGTTCTATCGATTTGAGGTCAGGACTCTGTGCAGGCCAGTCAAGTTCCTCCACCCCAAACTCGCTCATTCGTGTCTTTATGGAAGTATAGTCAAACAGTCCCATAGACACACTCCTAAACCATGTAGACGGCCTTCCCAGAATAGATGAAGCTGTTATAGGGTGGGCCAACTCAATATTGAACCCTTACGGAAGACTGGGATGCCATTAAAGTTCAAGACTGGGAGAACACCTTTGGGATGAATTAGAGCAGAGACTACGAGCCGAGCCTCTTCGTCCAACATCAGTGCCTGACCTGACAAATGCACTTCTGGAAGAGTGGTCAAACATTCCCATAGACACACTCCTAAACCTTGTGGACGGCCTTCCCAGAAGAGTTGAAGCTGTTATAGCTGCAAAGGGCGGAGCCAACTCAATATTAAACACTATGGACTAAGACCGGGATGCCATTAAAGTTCATGTGCGTGTAAAGGCAGGCGTCCCAATACTTTAGGTAATATAGTGTATATAACTCGCTCATCCATGTCTTTACGGACCTTGCTTTGTGCACTGGTCCAAATCATTTGGTGGAGGGGGGATTATGGTATGGGGGTTGTTTTTCAGGGGTTGGGCTTGGCCCCTTAGTTCCAGTGAAGGGAACTCTTAAAGAGGAAGTAAACCCTGATGGGTTTACTTCCTCTTTTTTTCCCTGCAAAGGTAAAGCATAATGGACTACTATGCATCGCATAGTAGCTCATTATGTGTCACTTACCTGACACAGGAGCCAGCGAAGTCGCCGCTGATCCCTGTAGTCCGCCGCGTCCATCTTGCTTGTGGCGTCTCGCAGCTCCGACCAATGACAGCGGCGCAACCGCGATGACGTCACTCCCGCGCATGCGCACGGAAGTCGCGCCTCGCAGCTCCGCCGCTGTCATACGGCGAAGCCGCGATGACGTCACTCCCGCGCATGCGCACGGGAGTCGACAAATTTGGCAAATCCATTTTTGGATTTGCCGCATTTAGTGCGCCTGCGCGCCGCTGTCTACGGCGCATGTGCCGTAGACAGCGGTGCCCATTTTCGGGCAAATATCTCCTAAACCATATAGGTTTAGGAGATATTGCTTGGACCTACAGGTAAGCCTTAATCTAGGCTTACCTATAGGTCCAAGTTGTTTGGAAGGGTTTACTTCCTCTTTAAGGTGTCAGCATACCAAAACATTTTGGACAATTTCATGCTCTCAACTTTGTGGGAACAGTTTGGGGACGGCTCCTTCCTGTTCCAACATGACTGCCCCACCAGTGCACAAAGCAAGGTCCATAAAGACATGGATTAATGAGTTTGGGGTGGAGGAACTTGACTGTCCTGACCTCAACCCAATAGAACACCTGTGGGGTGAATTAGAGTGGAGACTGCGAGCCAGGCCTTCTCATCCAACATCAGTGCCTGACCTCACAACTGCACTTCTGGATGAATGGTCAAACATTTCCCATAGACACACTCCTAAACCTTGTGGACGGCCTTCCCAGAAGAGTTGAAGCTGTTACAGCTGCAAAGGGCGGGGCCAACTCAATATTGAACCCTCCGGACTAAGACTGGGATGCCATTAAAGTTCATGTGCGTGTAAAAGCAGGCAATCCAATACATTGTAATATAGTCTCTATATCTCGCTCATTCATATCTTTATGGACTTTGCTTTGTGCACTGGTCCAAATCATTTGGTGGAGGGGGGATTGTGGTGTGGGGGTTGTTTTTCAGGTGTTGGGCTTGGACCTTAGTTCCAGTGAAGGGAACTCTTAAGGCGCATGAAATTGTCCAAAATGTCTTGGTATGCTAACGCCTTAAGAGTTCCCTTCACTGGAACGAAGGGGCCAAACTCAACTGATGAAAAACAACCCCACACTATAATCCCCCCTCCACCAAATGATTTGGACCAGTGCACAAAGCAAGGGCCATAAAGACACAAATGAGCGAGTTTGGGGTGGAGGAACTTGACTGGTCTGCACAGAGTCCTGACCTCAACCCGACAGAACACCTTTGGGATGAATTAGAGCGGAGACTGTGAGCCAGGCCTTCTAATCCAACATCAGCGCCTGACTTCACAAATGCACTTCTAGAAGAATGGTTAAACATTCCCATAGACACACTCCTAAACAAAAAAAGGGGAGGAGGATAGGCGGAGTTCTGTAGTCCAGCATGCACCCGCTGACAACACGGCTCATGATTTCAGTACAATAGCAATTTTTTTGTACTTGCACCATTCTTAAAGCGGAAGTAAACCCATCCATAAAACAGTTTCATTTCTGGCACATGCCGGAAAGGTAACACTCCCATTGGTTGTGCTTTCAACCAAACTGTCAAACCATCCAATGGCTGGTGTCATAACTGATCACATGTGCATCATCAAAGCAGTTGTAGATTAAATAGAGGCAAAGATGGCAGCTTCCTTGGCTAGAAACGATAGGGGGGTTTACTAATGCCGCCTACACACGACCAGACTTTTTGACAGCAAAGGTCCGTCGGACAATTCGATCTTGTGTGGGCTCCATCGGACCTTTGCTTGCCAAAAATCCGGCGGGCTTTACAAACAGAACATGTTTTAAATTTTTCCACCGGAACTCCGCCGGACCGAGAAATCCATTCGTGTGTGTGCTAGTCTGACGGACAAAAACCGACGCTAGGGCAGCTATTGGCTACTGGCTATGAACTTCCTTATTCTAGCCCAGTCGTACGTCATCACGTTCGCATCCGTCGGACTTTGGTGTGATTGTTTGTGGCCAAGTCTGTTCATTCGGAAAGTCCGTCGGAACTCCGCCGAAACTCAGTCGGAAAGACTGCCGGACCTAGTCCCTCGAAAAGTCCGGTCGTGTGTACGCGGCATTACACTTTAAAGACATAAAACCTGGTGAAATTGCCATATATTCTAGAGCTGTACTGGGTATTTTTATTTATTTTTATGCTCTGACATACACTTAAAACTGAACTCTGGGATAAGTGAATATCATCAAAATTCATTCATCATGTGTATTCTTCTTGAATCTCGGTGAGCTTTTGTGTATTTCTTCCAGATCTGTAATCAGTAATCTAATGTGAGACTTTTCCTTTCCTGTATTAAAGACCGCTCACAGCTGCTCTCTCTCCTTGTGCAGGGGGACTGGTCTTGGCTCCGCCCCCCTCCTGTAGCTCTCTGCAGGCAGCCTGTAGTGGGTGGGGCCTGCTGGGCCCCTCCCACAGCTCCGCTCTCTGCACAGATTATTTACAGCACAGTGATGATGTCACTGCTACTTTTACGAGGTAATTTCTGTGTTTTCAAAGGCATTTGGTGCATACAGAGTGGATTTACATCCTTTGCGGCTGTTGAATATATTTATATGAAGGTTTTGTGCCTGGAGTTCAGCTTTAAATGTCAACGTTTTCCCAGTCATTACGGGTCCTTAATAGAGCCCTGCATGCTGCCCTCGTACGGTGACGCGCCACGTCTGAATTCCCAAAGTCTTCAGTAGAGAAGCGGTGCAGGAATCTCAAAACTTCTCACAAATATTTCCGGAGAACTTGTAAATTCCTGATATGCTTAATTATTTATACGTCTTAAAGTATGTCCCCTTTCATCCTGGAATTCCTCCAGGTCTACCCTGATTTTTATATCTGTTTTCAATGTGTTTGCATTTATTTGATACATATTTATTTGGCCATTACCTTTACAGCGTCGACTTCATTTTATCAAGAAAGAGAGGGGAATAGTTATATGGGTTTGATGTATCACAAAAAATTCATTCCAGGAGAGGTGCTCCTACAACTGAAGGTGAGCCTGTACTCCGACTTCAATAAGTAAAAGGTTTCTTTTTTTTAAATGAGTGGATTGTTTTTAGTGTCAGATGTCAAATCAAGGGCTAGCTCAGCTCTAGGGCTCATTTATACTGACAGAAAAATTGCTGCATTTAGATATGCATACCATGCGTAGCGCACTCCTGAATAGGGATGGCCGAACTGTTCGCCCGGCGGTCGTTTCGTGGCGAATTTTGCGTTTTTCGCGATTCGCCCGATCGGCGGACTATTGCCGCTGTTCGCCCGGCGGACATATGTGTTTACAATGTGAAAGAACTTTGACCCATGATGACACATCCATCATGGGGTACAGGACAGCCAATTGAGACATTTCAAGGACTGGTATGGTATAGGTGTAGTACAGTATATAGGGTTGAGTGCACTGCTGTGCTGGTGATTGCAGCAGCCTGTCTTTTGTCAGTGCAGGGAGGGACAGGACGCTGTGAGGAGCAGGGACAGTCAGTTTAATCACTAGCTATTACTATTAGGTCCACAAAGGTCCTTTTAAGGACTGGTATAGGTGTACAGTATATAGGGTTCAGTGCACTGCTGTGTTGGTGATTGCAGCAGCCTGTCTTTTGTCAGTGCAGGGAGGGACAGGACGCTGTGTGCAGCAGGGACAGTCAGTTTAATCACTAGCTATTACTATTAGGTCCACAAAGGTCCTTTTAAGGACTGGTATAGGTGTACAGTATATAGGGTTGTACACGTATAATATACTTTCTTCCAAATATAGAAAGAATATTATACTTGACTGCTGCCCTATTCTGCAGCAGTCCTTTATCAGTGTAGGGACTGAGGTACAGTCTGCAAATCACTAGCTACTTGGTTCACAAAGGTCCTTGTAAGGACTGGTATAGGTGTACAATATATAGGGTTGTGGTGCACTGCTGCAGATTGCTGCCCTATTCTGCAGCAGTCCTTTATCAGTGTAGAGACTGAGGTACAGTCTGCAAATCACTAGCTACTTGGTCCACAAAGGTCCTTGTAAGGACTGGTATAGGTGTACTATTTGGAGGGTTGTGGTGCACTGCTGCAGATTACTGCCCTATTCTGCAGCAGTCCTTTATCAGTGTAGAGACTGAGGTACAGTCTGCAAATCACTAGCTACTTGGTCCACAAAGGTCCTTGTAAGGACTGGTATAGGTGTACTATTTGGAGGGTTGTGGTGCACTGCTGCAGATTGCTGCCCTATTCTGTCAGTGCTCTCTATCACGGTGCTGGTGTCAGTGCTCTATATCACGGTGCTGGTGTCAGTGCTCTATATCACGTTGCTGGTGTCAGTGCACTCTATCACGGTGCTGGTGTCAGTGCTCTATATCACGGTGCTGGTGTCAGTGCTCTATATCAAGCTGCTGGTGTCAGTGCTCTATATCACGGTGCTGGTGTCAGTGCACTCTATCACAGTGCTGGTGTCAGTGCTCTATATCATGGTGCTGGTGTCAGTTCTCTATATCAAGCTGCTGGTGTCAGTGCTCTATATCACGGTTCTGGTGTCAGTGCACTCTATCACGGTGCTGGTGTCAGTGCTCTATATCACGGTGCTGGGGATCATCTCCTGCACCCTCGTCATAGCCTACCCTGACCTTTCCTCTCCTCCATTGCCTTCATGCGCTCCTGAGTCCTGAATTGTCAAAATTTCACATATAAAAAAAGAATGCTTGTAGTTGTCGATCCCAGATTCACCTCATACATGTGTTATATCATTGGCCATGTGGTGGGACTATGTGTGCACAGCTAGTAAATATTTTGTGGCTGGAAATATGACCTGTAGGTTTTTAAAATTTGCCTGCCATTGAAGTCAATGGGGCCCGCCGCGAACTTCGTGGTTCGTGAACTTTCGGCCGCGTTCACGGTTCGCGTTCGCGAAACTTCCCGTCGGAACTTCGTCCATCTCTACACCTGAACCCTTCACTCTGTGTATAGCGCACTCCTGAACCCTTCACTCTGTGAATAGTACAATCTTGAGCCCTGCCCTCTGTGCATGACATTATCCTGAATGCTGCACCCTGTGTGTATCTCACTCCTGAACCCTGCACTCTGTGAGTAGTGCAATCTTAAACCCTGCAGTCTGTGCATAGCGTAATCCTGAACCCTGCGTGCAGCACACTCCTGAACATTGCACTCTCCTGCACCCTGTGTGTAGATCACTTCTGAATCCTGCACTCTGTGAGTAGTGCAATCTTAAATCCTGCACTCTGTGTGTTAGGTACCTGGTGGTGAGACTGACTTGGTAGGAGAAGACCTCTCTTACGACTCTGGTTCAGGGGCCACTGGAAAGGAGATAGCGGTCCCGTGAGCACAGCGGGGTAGGTGTGTCTGAGCAGGTTGCAGCAGCTGACGAGAAGCAGAGTGAAGATTCTCCAGGAAGGCTGGAACTGCAGGAGCTGGCTGGGGTGACAGCGGATCAGCGACCAGAGGACTGGTGGATGCTTGAGCAGCGGCTACAGAACCTGGATAGGATACAGCACACTCGAGGCAAGGCAGAAGGGTAATCAGGCAAGCCGGGTCAGAATGGGTAGACAAACAGGCAGATGCAGCAGACTGGAGCAAGGTCAGATGGTAGGCAGGGGTTCAACAACAGAGATCAGGCAGAAGTCCATAAGCAGGGTCAAACAAGCCGGTATCAGGACAGGAGAGGTCAGAGCAGTCAGAGAGGAGCCGGGTTGGTAAACACAGGATCAAAACAAGGCATGCACGCACGCATATTCGCACATCTAGCACTGGTCGATCCCTGACACTGTGCATTGCGTAATCCCTAACCCTGCATGCAGCGCACTCATGAACCCTGCACTCTCTTGAACTCTTTACGTAGTGTACTCCTGAACCCTGCACTCTGTGTGTAGCGCACTCCTGAACCCTGCACTCTGTGTGTAGTGCACCCCTGAACCCTGCACTCTCCTGAACTCTGTACGTAATTCACTCCTGAACCCTAAACTCTGTGTGTACCACACTCCTGAACCCTACATTCTGTGGGTAGTGCAATCCTGAACCCTGTACTCTGTGCATTGAGTAATCTTGAACCCTGCATCCTGTTTGTAACACACTACTGAGCCTTGCACTATGTGTGTAATGCACTCATGAATACTTCACTCTGTGACTAGTGCAATCCTGAGCCCTGCACTCTATGCAAAGCATAATCCTGAACCCTCCACCCTGTATGTAACATACTCCTGAACCCTGCACTTTCCAGTACTCTGTCCATAATGCACTCCTGAACCCTAAGCTCTATGTGTAGCATACTCCTGAACTCTCCTGGTCTCTGTGAGTAGTGCACTGCTGAGCACTGCACTCTGTGTGTAGGGCACTCCTGGACCCTGCACTGTGTGTGTAGCTCACTCCTGAACCCTGCACTCTCTGCATAGATCACTCCTCAACACTACACTCTGTGCATAGTGTAATCCTGATCCCTGCACCCTGTGTGTAACATAATCCTGTTCCCTGTGCATAGCACATTCCTGAACCCTGGACTCTGTGCATATCACACTCCTGAACTCGGCATTCTGTGCATAGCACACTCCTGAACTCTGCATTCTGTGCATAGCAAACTCCTGAACCCCCCCGAACTTTGTGCATAGCACATCCCTAAATTCTGCATTCTCTGCAAAGAGCACTCCTAAACCCTGCGCTCTGTGCATAGCACACTCCTGAACTCTGCACTTTCCTGAACCTGTGCTGCTGCTTTTATACAACAACACCCTTTAAAAAAAAGACCTTTCCACTGAGGGTTGGGGGGTTTGCTGGGGGAAGGTGGGGGGGCACTTATTTTATGATAAATAATAGTGCTAATAGATAGCTATAGATTCTTTTACAACAAAGTCCTCCTATGTATTGTATTGTATTACTTTACATTTCCTTTTTATTTGTTACCTTGCTTACAACTACTAAATACCACCCACCTTCTTCTCTTTAACATTAGTTTACATACTAATGTGCTTTGAAACCTTTCTTGGGTTGTTATTCATAAGGACTTGGAAAATAAAGCTCAATTTCCCTCGTCATCTTTTAACCTGATATTTCTATTATTTAGGTTATAAAAACAACCGTGCGTTGCCGCGCATGCACAAATCTCAAAGGACTTGTACAGTGAATGGAGAAATGTTTCCAAGGTATTTGAATGAAGTTATAAATGAATTGAATGCTATTTTTATCCATTTCATTCTTTCACTATAAATATATTAAAAAGTGTAGCTGGATTGGGAAAACGACGCCGATTTATCGTCTTTGATTTTCGCCTTGTAAGTCAAGAGATTCCAGCGGCGGGAGGGTCTTTGTCCGGGCTTTTGTGCCGCTATGTGAGTCACTTACTTATTGACAAAAGCCATGAACATAGCTGTGTGATCGCCATTCAGGTCTCAATGAACCTGCGAGAGAACGTAGCCATGTGTTCAACGCAAACAAACGCATTGTAAAGCCTTCTTTACAGTGTGAGGTGCAACAACGTCATTGGCTGTCAGATACCAGACATTCCAGAATTAGAAACGACCTTCACCCATATGCTAATTAGGATGGCGAGAAGTGACACGAGCCCACGCAGCAATCTCACGGCTTCGGGAAGTAGATGAATTTTTATAAAATTCTATGAAAAAAATAATAATAATAAAGATCTTCTGGATGCGACATAACGGGAAAATATTTTATTTATAAATAGGTGACATCCTGCGGTGTGGGCGAATAATTGAAGACATGCGGCGGAATTAAAATCTGACAATAATTGTCCCCCCTTTGAAGGGCTTATATTAATATCAACATATACTTAAATTCGAATTCCATTTTGCTGAGAAAATAATGAAATTGCCTCCAGGTCGGGCGCAGGGATTTGAGTAAATGTGAAGATTTTTTACTATTTTTGCTCTGAGATGTTGAGAGCGGCCATGTTGGTGGGCTTACTGAAATCTTCACTATGATTGCTATATGAAGGGTCCAATATTTACTCAATGGGGGCTCTTAAAGGGAACGCATGGATTTCACTAGCTAACCTCCCTCCCCCCCCCCCCACCCCGCACACCAAGAACACCCCATGGTCATTTTTTTAAGTCCCCATATATACTTTATTTTGGGTCTTCTGGCTGGACCTGTGACATCATCTCTGGCTTTTCTCTCTTTTCAGTGGTGGTGGTGGAGGGTTGGAGGGGTTGACAGTCTTCCAGGGATGAGCAGTGTTCATTTGATGATTTGTGAGGGCCACTCAGTCCTGGAGTACTGTGCATGTAAGGGATATTCTTCCCACTGACCCCCAATTCAAGGGGCATTCTTCCCATCAACCATCAATGTATTGAGGACATTCTTCTCACTGGCCACCAATGGAGCCTTCTTCCCAGTGATCACCATTGCAAGGAGAATTCTTCTCACTGACCACCAATGTAAGGCGCATTCTTCCCACTGACCACCAATGTAAGGGATATTCTTCCCACTGTCCTCAATGTCAGTAGCACTCTTCCCATTGACCACAAATGTAGGTAGCATTATTCCCATTGATCACCATTGTAAGTAGCATTCTTCCCAATGTAAAGAGTCTTCCCAATGTACATTCTTCCCAATGTAAAGAGTCTTCCCAATGTAAAGAGCATTCTTCCCACAGATCCACAATGTAAGGAACATTCTTCCCACAGATCCCAAATGTAAGGAACATTCTTCTCACTGATCACCAATGTAAGGAACATTCTTCCCACTGATCACCAATGTAAGGGGCATCCTTCCCAATGATCACCAATGTAATGGGCAGTCCTCCCTCTGACCACCAATGTAAGGAAGATTCTTCCCACAGATCCCCAATGTAAGGAACATTCTTCCCACTGATCACCAATGTAAGGGGCATCCTTCCCAATGATCACCAATGTAATGGGCAGTCCTCCCTCTGACCACCAATGTAAGGAAGATTCTTCCCACTGACCACCAATGTAAGGAGCATTCTTCCCACTGACCACCAATGTAATTGAGAACTTCTTCTCACTGGCAACCAATGGAATCTTCTTCCCAGTGACCAATGTAAAAAAAAATCTTCCCAGGTCCACTGACCACCAATGTAAGGGACATTCTTCCCACTGACCACCAATGTAAGGGATATTCTTCCCTCTGTCCTCAATGTCCGTAGCACTCTTCCCATTGACCACAAATGTAGGTAGCATTATTCCCATTGATCACCATTGTAAGTAGCATTCTTCCCAATGTAAAGAGCATTCTTCCCACAGATCCCCAATGTAAGGAACATTCTTCCCACTGATCACCAATGTAAGGAACATTCTTCCCACTGACCACCGATGTAAGGAACATTCTTCCCACTGACCACCAATGTAAGGAACATTCTTCCCAATGATCACCAATGTAAGGAACATTCTTCCCACTGACCACCGATGTAAGGAACATTCTTCCCACTGACCACCAATGTAAGGAACATTCTTCCCACTGACCACCAATGTAAGGAACATTCTTCCCACTGACCACCAATGTAAGGAACATTCTTCCCACTGATCACCAATGTAAGGAACATTCTTCTCACTGATCACCAATGTAAGGAACATTCTTCTCACTGATCACCAATGTAAGGAACATTCTTCTCACTGATCATCAATGTAAGGAACATTCTTCCCACTGATCACCAATGTAAGGAACATTCTTCCCACTGATCACCAATGTAAGGGGCATCCTTCCCAATGATCACCAATGTAATGGGCAGTCCTCCCTCTGACCACCAATGTAAGGAAGATTCTTCCCACAGATCCCCAATGTAAGGAACATTCTTCCCACTGATCACCAATGTAAGGGGCATCCTTCCCAATGATCACCAATGTAATGGGCAGTCCTCCCTCTGACCACCAATGTAAGGAAGATTCTTCCCACTGACCACCAATGTAAGGAGCATTCTTCCCACTGACCACCAATGTAATTGAGAACTTCTTCTCACTGGCAACCAATGGAATCTTCTTCCCAGTGACCAATGTAAAAAAAAATCTTCCCAGGTCCACTGACCACCAATGTAAGGGACATTCTTCCCACTGACCACCAATGTAAGGGATATTCTTCCCTCTGTCCTCAATGTCCGTAGCACTCTTCCCATTGACCACAAATGTAGGTAGCATTATTCCCATTGATCACCATTGTAAGTAGCATTCTTCCCAATGTAAAGAGCATTCTTCCCACAGATCCCCAATGTAAGGAACATTCTTCCCACTGATCACCAATGTAAGGAACATTCTTCCCACTGACCACCGATGTAAGGAACATTCTTCCCACTGACCACCAATGTAAGGAACATTCTTCCCAATGATCACCAATGTAAGGAACATTCTTCCCACTGACCACCGATGTAAGGAACATTCTTCCCACTGACCACCAATGTAAGGAACATTCTTCCCACTGACCACCAATGTAAGGAACATTCTTCCCACTGATCACCAATGTAAGGAACATTCTTCTCACTGATCACCAATGTAAGGAACATTCTTCCCACTGACCACCAATGTAAGGAACATTCTTCTCACTGATCATCAATGTAAGGAACATTCTTCTCACTGATCACCAATGTAAGGAACATTCTTCTCACTGATCATCAATGTAAGGAACATTCTTCCCACTGATCACCAATGTAAGGAACATTCTTCTCACTGATCACCAATGTAAGGAACATTCTTCCCACTGATCACCAATGTAAGGAACATTCTTCCCACTGATCACCAATGTAAGGAACATTCTTCCCACTGATCACCAATGTAAGGAACATTCTTCCCACTGACCACCAATGTAAGGAACATTCTTCTCACTGATCATCAATGTAAGGAACATTCTTCTCACTGATCACCAATGTAAGGAACATTCTTCCCACTGATCACCAATGTAAGGAACATTCTTCCCACTGATCACCAATGTAAGGAACATTCTTCCCACTGATCACCAATGTAAGGAACATTCTTCCCACTGACCACCAATGTAAGGAACATTCTTCCCACTGATCACCAATGTAAGGAACATTCTTCCCACTGATCACCAATGTAAGGAACATTCTTCCCACTGATCACCAATGTAAGGAACATTCTTCTCACTGACCACCAATGTAAGGAACATTCTTCCCACTGATCACCAATGTAAGGAACATTCTTCCCACTGATCACCAATGTAAGGAACATTCTTCTCACTGATCACCAATGTAAGGAACATTCTTCTCACTGATCACCAATGTAAGGAACATTCTTCCTGCTCCTGTTTACCACCAATGCAATGGGACCCTTATCTCTCTGACCACCAGTGTAAAGGAGTCACCCAAGACAACCGATTTATACAGGTGCTTTTCCCATTGAGCACCAATCTAACGAGGGCTCTTCTCCACTGAACACCAGTGTAAAGATCATTCTTCCTTCTGACAACCAATGTCTGAGATCATCAATAAACCAATAAATCAATACAATGGTGATTAAAGTATCCCCATGCAGCAAACCAAATTTTAATCTAAAGTTAATAGAAGTGAGTGATCGCCAAAACGAATGTGTGTTATACCAGCAAAACGTAACTTAAAATATACAATAAATATGTGCAGCCCTCTCTACCTAATGGCTTCCAGTGATTCCTACCAGTTGGTTATCAAATAAACACACTGTCTTAAGCAATAGTGTAAACAATTGCTTCTGTGTCCCAAGTGCAAATCCGATGTGATGAATATCAAACAATTGATGCAAAATGCTAATGTGCTAAAATAGCAATAAATATAATGAATGGATACATATACTAATAACAAAATAAATAAATAAATTGTGAATAAATTAAAGACTAAAAAGTCCCTTTAGGAAAAAAAAGTCCATTGACAGTGCATAAGCACCATCCTGTGACTCCTTTTTTTTTTTCAAAATCACCCAAACGCTCACTGATTGCTGCAGTGCGGATGCAAACGTTATCATACGGAGAGCATTATATTCTCTTCTTTCTTTACTGAGGAGTCAGAATACTTACCCTGAAGCCACCTGGACGCAAATCTATGAGTCCAGTCCCTGAGGCACATGGCAGGAGGGTAGAAGCTATACTACAGGCAGCAGGAGGTGCCAATCATTGCTTGATGCAGCGGGAAATACATCATATGCGGTTGAGACTTCTTATAATCTAGAAGTTGCACATAACGGCGAGCGCACATCTTTTTATTGAACACATGTGGAGGTGGCTTGAAAATGTGGAATTTCTGAGTTATTATAATAATCACAGTGGGAAGTTTGGCAATTTTGAAAGTAGTGTCCTCGCCGCCAGGACTTTTCCTAAGCCTGTCCTATCCTATGAACCTCGCTACCCCAATCTGTCCGATTATTTCCTACACTGTTTGCTCTTAGACGATCCCTGAAAACCCTCCTCTTCAGAGATGCCTATTCTGCGCACCACCTACCAACTGTATTTTCCTTTTCTCCATCTGATCATCCCCCAAAGCTATTCATAGTTTCATAGTTTCATAGTTAGTTAGGTTGAATAAAGACACCAGTCCATCCAGTTCAACCTGAGTGAGTGGCTACAATTGTCCCTATCCCTGTACATTGCTACACCCACATCGGTCCCTATCCTCAAGGAGCCAACAATCCAAGTTCCCCATTCATATACTAGGGCCAATTTTGGACAGAAGCCAGAAGCCAACTAACCTACCTGCATGTCTTTGGATTGTGGGAGGAAACCGGAGTACCCAGAGGAAACCCACGCAGGCACAGGGAGAACATGCAAACTCCAGGCAGGTAGTGTCGTGGTTGGGATTTGAACCAGCGACCTTCTTACTGCTAGGTGAGAGTGCTAAGCACAACACCACTGTGCCGCCCGTACACCACTGTGCCGCCCGTTTTACCTTTTGTATCACTTGACTCTTCTAGATTGTAAGCTCTAACGAGCAGGGTCCTTTGATTCCTCCTGTATTGAATTGTATTGTAACCAGGGCCGGTGCTACCACTAGGCAAAGTAGGCAGCCGCCTAGGGTGCTATGCTGCCTAGGGCGCCCGGCCACTGGTGTTCCTACTCTTGTCTCTCTGCAGCAAGCAACTAAGTATCAGCATCAGCAGGCAGCCGCCGCTCTGTTTGCGCATAGTGTCAGAGGTGTGTTTTTGTCCAACTCCCGAATGAATGGAAACAAGCAAACATTTTTTTTATTGATGGGCACTGGTAGGCTGCATTGATGGGTGCTGGTAGGCTGCATTTGATAGACGCAGGTGAAGCTACATTTCATGTGCGTTGGTGAGCCTGCATTTGACGGGCACTGGTGAGGCTGCATTTGACGGGCACTGGTGAGGCTGCATTTGATGGGCACTGGTGAGGCTGCGTTTGATGAGCGCTGGTGAGGCTACATTTGATGGGCGCTGGTGAGGCTGCATTTGATGAGTGCTGGTGAGGCTACAGTTGATGGGCGCTGGTAAAGCTGCATTTGATGAGTGCTGGTGAGGCTGCATTTGATGGGCACTGGTGAGGCTGCATTGATGGGTCCCGGTGAGGCTGTATTGATGGGCATTGGTAGGCTGCATTGATGGGCACTGGTGAGGCTGCATTTGATGAGCGCTGGTGAGGCTGCATTGATGGATGCTGGTGAGGCTGCATTGATAGGTGCTGGTAGGCTGCATTGATGGGTGCTGGTAGGCTGCATTTGATGGGCACTGCTAAGCTGCATTGATGGGTTCTGGTTAAGCTATATTTCATGGGTGGGCGTTGGTGAGGCTGCATTTGATGGGCACTGGTGAGGCTGCGTTTGATGAGCGCTGGTGAGGCTACATTTGATGGGCGCTGGTGAGGCTGCATTTGATGAGTGCTGGTGAGGCTGCATTTGATGGGCGCTGGTGAGGCTGCATTTGATGGGCACTGGTGAGGCTGCATTGATGGGTGCCGGTGAGGCTGTATTGATGGGCATTGGTAGGCTGCATTGATGGGCACTGGTGAGGCTGCATTGATGGGTGCCGGTGAGGCTGTATTGATGGGCATTGGTAGGCTGCATTTGATGAGCGCTGGTGAGGCTGCATTGATGGATGCTGGTGAGGCTGCATTGATAGGTGCTGGTAGGCTGCATTGATGGGTGCCGGTAGGCTGCATTTGATGGGCACTGCTAAGCTGCATTGATGGGTTCTGGTTAAGCTATATTTCATGGGTGGGCGTTGGTGAGGCTGCTTTTGATGGGTGCTGATAAGGCTGCTTTTGATGGGCGCTGATGAGGCTGAATTGATGGGCACTTCATTAAAAAGATGGGGTTTACATGGGCGGGGGAAAAGGGGGTTGGATCAGGGGTGGAGCCAAGGGGGGGGGGGCAAAATGAGGTTTTCGCCCAGGTTGTCAATCCTCGCACCAGCCCTGATTGTAACTGTACTGTCTGCCCTCATGTTGTACAGCACTGTGAAAACTGTTGGTGCTATATAAGTGCTGTATAATAATAGTGTATTTATTTATAGGCAGCACAGTGGTGTAGTGGTTAGCACTTTCACCTAACTTTGCTGGTTCAAATCCCGACCATGACATTATCTGCCTGGAGTTTGCATGTTCTCCCTGTGCCTGTGTGGGTTTCCTCCGGGTACTCCGGTTTCCTCCCACACTCCAAAGACATGCTGGTAGGTTAATTAGACCCTGTCCAAAAAATTGGCCATAATATGTGTATGTGTATGTCAATGTTGTAAGTGTGTTGGGACTCTACAGGTTAAAGGACCGCATAAATAGCTGCAGATGGACACCGGTGGCAAGAAAAGCACCCTGAGGTGATTCAGTTCTTATAGGTAGCGCTATACAAATCATTCATTCATTCATTTAATAGCTAATTGGCAGGAATCATTGGAAACCTTAAGGAGAGCGTGCTGCACATTATTATTATTATAATTATAATACAGGATTTATATAGCGTCAACAGTTTGCGCAGCGCTTAAATATACATATTTATTGTATATCGTCAATAAAACAGGGCCCTCCTCCATGTGACAAGGCATTACAATTTTCACTAAGTTTCTTTTCTGGCCATTATAAATCAAAATTTTATTATATTATTACTAAAAATAATTTTATTGTATAGAATAGTGCTGGGTGTTCAAACAACACTAAGCAGCCACATTTTTTATTCCTTTATTTTTCTATCTCAGCTTTTCCTACACACTAATTTACCATGACCTGAAGATATACTGATTAACAGGAGTTCCCTGAGATCTGAAAATGGAAAATTGTATCAAATACATTGCAAATTGCAGAAACTGCATAAAATACTTGCCCGGCATACTGGTATGTTGCCATGTAGGAAAAGGACTTTTTTTTTTTTTAAAGGTTCCTCCATGTCGAGAAAGACCAATCTAATGGATAAGATGTCTGGGAAACATATAATGTGCATTTTTATTAATCAGCAACAGGTATTAACTAGCCTTGGTCAATGGCCTATCCACTCTATTCTAAATATATATTCTATATCCATTCCAAATTCAAAAATGCGAAATTCAGAAGACTATGGATAAGCTTGGGTGTGACTCCAGGTTCACGTTTGGCCAAACCCCAAAGGCAGCTGTCAGTGCCAGGCCAATGAGCCCAGCAGTTTCACATTCAAAAAGGGGCAGGGATGCCATCTGACCATATGAAATAATATGGACACATGGCCATGTTAAGTCAATGCCATTGATCCAATATGGCTATGCGGCCATATTAGATTAACAATGTCTGGAGCATCCCCATTTAGACATACTAGGGCCAATTTATAGACAGGATCTGATTAACCTACCAGCATGTCTTTGGAGTGTGGGAGGAAACTGGAGTCCCCGGAGGAAACCCACACAGGCACAAGGAGAACATGCAAACTCCAGGCAGATGGTGTTGTGGTTGGGATTTGAACCAGCTGCTAGGTGAGAATGCTAACCACTACACCAATTTTAGGCACACATGGTCATATTAAGTCAATGTTATTGACCCAACATGGCCACATAGCTATATTAGACCAATGTCATAAACCCAATATGGCCATGTGGCCATATTAGATCAATAACATCATGAGCATCCCTGCCTCTTAGTGCACATGAAGCTGTGGGCCGGGGAATGGTCACATCAGGTCAATGTCATTGACCCAACATGGTCACATGGCCATATTAAAGCAATATCATTGACCCAGTTTGGCCACATAGCCATATTAGACCAATGTCATAGACCCAATATGGCCATGTGGCCATATTAGATCAATAATGACATGCGCATCCCTGCCTTTTTGTGCATATGAAGCTGTGGGCCGGGGAAGGGCCATATTAGGTCAATATAATTGACCCAATATAGCCACATAGCCATATTAGATCAATATCGTTGAACCAGTTAGATATTAAAGCAATATCATTGACCCAGTTTGGCCACATAGCCATATTAGATCAATGCCATAGAGCTAATATGGCCCTGTGGCCATATTAAATCAATAATGCCATGAGCATCCCCGCTTCTTTGTACATATGAAGCTGTGGGCCAGGGAATGGCCATATTAGGTTGATGTCATTGACCCAATATAGCCACAAGACCATATTAAATCAATATGGTTGACCCAATTAGATATTGAAGCAATATCATTGACCCAGTTTGGCCACATAGCCAAATTAGACCAATTTCATAGACCCAATATGGCCAGGTGGCCATATTAGATCAATAATGTCATAAGCATCGCCACCCCTTTGTGTGCCCGAAGCTAAAGGAAGGGCAAAGGCCATATTAGGGACATATGGCCATAGGTCAAGGTCATTTGCCCAATATGACCCCCACATGGCCATATTAGATCAATGTTATTGACCCAGTATGGCCACATAGCAATTTTATATCAGCATCATTGACCCAGTATGGCCACAT
The DNA here is from genome assembly GCF_037356315.1 of Lithobates pipiens. Lineage (NCBI taxonomy): Eukaryota > Metazoa > Chordata > Amphibia > Anura > Ranidae > Lithobates > Lithobates pipiens. The sequence goes on from NW_027507786.1 coordinate 10,736,846, forward strand.
GGACATGTTAGACCAATGATTTCATGAGCACCCCCACCCCTTTGTGTACATGCAGGTCAGGGAATCCCCCACCCACAGCTCATTGACTTAGCACTTACAGCTGCCTTCTGGGTATGGCCTGAACCCAAGCAAATCCTTATTAAAGACACGCATCAACACTTGCCAACGTACAATGGCGCATGAAAATGCACTGGCCTAATGCTACAAAAAATGCACACATAGATCTACATGGGCAAACACTCTTTTGCTCCCTATTTGTTTTTTCCAGTTTTTAAAATATGGCTCATAATATTTCTCATGAAAAATAGCCAGAACAGCAATTTCAACCTTTGGTCACTAAGTCCCTCTGGAATTAAGGAAAGGCCGAGGATCATTATAACTTATCAGACCTATGCAAACCTTAGTCCTCCTCTTAGGGTTTTCAGATCTTGTTGGAATTCCTTCACCGTATTCCCATCTCGTGAGATGCTTCATGGATTGTGGTGGGAATCCGAGGAACCTTCTGTCACCTGATGGCCCTCTGAAGGGTTGCATGTTAGGTATGTGGCAAATTGCAGGGGCCTCACACATCCAAGGGGTTAATACTGCGTGTCACATTACTGGGATGACTGCCGGAGGGATCTGTGGCCTTAGAAGTGTTACGAAATCTTTTCAAGCAGGCTGGATGGTTGACACATTGTCAGGATGGGAGCATTCCTCTCCCAAATTTAGAAAGGTGACATCACTGATATGCAAGACATCACAATTCCCTACCAGCTACAGAAACCCAATGGCAATAAATATTGTACTTGGCCATTTTTCAACACGCACCTCAAACTGACATAGGCATTTTTATTAGGGGCTAGCCACCTAAGGGGAAACCCTACCTATATACAATGAGTGTACATATGAGTGATTTTTGTATCCTAAACTTTAAAGCTGAAGCTTAATCTGCATATATTTTGCCTGGGTCCTCCTGCCCCCATTATCGACATGCTAATGACATGTTTAAGTAAACTCTTTCCAGCTGCTACTGTTACACTCTCTATAATATAAAATAAAAACAAATCCAGCAGGGATAGCGGGAACCCCTCATACTGGACAAAGCAGGTGTCTAGACCCAGAAACTCTGAGCTGGGATGATGGGAACCCCTTTTAATGGGAACATCAGGTGTGCTAACCTGGAAACTCAGCACTGGGATGGTGGGAGCTTCCCATAATGGGAACATCATGTGTGGAAACCCAGGAACTTAGCATTGGGTTGGTGGGAGCCTCTTATAAAGGGAACATCAGGAGTGCCAACCCAGGAACTCAGCAATAGGATGGTCGAAACCCCTCATAATGGGAATAACAGGTGTGCCAACCTGGGATCTCAGCTCTGGGTTGGTGAGAGCCTCTCATAATGGGAACATCAGGTGTACAGACCCGGGAACTTAGCACAGGCTGGTGGGAACCCCTCATGATGGGCACAGCAGGTATACAGACCCAGGAACTAAGCACTGGGATGGGGGGAACCCCTCATTATGGGCACGGCAGGTGTGTATAAAAAGGAACTCATCACAAGGATGGTGTGAGCCCCTCATAATGGGCACACTATGTGTGCAGACCTGGAAACTCAGGGTATGGATGGTGGGAACCATACATAATGGGAAACTCAATGCCAGGATACCAGTGAAAGCTGGCAAATAATTTAACTCTCTTGTGCATCTACCAAAAACCAAAGTATCAGTTTTTGGCGGAGTGACCCTATAAAATAGGGAGTTTTTCAAACTGAAAATGTGTCTTTTTTTAGCTTTTACTGAATCCAGCTGGGAGCCTGGATGGAATAATTACGAATATGATAAAGGTATTTTATGTCACTCTGGCCTCCCCCATCTGGAGGTTCCTTGATACATCTCTGTTATTATTTATGGTTGTGCATGTCCTCACGTTGAAGACATATGGTAGAAATCGTGTTTTATTTGTTCTTACTCATCCTCAGGACGTTTATCATCTCAACCTTCCATGTAAACGTGCTTTAATCATTGTGCTTCTAAGGATGAGCCAGGTTTGTTTGTGGTGGATACAGGACCATATTTCCTGGGCCTGGCAAGGCAGCACATGGTCCGGAGCAGAGCTGGGAGTCCTCCTGCGTGTCATGTATCTATAGAGGGGATCCTCCGAACAGATGAGCGAGGAATCCCCCATATGTCATCAAAGCTCCGGATGGGACATAATAATCACCTTGACAGAGATTAAGCTAATGGGTTACATATTAACTATGCTTTTCTGTGATGAGTCAGTCTGGTGACTGCTCCCTATCCTGTATAAACTAGATTTAATTACATAAAGGTGACCTTTTCACAACTATAGGCTAATAGATACAACCTCATATGTGCAAGAGATGCTGTGACCACAGTGGACAAACTTGGGTTAGGAGTGACCCTAAATAAGTCATTTAGATCACTAATGAAGTAGTGGACGGTTGGTTGGCCTCCGACAGACTGTAGAGTAGTTAGGCCAATTTTACAATATAGGTCCTCTCTACTCACTAGAGTAGATGTGTGCTACAGGAGCCCAGAACCCCTTGTATGGAATATGATAGGCAGTCTAACCTTTTGGAGGCAGCTCTCGCTCAACAGGAGTAGCCTAATGAGTCACTTAAAATGTTGGAAGGATATTGGAGGAATGAGAGCACAATGTAAAGGTAAATAAATCAATGCATTCCTGGTTAGATTTTACATTGTATAAACCCATACTAGACTGAACCAGTTGGTTTGGCACTCTCATTCTTCCAACATCCCACCCTCTACCCATTAGTTAACCATGGGTTAAAATACGGAGTATAAAAATTGGAGTGCCTGAAGGATGAATTGGTACGGCGGTCAGATAAACAAAAAAAGTTTTATGAATGGTTTATAGCCAACATGTTTCAGAGGTTTCCAAATCATATTCTTCAGGGATTTGGCTGCTAACACCCCATTCCCTGCTGCCATTCTCACCTAGGCAAGAGATACGTGTACCTGCTACTGCAACATCCTGGGATACATAGGTCCCATATGTCAAGAGCCTGCATGAGCAGGGACTAGGCAGTGGGCGAGTCTGGCACACATTATTAGGGTCTACCTCCTGATAAAGTCCAAAAAGAGATGGCGGAGTGGGACCCGGGATGTGACACCTGAGCAATGGATTGCAACGCTAGGTTGGTTGGGCAAGTGATTATCTAAATTGAGAACAACTCTGGATAACTGGTACGAGTGGAGATAAAGTGGCTGGTGTAAGCCATGAAACACTTTGACAGTGTTATATGTATATCCTATGACCAACTTTTGTCACACGAGATCCTTTAAAGCATTTCCTCCTCTGCACATCTCCACTACTTATGTTGGGCCCAATTCTTCATTTTCTATGTACACTGAGATCTTATTTCCTTCCAGGACAGGACTCTCTGGAAGAACCACAATATATATAAAGAATGACCACCCTCTGCCATATCCCCCACATGCTCCACATATAGGTTGCTTGATCCACATCTGGGCATCCTTCAACCTTCCAAATGCAAGTATCCACCGCATTGAAGTGATTGGGCTGTCCTATGTGTGATATGTGGAATCCCATGAAAATTGCACACAGGAACATGAGTTCCTGCTACTTGAAGTGAGAACGGGGCCTCTGACTGCGTTTACACTTGCGCATTTTGTAGCTTTTAGCTCAAAAACGCTCAACAAGCAAAAACCCATTGTTTTCAATAGACCTTGTTCACATCTGAGCAAAACACCTTGTGACAGACCCAACCAGTACAGGGGCTTTTGGAGAGGACTAGGGGCAAGCCTCTTACCCACTGATTATGGCCCATAGAGAGAGCAGATCATTCTACAGTATAATGATGAACAACTATGAGATGAATGCTGAGAGCGAGGCTTGGATTAATTCTCTGAATAATGACAATAAAGATTCCCTTCTGGAGAGGATAAGAATGTGTAAGATTATTCTTGTACAGGGTAATGGTCCGAGGGAATATGGCGGCCCTCCTGCAGACTGGGTTAGAGAGGCTCCTTCACTTGGGACAGAAATGTTTATCAACAAGACCCCTCAAGAAATCTATGAAGATAAATGAATTCCACTGTATCAGACTGCTGGAACATTGTCTGTATTCTGATGACTTGTTTGGTTGACAGAATACACAGGTTTGTGTCTCTCCCATTGTGTGCCTCCTAGGTATGCATTCCCATTGCCAATTGTGTTAACTGAGTCACCTATTGTTTCTGTCTGTCTGCTAGTATTGTGTCCCCTTCACCTTGTTACCAAATTATTTGGGGATGTTATATGTTTGTTGATTAACTTACTGTTGAAATAGATTACTGTTTAATTAAGATCACTGTTAGTTGTTATCTTTTAATTGGATTGGTGTTTGAAGTTTGCATTGTCATGCTAATATCCTCAAGAGGGGAATGTCCTCCTGTGGGGTATAAAGTATGTGTTTCAATAAACACTCATTCCTTTGGATTTTACTTTAACATCTTGTTTGTGTGCGATGCTTGGGGTAAAAAGGGCTGGTATTAGCTCTCGGCTGGCTCAGGAACGGTTTGGAGGGCAGGAGGCAGTTCCTTCACACGTCCATCTCTCAAAAGAGTATATGAGCTACTTTTCCGGGCAGAACTGAGCATTTTTGTCCCTCTAGACTTCAGAGGAAACGTCTAAAAACCGCAACATAAAAGTTTTTCTAGCGTTTTTTTTTTCCAAGCATTTTGTCGCGTGTTTTCAGCACCCTTCTGGTGCTTTTTCAGAAGCACTCCACACCCTTTCGTTGGAAAACACCTGACAAAAGTTGCAAAAAGCACAAAAAAAAAACGCCCGAATACACTTAGGTGTGAATGTAGCCTCAAGCTTTGAAAAGGCAGAATATGTTTCTAAATGTAACAAAATGTAACTGGCTTTTAATAATAAGAAGAAATAACACTGTCGTTTATTGATCTATTGGGGGTTCCGAGGATGCAAATTTTGAATGAATTTATTTTTGTGTGTTGGCGTGACTTTGGTTGGTGTAACTTTGCTTTATTAGAACATTATGACCTCAGAAGAAAATATTTGTTTCCTGTTCATAGTGAATGTCCTCATTTTCTTTTTCTGCCAGCAGATCAGTTGTCTCCTCTATTTCCAGTTCTGTGTTGGGACAACTCACACATCCGGGACTCTATGTATAGATTTGCCATTGGTGTTAAGTTTTAAAATAGACCCTTTGGGGCATATTTTGGGTTTCTTGGACATTATATGCTAAACGTAAGGACAGTCACATACTGTATACATTCTTGAATAGGATGCTGCTGCAGAGGATTAAATGGGATCTCTGGCCTTCCCTTCGAGTGATTGTAAAGTCTCATTTTGTTTCGATTTTTTTTTTAAATAACAAACATGTTATACTTACCTTCTCTGTCCAGTTGGTTTTGCACAGGGCAGTCCAGATCCTTCTTTTCTCAGGTCTCTCTTTGCCACTCCTAGCCCCTCCCTCCTGTCGAGTGTCCCCACAGCAAGCAGCTTACTATGGGGGCACCCGAGCCAAGTCACAGCTTCATGTATCCATTCAGACACGGAGCTCCACCCCGGCCCCACCCCCTCTCTCTTCTTATTGGTTAACTGACTTTGATTTGACAGCCGTGGGAGCCAGTGGCACCGATGCTGTGTTCACAGTCTCAGCCAATCAGGAAGAGAGTCCCGGATGGCTAAGACACTCGTGGACATTGCTGGAGAGAGATGGGGCTCAGGTAAGTTATTAGGGGGGCTGAGGGGGGCTGCCACGCACAGAAGGTTTTTGATCTTACTGCATAGAATGCACCTTCTGCCTTTACAACCCCTTTCAGCTCCTCTCCTGGACCTAAACGGCTTCCTCTGATTTCACTGCACACTGTGAGCACAATGCAGCAAGTCAGATAGAAACCACCTCATTTCCTGGCTGGAGGACATCCAGCATCATTTAGTGCACAGGTGTCAAACTGGTGGCCCTCCAGCTGTTGCCAAACTACAAGTCCCATGAGGCATTGCAAGGCTGACAATTACAAGTATGACTCCCATAGACAGAGGTATGATAGGACTTGTAGTTCAGAAATAGCTGGAGGGCTGCCAGTAGCGATTTCCTCCCCAACCTGACTGTCCTTGATCTGCCCTTTTCATTCAATGAATTTCACTATTTTCAATGCTGGAGGCACATCATCACATGTGGGCATTACAGAGGGTGGTCTTCACACAAATAAGGTCTGCCTAAGAACGCCCACTCCTCCAGACTAACACCCACCCATCAAGGCAATTTGAAATTTGCATAGGCCCTCCCAAGAGCCAGCCCATTGCTTATAGCAGAGCTGAGGGCTCCTGAGAGGAGTTTCGGAAAAAAAACTTAAATTTAAATTTTAAATAAAGAACTTTGTAGCAAAATCAGGGTCAGTGCCCATCTGCAGCCTTACCATTGCACATCAATGCAGCCTGATCAGTGCCCATCTACAGCCTCACCATTGCCCAAAATGCAGCCTGATCAGTGCCCATCTCTAGCTTCACCGTTGCCCATCAATGTAGCCTGATCAGTGCCCATCTGCAGCCTCACAATTGCCCATCAATCCAGCCTGATCAGTGCCCATCTGTAGCCTCACCATTGCCCATAAATGTAGCCTGATCAGTGCCCATCTTCGGCCTCTCCATTGCCCATCAATGCAGCCTGATTAGTGCCCATCTGCAGCCTCGCCATTGCCCATCAATGCAGCCTGATCAGTGCCCATCTGCAGCCTCTCCATTGCCCATCAATGCAGCCTGATCAGTGCCCATCTGCAGCCTCTCCATTGCCCATCAATGCAGCCTGATCAGTGCACATCTGCAGCCTCACAATAGCCCTTCACTGCAGCCTCATCATTGCCCATCAATTAAGCCTTATCAGTGCCCATCTGCAGCCCCACAATTGCCCATCAATGTAGCCTGATCAGTGCCCACCTGCAGCCTCACCATTGCCCAACAATGCAGCCTGATCAGTGCCCATCTGCAGCTTCACCGTTCTCCATCAATGTAGCCTGATCAGTGCCCATCTGCAGCCTCACCATTGCCCATCAATGCAGCCTGATCATTGCCCATCTGTAGCCTCACCATCAATGCAGTCTGATCAGTGCCCATCTGCAGCATCACCATTGCCCATCAATGCAGCCTGATCAGTGCCTATTTGCAGACCCTCCATTGCCCATCAATGCAGCCTGATTGGCGCACGGAGATTAGCGACACCGGATTACACAGTGCGGGGATCTCCTGTTTACTCAGCGACCAATGTAATACGAAGTCCCGCCTCCTGGACTGGCTCCTATGATAGAGAGAACACTGGTCCAATGCCAGGACATGTTGTGATGTCTACTATAGGAGCCGGTCCAGGAGGCGGGACTTTGTATTACAGTGCCCACAGAGTAAACAGGAGATCCCCGCTCTGTGTAATCCGGCAGCGCTCGCCCCCCCTCCCCCCCCAGGCAGCCCGGGTGGTAAAATATCAGCGTATAACACATACCCATGATTTGCCCTCTATTTTCAAGAGGAAAAGTATGTGTTATACACCGATAAATACGGTATATATATATATATATATTATATTACAGTGCTCAGCATAAATGAGTACACCCCAACAGATTTGTCAGAAAACCTTACCTTCAGAATCAACATTTTCTATGGGACATTAAACTACAAAATACTCCTAAAAATGTGGCCCATTGATTGCAACCGAGATTTGTTAATTTGCGCACACAAAATAGTATTTTTCCTAACAAGTTAGTTCAAGACCATGTTGCAAAAATTAATACAAACACCTATGGGAAATTCTGAAGAGACGAACATCACTCTCCCTCAGGCATCCAGGCTCTAAAAGAGGTTGTTCTTGAAGAATGGAAAAAGATCGATGTTGCAATGTGTCACCAACTTGTTCATTCCATGCCTAGAAGACTTATGCCGCGTACACACGATCGGAATTCTCGTCGGAAAAGCTTTGGATGGTTTTTCTGACGGAACTCCGACAGAATTCCGCTCAAGCTTGTGTTGCCTAAACATGGTCACACCAAATGCCGACCGTCAAGAACGCGGTGACGTGCAACACTACGACAAGCCATGAAAATAACGTTCAATGCTTCCGAGCATACGTCAAATTGTTTCCGAGCATGCGCCGGAATTTTGCGTGTCGGAATTGCCACAAACGTTCGGAAATTTCCGATAGAAACTTTTTCCGTTGGAAAAATTGAGAACATGCTCCCAATCTTTTGCTGGCCGAAATTCCGCCAGCAAAAGTCAGATGGGGCATACCCATGGTCGCATTTTCCGATGAAAAGCTCTCATCGGTCTTTTGCTGGCCGAATTTCCGATCGTGTGTACGGGGGCATAAGTGCTGTCCTTACAAATCATGGAGGTCATACAAAATACATTTTTGGCGTAGAGTGTATTCATATTTGCATCAACTAGTTTGAGTAAAACTGAAGATTTTGTAATCTAAGTTATATTATTAACTTTACTTTCATGTAATGAGCTAAACAGATGTTCTATAAAACTCAGTTTTGTCAAAATTTGGGAAATTGTTATTGTGTTATTTGAACTATTGATCAATCAAATCTTACTTTTCAAGAGGGGTGTACTCATTTATGCTGAGCACTCTATATACAGTGCCTTGAAAAAGTATTCATACCCCTTGAAATATTCTACATTTTGTCATGTTACACCCAAAAATGTAAATGTATTTTATTGGGATTTTATGTGATAGACCAACACAAAGTAGCACATAATTGTGAGGTGGAAGGAAAATGATAAATGGTTCTCAAGATTTTTTTACAAATAAATATGTGAAAAGTGTGTGTGTGTGGGGGGGGGGGGGGGCATTTGTATTCATCCCTCTTTACTCTGATACCCCTAACTAAAATCTAGTGGACCCAATTGCCTTCAGAAGTCACTTAATTAGTAAATAGAGTCCACCTGTGTGTAATTTATTCTCAGTATAAATACAGCTGTTCTGTGAAGCCCTCAGAGGTTTCAGTTCAGGGATAAAGTTGTGGAGAAGTATAAAGCGGGGTTAGGTTATAAAATCTCCCAAGCTTTCAACATCTCACGGAGCTCTGTTCAATCCATCATCCAAAAATGGAAAGAGTATGGCACAACTGAAAACCTACCAAGACATGGCCGCCCACCTAAACTGACCAGCCGGGCAAGGAGAGCATTCATCAGAGAAGAAGCCAAGAGGCCCATGGTAACTCTGGAGGAGCTGCAGAGATCCACAGCTCAGGGGGGAGAATCTGTCCACAGGACAACTATTAGTCGTCTCTCCACAAATCTTCCCTTTACGGAAGAGTGACAAGAAGAAAGACATTGGAGAAAGAAAGTCATAAGAAGTCCTGTTTGTAGTTTGTGAGAAGCCATGTGGGGGACACAGCAAACGTGTGGAAGAAGGTGATCTGGTCAGATGAGACCAAATGTGAACTTTTTGGTCTAAAAGCAAAACGCTATGTGTGGCAGAAAACTAACACTGCCCATCCCCCTGAACACACCATCCCCTCCTTGAAACATGGTGGTGGCAGCATCATGTGGTGGGGATGCTTTTCTTCAGCAGGGACAGGGAAGCTGGTCAGAGTTGATGGAAAGATGGATGGAGCCAAATACAGGACAATCTTAGAAGAAAACCTGTTATGCCGCGTACACACGAGCGGACTTTTCAACATCCAAAGTCCGACGGACTGATTCCGTCAGACTATTCGATCGTGTGTGGGCTGCAACGGACTTTTGATTCACCAAAGTCTGACGGACTTTAGAATATGGAACATGCTTCAAATTTTTCCGCCGGAACTCCGCCGGACCCGGTCCCTTCGAAAAATTTGCTCGTGTGTATGCTATTCCGACGGACTAAAACCGACGCTAGGGCAGCTATTGGCTACTGGCTATGAACTTCCTTATTCAAATCCAGTCGTACGTCATCACGTTCGAATCCGTCGGAGTTTAGTGTGATTGTGTGTGGCCAAGTCCGCTCAGTCGAAAAGTCCGTCTCGTGTGTACGGGGCTTAAGTCTGCAAAAGACTTGAGACTGGGGCGGAGGTTCACCTTCCACCAGGACAACGACCCTAAACAATGGAATGGTTTAGATCAAAGCATATTCATGTGTTAGAATGGCCCGGTCACAGTCAAGACCTAAATCACATTGAGTATCTGTGCCAAGACTTGAAAATTTCTGATCACAGACGCTCTCCATCCAATCTGACAGAGCTTGTGATATTCTGCAAAGAAGAATGGGCAAAAATGTCCCTCTCTAGATGTGCAAAGCTGGAAGAGACATCCCCAAAAAGACTTGCAGCTGTAATTGCAGAGAAAGGCGGTTCTACAAAGTATTGACTCCGGGGGGCGCCATACAAATGTACCCCCCACACTTTATACATATTTATTTGTAAAAAAAACTTTTTAAAATTATTTATTATTTTCCTTCCACTTCACAATTCTATCACAGAAAATTCCAATTAAATACATTTACGTTTTTTGGTTTTAACATGACACTATGTGGAAAATTTCAAGGGGTATGAAAACTTTTTCAAGGCACTGTATATGTACATATATACACACACATACATACTCTTATAAATAAATGTAAAAATGTATATAAAACATGGACGGTGTCAGTAGGGCAGTGGATGGTGTCAGAAGTTTTTACTTTTTATAATTTTACTTTTGTATTTTTTTTTTCCAATATTTTTTATATTGGAAAAATAATGGAAACTCAAATGATTCGTTCCACAACCATTTATCCATAAGTCCTTCCGTTTATAATCCATATAAAAAGATTATAGCAATGTGATTGGTTGTGTAACCATAAAATGTCCATCCACAAATGGAAGCCTCCACAAGGGGATTAGAAGCAAAATCCAGCAGGAGCTCCAGAGTATAAAAGAGAAGAGAGGAGCCTCTAAGTGTAGCAATATGTTGCTAAATGTTGTACCTTCATTAAATGTAACCATATTACTACACTTAAAGGCGCCTCTCTTCTCTTTTATACTCAGTTGTGACATGACGCTGGTCTTATATCAAGACATCGCTTGTATATCAAATCAAAATTTATTTAAAAATTTTGCAAAACGTTCTCAAACTAAGTTACCATCAAACCAAGGTTTTACTGTATATCCATTTATTTTTTTTAGATCCAAGCAGTGTAGGTACCTGAATTGGACCTGGTATCAGCCTGTTGTATTCCCTGTACAGCAAAGCTCAGAGAGGTAGAAGCAGCACAAGGAACCAATCAGTTGTGCTGCAGAGCGAGGAGCATGCAGGTAAGATGAGAGAGCAGAGAGGTTAGCTCATCAGTATGCTGCTTCTCCTTTTACTGTCCAATCACAGGATGAGAGCGGGGGAATGGACCGGTAAATGCGAGTGAAATAGCAGCAGAGAAAAATCTCAGGTCCTCTCCCTGGCCAGCCAGGGCTATGCGTCGTGGCAGAGCCGTGTAAATCTCAGGACTGGATGGACAGAAATATGAATCCTTTGGCAGGTCAAAGAGCTCCCAAATAATTATTTAATCTGGATATTTAGCTGTCCAGCTTTAAGTAACAATAAAGTATATTAGAGCATGAAGAGCCTTTCCTCCTGTAGAGTACCCACGGCGTGGAATGTGCATCCATTTCACAGATCCTTGCACTTTCTCCCGCCCCGTGCGAAGTTGGATATGTATAGTTGCCGAGTATTGAATTCTCATCATTCCTCCTCTCCGTCCGCTGGATGTGATGGACAGTTACAAGTCATCTGTATTTTAAGGAATCGGGTCCCTGGCACATTCCTCCTGTTTGGAGATGATTTATCCCTCTCTGAATACTAGGGGATGTTGTCACTTTCTATTTGTTTGAGCTGGTACAGCTAGGTCATACATACATGGTAGCAAACCCACGCCAGGTCTTCGGAAGAGGCCCAAGGCTTGCCCATGGATGGAGCTGACGGACGGGGATTGCTCTGTGTTTTTTAGAAGCTGGACTCCAGGAAAACAATTATTTATACAGTCCAAGTACATATTTGAAAGGAGCCAATGGATGGACATTTCTGTACTTCTAGAGATCTAAACAGTACTGCTAGCCTGGTGACCTGACTTTTCTCTACAGCAGTTAAGCAACACAACTTGGTCACCTCCAAAGCCTGTAACTGGGCAGTGAAGGAGCAGCCAGAGGCTTATAAGGTCATCCCTCTTATGTCATCCTCTGTGATGTGGTCATTTGGGATACAGAATTGCACACGGGTCACAGAGTCACTTGGGGCACAGGAGCGCTGGTGGTCACAGGAGACACAGAGTTCAAAGGATTGGAGGCACAGGAGTGCTGAGGTCACTGGAGATACAGAAGTGCACAGGGGTAACAGAGTCATTGGAAGCACAGGAGCGCTGGGGACACTGGAGATAACAGAAATGCACAATGGTCACAGAGTCATTGAAGGCACAGGAGCGCTGGGGACACTGGAGATAACAGAAATGCACAATGGTCACAGAGTCATTGGAGGCACAGGAGCGCACAGGGGAAACAGAGTCATTGGAGCCACAGGAGCACACAGGGGTAACAGAGTCATTGGAGGCACAGGAGCACACAGGGGTAACAGAGTCATTGGAGGCACAGAAGCACACAGGGGTAACAGAGTCATTGGAGGCACAGGAGCACACAGGGGTAACAGAGTCATTGGAGGCACAGGAGCACACAGGGGTAACAGAGTCATTGGAGACACAGAAGCACACAGGGGTAACAGAGTCATTGGAGGCACAGGAGCACCCAGGGGTAACAGAGTCATTGGAGGCACAGGAGTGATGGGGTCAATGGAGATAGAAGAAGTGCACAGGGGTCACAGAGTCATTGGAGGTACAGGAGCGCACAGGGGTAACAGAGTCATTGGAGGCACAGGAGCACACAGGGGTAACAGAGTCATTGGAGGCACAGGAGCGATGGGGTCAACAGCAATAGAAGAAGTGCACAGGGGTCACAGAGTCATTGGAGGCACATTAGCGCCCAGGGGTAACAGAGTCATTGGAGGCACAGGAGCGCACAGGGGTAACAGAGTCATTGGAGGCACAGGAGCGATGGGGTCAATGGAGATAGAAGAAGTGCACGGGGGTCACAGAGTCACTACAGGTACATGAGAGCACAGGGGTAACAGAGTCACTGGAGGCACAGGTGCACTGGGGTGACTGGAGATAACAGAGGTGCACAGGGGTCACAAAGTCATTAAAGACACAGGAGCGCTGGAATCACTGAAGACACAGGAAGGCACAAGAGTCACAGCTGGAGGCACAGGCGCACTGGGGTCACTGGAGATAACAGAAGTGCACAGGGGTCACAGAGTCACTAGAGGCTCAGAAGCACTGGGGTAGCTGAAGATAACAGAAGAGCACAGGGGTCACAGAGTCACTGGAGGCTCAGAAGCCCTGGGGTAGCTGGAGATAACAGAAGTGCACAGGGCCACAGAGTCACTGGAGGCACAGGAGGGCTGGGGATGCTGGAGACACAGGAGTGCATAGTGATCACAGATCACTGGAGACACAGGAGTGCTCAGGGGTCACAGGGTCATTGGAGGCACAGAAGCGCTGGGGTCACTGAAGACACAGGAATGCACAAGAGTCACAGAATTACTGGATGCACAGGAGCGCTGAGGTCACTGGAGATAACAGAAGTGCACAGGGGTCACAGAGTCACTGGAGGCTCAGAAGCACTGGGATAGCTAGAGATAACAACAGGGGTCACAGAGTCATTGGAGGCACAGGAGCGCTGGGGTCACTGAAGACACAGGAATGCACAGGGGTCACAGAGTCACTTGAGGCACGGGAGCGCTGGGGTTGCTGGAGACACAGGTGTGCACAGGAGTCATTGGAGGCACAGAAGAGCTGGGGTTGCTGGAGACACTGGGGTCACTGGAGGCACAGAAGTGCACAGGGGTCACAGAGTCACTGGAGGCACAGGAACGCGACCGTGGATAGATTCATGCTATGCATGAATCTATCCATTAACCATGTAAGGGGGTGGCATGGATAGAGGCGGCGGTGCCTGTGCTCCCTCAATGAACGGGCCCCCCCTGGCGAACACTTCTTTTTCTGTGTAGATTTTCACATGTCCCCTCCCCTCCCGCATGAATCACAGCTCTGCCCAATCCCATCTGAAAACGTATTAAATTCGCATTACGATCTCGCTGTCTTTTGCACAAATCGCGACGCAAAGTCTCACTGAACTCCAGGAAAAATTTGCATGAGAATCGCACCCGTTGGCGACGCATAAGCGTGAACCCAGACTTAAAGAGATGCAATAGTAACCCAGCTGCGGACAGGTGGTAGACAACCCTCAGTGCAGAACCATCTGCAGCATCTGCTTTGGTTTAGCTGCCATTAACCGCCATCACCATCCCAGCAAAGGTCAGGAGTGATGCATCAGACAGACCGCTGACAACTCTTTCTCTCTGCAATCTATTCTCCCACCATTCTGCAGCCCTCGCCCGCCCACACACAGTCTCCATCGGACACCTGCGCTGCCACCATCCAAACAATGGCAGGCAAATGAGTGTGCTCTGTGCTTTTATTTCCAGCACTAAATGGTCCTCTTTATTCTATACTGAGTCACTGAGCAAAGGATTGTAAAGGCTGCAACAACGGGAGTCGCCATTCATTTGATTCATTGATATGAGGCTCAGATATTATGGGATGCTGTACAGATTACGCAGCACATTCTACATGAGTCGCCCAAGAAGCTTACACTCTAACGTCCCAGTCATTGCAACTCCGGCACATTTTGGGAGCAGTAAGGGTAGATTTAGATGTGCGTCTAATCTCCGTATCTGCTTCCGGATTGCGTGCAGAGGCTGCTGACAAGCGGTGAAGGAGCGCGGCGACGCCTCCTCACCGGCTGCTTTAATCAATTTTTGCCGGCAATTGCGCCGCAACCGCGTACAGGGCTTTAATTGGACCCCAGGCAAACATTTTCTTGGGCCCCCTCTTCCACGCAATTTCACTCTCCACATGCTTTGAGACATACAATAAATAGCAGCTAGACTCAAAATCACTTTACTGAATCAGATCAGGCAGTGATTGCGATTGGTTGCCAGAGGTTACAGTGTATCCTTACCGCTCACTGACTGGCTGCTAGAGGTTACAGCACACATTATGGCTCACTGTTATTTTCTAGAGGTTACAGTACATGACTTCTGCTTGTTGATTGGTTGCTAGAGGTTACTGAACATCTATACCACTCACTAATTGGTTATTAGAGGTTACTGCACATTTTTACTGCTCACTGGTTGGTTGCAAGAGGTTAGTACACAGCATTACTGCTCACTGATTGATTGGTAGAGATTACTGAACATCTATACCACTTACTAATAGGTTGTTAGAGGTTACTGCACATTATTACTGCTCGCTGATTGATTGCTAGAGGTTACTGAACATCTATACCACTCACGAATTGGTTGTTAAAGATTACTGCACATTATTACTGCTCACTGATTGGTTGCAAGAGGTTAGTGCACAGCATTACTGCTAACTGATTGATTTCTAGAGGTTACTGAACATCTATACCACTTACTAATAGGTTGTTAGAGGTTACTGCACATTATTACTGCTCGCTGATTGATTGCTAGAGGTTACTGAACATCTATACCACTCACGAATTGGTTGTTAAAGATTACTGCACATTATTACTGCTCACTGATTGGTTGCAAGAGGTTAGTGCACAGCATTACTGCTCACTGATTGGTTTCTAAAGGTTACAACACATAATCGCCTCACTGCCTACCTGCGTATTCACATGCACCAAAATTCAGGATGCTGTGGCACCTCCAATTTGCTTACTTTTGCAGAACAGACTGGTTTAATGACCACAGTTGTAGGCAGGACTTTCAAGCATGCCTTTTTACCTCCCCAGCGGGCAGCATTCAGCAGAAGTGATGGTGGATGCGACCTCAGGGGGACATGATATACATATTAATGCCACCTCTATTTACATATCAATGCTGCAGTCTATGACTATTTACATAAAGCTGGGCAGCAGCAGAAGTTTATACTGAGATATCGGGATACAGCATGGGACTAAAACTTCAAGGGATAAGGGAATTTAAACTGGGATAGTTGGCAAGTATGAGGCAGCTGCTTTTAGCCCCACTACAATGATGGGGCCCAGGGCAGCTGCCCCTTTTCCTCTACCTTAAAAGCGGTCCTGACCGCGTGCACTGCACATGATTGCGGGGGGCATTTACAGCGCTTCCCCACTGACTTGCATGTGTAGTATCGCTACATGTCGGTTCAACGGTGGCAAAAGAAAAGCATCGCGGCTACGGCATGTAAATATCCCCCTCCGCTGCTCATTTCAGCTTAAGGGGGTGTGGTTGGCGGATGAAGAGCGTTTTTGTTGCCCCTCCCCAACTACAAGTCTAAACGAGTCCATTAAGATGTTAGCCGGTGTTCTGTCGAATAGTGGCCTCTATCGAAAAATGGCCGCCCCAGGCTGCGCATGCGCAGTATGGAACAGCACAATAGCTGATTTCCCGATCAGCTGCTATGACGGTGCATGCGCAGTGCGTCGGATCACAATAGACGACGAGCGCGGAGGGACAGAATTATTCTCGGATTCTGCCTCGCACTTGCGGGGCGTGTTCAGTGTTGGTATAGACAGAGGTTGGTACACAGATACAGGGCCTGCGTTCTCTTGAGAAAGGAGCATTGCGGCGTATGGATTACTATCGTGCTCTGAAAACCCCTAATTTCCTCCCGGAGACCCACTTCCCGGCGGCGCTGCGTGTCGCGCTGCCCTCCAACCATTGCAGACTTGCAGACTGCTGTCTTTACTGACGGCTCCCTGAAATATCCAACAGCACACCTGCAATTACACGTTTTGAGAAACACTGGGTTAGGGGTTAATATTAGTGTTAGGATTAGGATTAGGTTTAGGGGTTAATATTAGTGTTAGGGGTTAATAGCGTTAGGTGTTAGGATTAGGGGTTAATATTAGCTTTAGGGGTTAGGATTAGGGTTAAGGCTTAATATTAGTGTTAGGGGTTAGGATTATGGGTTAATATTAGTGTTGGGGTTAATATTAGTGTTAGAGATTAGGGTTAGAATTAGGGTTAAGGGTTAATATTAGTGTTAGGGATAAATAGTGTTAGGGGTTAGGATTAGGGGTTAATATTAGTGTTAGGGGTTAGGATTAGGGTTAGGGGTTAATATTAGTGTTAGGGGTTAGGATTAGGGTAAGGGGTTAATATTAGTGTTGGGGATAATATTAGTGTTAGAGGTTAGAATTAGAGTTGGGGGTTAATATTAGTGTTAGGGTTAATATTAGTGTTAGGGGTTAGGATTAGGGATTAATATTAGGGTTAGGATTAGGGGTTAGGGTTAGGGGTTAACATTAGTGTTAGGGGTTAGGATTAGGGTTAGGGGTTAATATTAGTGTTGGGGTTAATATTAGTGTTAGAGGTTAGGGTTAGAATTAGGGTTAGGGGTTAATATTAGTGTTAGGGGTTAGGATTAGAGTTAGGGGTTAATATTAGTGTTAGGGGTTAGGATTAGGGATTCATATTAGGGTTAGGGGTTAGGATTAGAGGTTAGGGTTAGGGGTTAATATTAGTGTTAGGGGTTAGGGGTTAATATTACTGTTGGGGTTAATATTAGTGTTAGAGGTTAGGGTTAGAATTAGGGTTAGGGGTTAATATTAGAGTTAGGGGTTGATATTAGTGTTAGGGGTTAATATTAGTGTTAGGGGTTAGGATTAGGGTTACAGGTTGGGGTTAGGGTTTTTTATTTTTTTATTTATTATGATTTATTTTCATTGAATTATTGCTTGGAAGCAGAAAAATCCTCAAAAACGCACAACAAAACGCACCAAAATGCTCACAAATGCTTGAATCAAGCATCGTACATTTCCATGGAACGAAAAACACTTCAAACGCGCACCAAGCTGCCCGATTCCAGCTACAAAACTCGGAGGTGTGGATGAGAAGCTCACAGTGTGCGGTGATATCAGAGGGAGACGTTTCAGTCCGGGAGAGGAGTCGGTACAACTGTATAAGACTGAAGGGGGGGCCGGAGGGAGGATTTTAAAAAAATTATCTTCATCGATATTTCGGGGGCCTGGAAACCCTTTTTTTTTTTTTACTCATCTCTATTCTCCAGCCGGTGTCTTGGGATGCGTCTCATCGGAATATTTGATGATTTCTATATGTATGAAGGAAGGTGGAAGATGTTACATTTGTATCATTTTATTAATGAAGGATTTCTGCTCTGATTCCGGTCTTTTTCGACTCATCAGCACTTGTTATATGAAGTGCGATTCACAAAGTGAGAAGGTTGGAGACGCTGATTATTATTTGCAGATAATTTACACCTTTAAATGATTATTACCGGCATCTTCTGTGTTATGTAGAGCAGTCATGTCAGCCGCTTACTTCCAATCACATATTCTCCACTGTATAAAGTCACAAGAGCCGCCTAGCAACAGGAGCAGAAAGGGTTAAAACCACTGTATATAAAGGCAGAAAACTCTTGGCTCCAATTCATTAAGCCCAAACTACCCTCCCCCCCCAAGATGTATGAGTATTATGTCTCAGCAAAAATTACCCCCCCCCCAAAAAAAATAGAGCACTGACTGGTATGCTTACCCCCTAAGCATAAATCCCCCCTCCTTCCAGCTACAATCCCCCCCCCCCCCAAATGTCCCCTCTTAGCACATATCCCCTACTACAACTCACATTTCTGCCACAAGAATACATCCTCTCCCCCCTTTCCACTCCAAACCCCCCTCTCAGCACCAATTCCCCCAGTCCCCCCTCCTAGCACAATTCCACCCCCCCCCCCCCCATACAAAATTTCCCCTCTTAGCACAAATCCCCTACAACTCAAATTTCTGCCAGGAGTACACCCCCGCCCCATTCCAAAACCCCCTCTCAGCACCAATTCCCCCTAGTCCCCCCTCCTAGCACAATCCCCCCCCCCCCCAAAAAAAAATTCCCCCTCTTAGCACAGATCCCCTACAACTCAAAATTCTGCCGCGAGTACACATCCTCTCCACCCCACTCCAAATTCACCCTCCCAGCACCAATTCCCCCCAGTCCCCCCTCCTAGCAAAATCCCCCCCCAAAAAACTCACATTTCTGCCACAAGAATACATCCTCTCCCCCCTCCCACTCCAAACCCCCCTCTAAGCACCAATTCCCCCAGTCCCCCCTCCTAGCACAATTCCACCCCCCCATACAAAATTTCCCCTCTTATCACAAATCCCCTACAACTCAAATTTCTGCCAGGAGTACACCCCCCCATTCCAAAACCCCCTCCCAGCACCAATTCCCCCTAGCCCCCCCCCCTCCTAGCACAATTCCCCCCCCCCAAAAAAAAATTCCCCTCCTAGTACAAATCCTTTACAACTCAAATTTCTGCCGCAAGTACACATCCTCTCCCCCCACTCCATATCCCCCTCTCAGCACCAATTCCCTCTCAGCCCCCCCAAATTCCCCCCCAGCACAAATACCCCCCAATCCTCCCTAATAGCCAAAATCCCCCCCCCCAAAACAAATCCCCTTCTAGCACAATTCCCCTCTCCCCTCTACCTTATCATGTCTTCTAGCACAAAACTCCCCCAAATCCCCCCTCCTACCACAAATCCTCTTCCCCCATACCCTTCCTAACACAAATCCCCACTCCTAGCACACCCCCCAAATTTCTCTTCTTACAACTATTTTTACCCCCTGTCACCTCCCAAATTCCCCCTCCCAGCATAAATCCCTACTGCTCAATCTCCTTTGCGGTGACCCCCCCAGTACCTAGGGCAATCATGTGTCATGTGCAGAGGGTACAGAAAAAATTGTGGTCCCAATGAGCACAGTGGCCTCCATCATCTGGAAATGGAAGAAGTTTGGAACCTCCAGGACTCTTCGTACAGCGGGCCGCTCGGCCAAACTGAGCGATCGGGGGAGAAGGGCCTTAGTCAGGGAGGTGACCAAGAACCCGATGGTGACTCTGACAGAGCTCCAGTGTTTTTCTGTGGAGAGAGGAGAACCTTCCAGAAGAACAACCCTCTCTGCAGCTCTCCACCAATCAGGCCTGTGTTGTAGAGTGGCCAGACAGAAGCCACTTCTCAGTAAAAGGCACATGACAGCCCCCCTGGAGTTTGCCAAAAGGCACCTGAAGGGCTCTCAGACCACGAGAAACAAAATTCTCTGGTCTGATGAAACAAAGATTGAACTCTATGGATTGAATGGCAAGCGTCATGTCTGGAGGAAACCACCGCTTATTACCTGGCCAATACCATCCCTACAGTGAAGCATGGTGGTGGCAGCATCATACTGTCGGGATGTTTTTCAGCGGCAGGAATTGAGAGACTAGTCAGGTTAGAGGGAAAGATGAATGCAGCAATGTACAGAGACATCCTCGATGAAAACCTGCTCCAGAGAGCTCTGGACCTCAGACTGGGGTGAAGGTTCATCTTCCAACAGGACAACCACCCTAAGCACACAGCCAAGATAATAAAGGAGTGGCTACGGGACAACTCTGGGAATGTCCTTGAGTGGCCCAGCCAGAACCCAGACTTGAACCCGACTGAATGTCTCTGGAGAGATCTGAAAATGGCTTTTCACCGACCCTCCCCATCCAACCTGATGGAGCTTGAGAGGTCCTGCAGAGAAGACTGGGAGAAACTGTCCAAAAATAGGTGTGCCAAGCTTGTAGCATCATACTCACCAAGACTGGAGTCTGTAATTGGTGCCAAAGGGGCTTCACCAAAGTATTGAGCAAAGGCTGTGATACTTATGTACATGGGAGGAGCCTGCGATACTTATGTACATGGGAGGAGCCTGCTATACTTATGTACATGGGAGGAGCCTGTGATACTTATGTACATGGGAGGAGCCTGTGATACTTATGTACATGGGAGGAGCCTGTGATACTTATGTACATGGGAGGAGCCTGTGATACTTATGTACATGGGAGGAGCCTGTGATACTTATGTACATGGGAGGAGCCTGTGATACTTATGTACATGGGAGGAGCCTGTGATACTTATGTACATGGGAGGAGCCTGTGATACTTATGTACATGGGAGGAGCCTGTGATACTTATGTACATGGGAGGAGCCTGTGATACTTATGTACATGGGAGGAGCCTGCGATACTTATGTACATGGGAGGAGCCTGCGATACTTATGTACATGGGAGGAGCCTGTGATACTTATGTACATGGGAGGAGCCTGTGATACTTATGTACATGGGAGGAGTCTGTGATACTTATGTACATGGGAGGAGTCTGTGATACTTATGTACATGGGAGGAGCATGCGATACTTATGTACATGGGAGGAGCCTGTGATACTTATGTACATGGGAGGAGCCTGCAATACTTATGTACATGGGAGGAGCCTGTGATACTTATGTACATGGGAGGAGTCTGTGATACTTATGTACATGGGAGGAGCCTCTGATACTTATGTACATGGGAGGAGCCTCTGATACTTATGTACATGGGAGGAGCCTGCGATACTTATATACATGGGATTTTCTTTTGTTTTTTATTTTTAATAAATTTGCAAAGATTTCAAAAAAAACTTCTTTCACATCATTATGGGGTATTGTTTGTAGAAAGGAAGGAGAGGAAAAAAATTAATTGAATCCATTTTGGAATGAGGCTGTAACATAAAATGTGGAAAAAGTGAAGCGTTGTGAATTCTTTCCGGATGGAGTTTAACTGCGATCGGGATGTTGGTGTATGAGTGCCACTAATACCACAATGTTACTATGAGACATCTGACTGCTGAATTATCTCTGTGAACTTTTAAGACATTTGGACATTGTGCAATAAAAGCTTTTTTTGGGATGAATTTATAGAGACGTCATTATGATTTTATGGCTGCTACTTAAAACGAAGCGCCGGCAGCCGGATAGATCCAAGCTACTGGTTACGGTGCACATATGGTATACGGATGTTGAGGTTGATTAGCTAACAAAGGATTTTTTGTTTACTAAAATCATTTCAATGCTGTATTAAGCTCCACCCATTTTTTTAATTTTTTTTTTTTTTAATGCCCCCCCGCAGGTTTATGCCATAACCGTGTATAAGCACACTATGGCAGATTTACCTGTCAAACGAAGCCCTCCAGTACTGCGTACAGATCGTACACTTTTGACACTAATTTGGGACCATTGACATTTATACAGCAATCAGTGCTATAAAAATGCACTGATTACTGTATGAATGTCACTAGCAGGGAAGGGGTTAACACCAGGGGGCGATTAAGGTGTTAAGTGTTCCCTGGGTGTGTTCTAACTATAGGCGGGATGGTACTAACTAGGGGAGGAGATAGATCGGTGTTCCTACTTAGTATGAACACACGATCTGTCTCCTCTCCCCTGAGAGAACCAGGATTTGTGTGTTCTAGCTCTGTCACAAGCAATCACGGGTTCACGGCGGTCATCGCGCCCCCCCTCCCCGAGCATCCGCATCGGCTCTGGGGGCACGCGGCGCGCCTGCTGTGACGTCTTAAAGCAGGCTATTACAAGGAAACAAGGAAATTTGAAAATTCGAAGTTCAAAAATTTGGAAATCTGAGAATTCGGAAAAACCGAAAATTCGAAATTCGGAAATCCGAAAATTTGAAATTCAGAAATCCGGAATTGCAACTGTGATGCGGTGTGGGAAGCGCACAGGAATCGCTGCAAATCTGGCACCACACCAGTATGAACCTAGACTAAATGTTATTTAGGTTTTACCACCACTATTATGTCTATATAAATGTTACTTATGCCTGTTTGACTCGTTTTCACCCGGGGTGCATCCAGGGCTATGCCACGGGCATTTTTTTGCCCACTTTAAAAAAATTTTTTTTTTATCATAGACGAGACCTGAAGGTTACTTAACCACTTTAATACCGGTCACTTTCCCTCTTCCTGCCCAGGCCAATTTTCAGATTTCAGCGCTGTCGCATTTTAAAGGACAATTGTGCAGTCATGCAACACTGTACCCAAACAAATATGTTATCATTTTGTTCCTACTAATAGAGTTTTCTTTTGGTGGTATTTGATCATCTGTGCAGGTTTAGGAGATATTCATTTTACCTACAGGCAGGGCTTTTTTTTTCAGCTGAAACATGGGGGGAACGCAGTTCCGGCATCTCCAGCACTGAATGTATGTGATGGCAAGGGGTGCCGGGGGTGTGCTGGAGGGTCTGTTGATGCTGGGAAATCTATTGTTGTTGGAGGGGATCTATTTTTGGGGAGGAAGGGGGTCTATTGTTGCTGGGGAGGTTTTCTGTTGCTTGCAGAGGACCTATTGTGGCTGGGGGTGGGTCTTATGTAGCTGGGGGGGGTCAATCGTTGCAGGGAGGGATCTACTGTTGATGGAGGGGTCTGTTGCTGACTGCTTGAGGGTCTATTGATGCTGGCTGCTGGGGAATTTATTTTTGCTGCAGGGGATCTATTTTTGGGGAGGAAGGGGGGTCTATTGTTGCTGGGAGGTCTTCTGCTGCTGGAGGGGATCTATTTTTGCAGTGAGGTTTATTGTTGCTGGTGGAGGATCTATTGTTGCTGGGGTGGGTCTTATGTTGCAGGGGTGAATCAGTGCTGGGAGCAGTGGCGGCCCACATGGGCACCCCCCCCACCCCATCCCTGCTACAGTCTCCCTATCCATGCGCCCGGCCCATTTCAGAATGCCAGACGCATGGGAGGGACACTGGCAGCATATGATGGGCAGACTGGCAGCATTTGATGGGCACTCTGGCAGCATATGATGGGCACACTGTCAGCATATGATGGGCACTCTGGCAGCATTTGATGGGCACTCCGGCAGCATTTGATGGACACTCTGGCAGCATTTGATGGCACACTGGCAGCGTTTGATGGCACAGTGGTAGCGTTTGATGGCACAGTGGTAGCGTTTGATGGAACAGTGGCAGCGTTTGATGGAACAGTGGCAGCGTTTGATGGCACAGTGGTAGCGTTTGATGGAACAGTGGCAGCGTTTGATGGCACAGTGGTAGCGTTTGATGGCACAGTGGCAGCGTTTGATGGCACAGTGGCAGCGTTTGATGGCACAGTGGCAGCGTTTGATGGCACAGTGGCAGCGTTTGGGCACAGTGGCAGCATTTGATGGGCACAGTGACAGCAATTGATGGTTCAGTGGCTGTGTTTTATGGGCACAGTGGCAGCATTTGATGGGCACAGTGGCAGCATTTGATGGGCACAGTGGCAGCATTTGATGGCACAGTGGCAGAGTTTGGGCACAGTGGCAGTATTTTATGGGCACAGTGGCTGCAATTGATGGCACAGTGGCAGCGTTTGATATCACAGTGGTAGCATTTGATGGCACAGTGGCTGCAATTGATGATTTTTTTTTTTTTTAAACTTGAGCACCAGCCGCCATTGGCTGGGAGGGGTCTACTGTTGAAGTTTGGGTCTAATGTTCCTGGCTGTTGGAGGGTCTATTGATGCTGAATTTTGGGAGCCCACTGTTGCTGGGGTGGATCTATGGTCACTGGGGTGTCCATTGGTGCTAGATTTATTTTACTGCCTTTCTTGTTATCATTAACAAATTCAATACAAAATACTTAGCACCACAAAATGACACTTGGTTCTGTATTCTTTAAAGGGGTAAGGGTTAGACAAAGGAATGGTTACTCGGAGGTGGGTAGGGGGCGGAGTCAAGGGGCGACTCAGAAGGGAGGAGTTCCTGCACCTATTCTCTGGGAAAAAAAGCCCCGCCTACAGGTAAGCCTTATTATAGACTTACCTGTAGGTAAAAATGTCAGAAAGGGGTATACAACCAATTTAATGCATAGAACCTTGTTTATTTTATGAAAGCAGAGACCCTGGAAAATAATATAGTGGTAGTTCCAGATTTTTATGTCACACAATATTAGCACAGCCATTTATCAAGCACAACATTTCAGTTAAAAAATACAATAAAGTTGGTTTTAGGGCACGATAGATTACCCAATTTTTATTTATTTTGGTTACTCATTTCATCAGTTTGGTGTGTTAACCATGAATAACGGGCTGAGAATTATTGCTCTCACTCCGGCGTGTGCGATAATATGTAACATGTGTGGCCTTGGTGTATGATTACATTCATATGTTCATGTATGTGAGGGTGGAGTGGGGTTTTCTTTACGAAATGTTTATTTTTTCATTATGTAGGGGGCAAAAAGTTCCCTATGTGATGCTTTTTTTGGTGACAGGTTATTGACACATAAGGGGGTCTTTTAGATCCCTGATGTCTCACTTGTCCTCCAATGAAGCTAATAGAGCACAGACTGAGCTCCATTAGCTTCTTCCCCAGGCAGAGGAAGTGACACCGGAAGTGACGATTTACATGTTGCTTCCAGGCTCTTAGTAGAAAGAGGAGATCAGGGAATGGATGTTTGCTGATCTCCTTCCCCTCTACCCCGCAGCTTCCCTCATGCTGTTTTTTTTGGGGGTCGGGCAAACAACCACCCCCCCCCCCCCGAGCTACACCACCCCCCCCCCCCCCCCGCTGTTTTCCGGCCGGTCCTGCACTTACCTCATCATGGTGGGTGGCAGGCAGCATGGTGCATAGGCTCAGCTCTGAGTCCTCTCCTCCATGGCGGCTTGCAGCTCCTTCTCTCCTCCTCCTAGGCATCCAATAGGATCGCCTGTCATTTCAGCCAATCAGGTGACCGGTGTCAAAACACGCTTCCTGATTGGCTGGGAGGAGGTTCAAATCCCGCTTCCTGATTGGCCGGGAGGAGGATCAGTGTTAAAATGGCGAATATTGATTCGCCGTTGTAACACACCTGGGTGGGCTCGGAACGCACTCTCTGCGCCCTAAGCCCATCCAATATTGAAACCTATTAGAGCCTCTAGCTCTAATTGGTGCTTCAAAAAAACAGCCCCGCCCCCCTTCATTGGAATCCATGCACTGATGTCCTGAAAGGGGCCGGACGCATGGATAGGGGAGGTCCATCCTTAATGGATGGACTGCCACAGGTGTGGAGCCCGGGAAACATGTCAGGAGAGGGGCAGAGTGAGATAAAAAAAAAAAAGCAGCACAAGGAGCCAATCAATTCATGTCCTGATGAGGAGCATGCTGATAGGGGGAGAGAGCAGAGTGAAGGAGAGATGAGCTCATCACTGAGCTGCTTCTCTTTTAGGCTGGGTTCACATATATGCGAATTGGATGCCTTTTTAACCACATTCTGAATCACATAATATGTGACTGTGACCAGCTTTCAGTAAGGCCGGTTCACACATGTCTGGGGGCGGCCGCGTCCCGTGCGTGTTTGGGGTCTGGTTCAGGTGGGAATTCAGGCAAAAATTTACACCTAGACCTGTGAACAGAACACACCGGACTGCAGGCTGCGGCTGGACATGTGAGAAGCCAGCCTTACAGGCCAGGAGGACCTGGGCTCAGAGGAAGGGGCTGCATGATGTTGGCCATATGACTGAGGACATCTAGTTGCAGAGGAAATCGGATTGGAGCTGAATTTTTGCTACAAAAAGTTGATTGGGCTGCTTACTCTAATCTTATTTTCAGTTGGAGTTCCTCCTTAGGTCCGGGCGGTGAGCCTATTTCTGGTATTTTTGGAGCGTCCGTTTTCTCTGATTAGCCCCGAAGTTGTGGTCGGAGTCCCGGCACTAAACATTGTGGGGTAAGAATAGAATCAGGATTTCTATATTTAGCTCTCTGTGTGTCAGGCTTGTGTGAAAGTGGAATAATGCGGCTACAGCTGGACGTTTACTACTGCGCCTTTCATATCACCGAGCAAAACAAGGCGGCCAATGAATGGCGTTCACACGCGTCTGGCGGGATTTTATCCTGTCTGGTCCCGGATTTTATGAGTTTATAGGTGGTCTGAGCGAGAGTAACCAAAAACATATTGTCACCGAGATGGGGGCAGAACTACAGGCCTGCTAATGGTGATATGTAACCGAAAATAGATATAGTACAATGTAATATATTATATAGAATAATGTGACCTACAGTATAATAGATATGATATAATGTAATATACAGTATAATAGATATAGTATACCGTAATATATAATGGATATGGCATAATGTACTATATACTACATACAGTATAATGTGAGCTATAATAGATATTGTATAATGTAGTATGTAATAGATATAATATTGTGTAATATATAACAGATATGATATAATTTCATATATGACAGATATGGTATAATGATATATATACAAGATATATTATAATGTAATATATAATAGATATGGTATAATGTAATAGATATGGCATAATGTAATATATAATATATATGATATAATGTAAGATATAATAGATATGGTATAATGTAATATATAATAGATATGATGTATAATGTAATATATAATAGATATAGTATAATGTGATATATAATAGATGTGGTATAATGTAAGATATAACAGATATGGTATAATGTAATATATAATAGATGTGTATTATCATATATAATAGATATGATGTAATGTAATATACAGTATAATAGATATAGTATACCATAATATATAATAGATATTGTATAATGTAATATATAATGGATATGGAATAGTGTGATATATAATATGTACAGTAAAGTATAATGTCATAAATAAAATATATAGCCTAGTCATGTGATCTGTAACAGATATGGCATAATGTACTATATACTACATACAGTATAATGTGACCTCTAATAGATATTGTATAATGTAGTATGTAATAGATATAATATTGTGTAATAAATAACAGATATGATATAATGTCATATATAACAGATATGGTATAATGATATATATACAAGATATATTATAATGTAATATATAATAGATATGATATAATGTAAGATATAATAGATATGATATAATGTATAATATTATAGATATAGTATAATGTGATATATAATAGATGTGTTATAATGTAAGATATAACAGATATGATATAATGTAATATATAATAGCTATAGTATGATGTAATATTAAAACAGATATGATATATGGTAATATATGATAGATATAACGTAATATACAATAGATATGGTAATATATAATATATATAATAGTTGTAATATGTTGTAATATATAATTAGATGTAATATATAATAGATATGATATAATGTAATATATAATAGATATGATATAATGTAACCTATACCATGAAACAATGAAGATATTAGAAGTCAATAACAGGGACAAAGTTACTAGTTTTATTTTATGGAGAAAGTGATCTGGAGACAGAAGTTGGACCTGAAGGGATCATCTATTCTAGATCCACTCTAGTTATTGCTGAGTGTTGACCACATGCGAGTCATGCTCTTAGCCTGCACTGTGATTGGACAGTACTACAGACCAACCAATTGTATTTCATCCTGTATTGGTTCAGAACAGTAGTTTAATATTATATATTAGAGCTTTATTAAACCCAAAAGCTACAATGTCATTTCTGTTCTTGGGTTTACATACACTGGAAGAACAGGTCATAAAAAAAGTACTCTGCTGCCACCTAATGGACATAAGTGATTACTGCTGAGGCTTTTCTTACCCATCCAAGATTACTGTTATAATGTAGTTTGTATTGACTGAAATGTTAAGGCTTTTATTTCTGTAATCTCTTTTATATGTACCGTGTATTGTGGTATTGAAATCAATGGGCAGCACAGCTGAAGCACCTGCAAAGGCGCTTTGCGGGCGCTTTTAACACTTTATTCGGCCACTAGCGGCGTTAAAAGCGCCCCGCTAGCAGTCGAAAAAGCACCTCTAAAACTCTGGTAAAGCGCTGCTAAAACTAGCGGCACTTTAACTCCGATGCCCCCCGCGCTGTCAGTGTGAAATTGTGTCAGATTTACCAAAACCATATAATATGAGGTCAAACCTAAGGGGTTTCAATGTGTATGCAATCAGGCAGGCCCTTCCACTACATGGTTTTGGTAAACCTGAAGGAAAAAATCAGCAGACAATCTGATAGTGTTTATGGGGCTTTACTCTACCACCAGCTTCATTCACAACACTGATGCTGTGGTATGACGGGTCAGCAACCTGCAATCTGGGCTTGCTAACCCACCATTCCGGAGCAGGAGGTCGCAGGCCACATCAGAGGGCTCCGCGGGCCACATGTGGCCCCCGGGCCACTGGTTGGCCACCCCTGGTATAGGTGAAAAACCCAACACTGTCTCTTCCCTGGATTCCATCCCCAAGGTCCTGGATCCTGTGGAGCTCCATACTTTGGCCTTTTGTGGCACCATGCCTGTATGACTCCATGATGCTGACATTGGAGTCCACCAGTTCCGGTAAGGGCACACGCACTTCTCTTCATTGTTGATGATGCCATATCTTTGATGTCGTCCATATCAGACAGTGTTTTACACTTTGATTCCTCATTATCCCATGTTGGAAGATCATATTGTGTTGGACTATACTCCATACACTTTTTTGGACGGGTTTGATTTACATATCCTCCAGTGCTCATTGGTGTTGGGTTATTCACCTATACAGTTTTTTTACATACATTGGACACTTTTGTATATTCGTTTTGTTTTATCGCCATTATTCATCATTTTTCATATTCATTTATTTATGTTTATGGGTTAGCGCTGCATTATTTACCAATCAGAACCAAAGCACCACTAAAATGAGCGGGGCTTTAGCGCTAACGCACGGGTGGTCCCAGTGTGAAAGGGGTCTAATGCCGCGTACACACGACCGATCTTTCCGGCAGACTAGGTCCGTCGGACAGTCCGATCGTGTGTGGGCTAATCCGACCGTTTTTCATTATAAAAATTTGACGGACCTCGTAATAGAACGTTTCAAATCTTTCCGACGGACTCAATTCCTATCCGGAAAACCGTTCATCTGTGTGCTGGTCCGACAGACCAAATATGACGCAAGGGCAGCTATTGGCTATTGAACTTCCTTCTTTAGTCCCGTCTTACGTCATCACGTTCGAACGAACGGACTTCCGCAAGTCTGTCTGAAACTCCGCTGAAAAGTCCATTGGGGACGGGAAGACCGTGGGACCTAGTCTGCCGGAAAGTTCGGTCGTGTGTACGCAGCATAAAACTTCAAAACCTTCAGGTGAAACTTCTGAGAGCTGTGTACGAAGAATATGTGTTTCTGTATGTGATTGTCCAATGAGCCATTGTCATGTGGAAAAGACGCCGGATTAAAAGTACATTTATACTATCCAAATAAACATAGAAAGGGGATTGCAGATCAGAATGAGATAAATGCAAAAATAAAGAGAGATAGAATAGAATGGAGTCAGATAAAAATACTGAAATTTAAAAAATAGAAACATCAGATTTAAACTGCACGTAAAAAGGAAACCCGTTCCTATCTGCCCCTTAGACCGCCTATCTACCAACCGTGACCGATCGACTTAGGCCAGCACGATCTCTACCTTCAGAAAACAGGTTTACTGTTACAAACAGCTGAGCAAAGCCAACCCTGGCTTTGCTTGGCTGTCTGGCCAAAAAGCAGACACGCCCGCTGGTCGCTCGGGTCTCCCGGTGGCATAAGAGAGCCGCAGAAGGCGGCAGGAGGCCGTGGGGGGGGGGGGGGGGGAGGCAGGGTCCCCTCTCGCTGTTTGTAATGGTAATCGAGCCAATTGCTATTACAAGAGAGCCAACCGGCAGCTCTAAATAACTATACCGGGTGGTTAATGCAGCTGCAAGCATCATTCTGTAACAGGCGACGCCCCCCCCCCCCCCCCAAAAAAAATGCCACCCCAGGCAAATGCCTTGTTTGCCTCGCAGTAGATACACCCCTGCCCCCTGGTGGGGACTACAAGCGGTCATGCCAGAACACATTGTACGGACATTGTCACTATCAGGCAGACGGTCCAGAGCAATGATGTGCTGGAAGGAGTACTTGTAGACGGAAAGTGGGCAAAAGGAACTGGAGGAGATCAGCAGCACTGAGATGAAAACTGTATTTTATGGTTAAAAAAAAAAAAAGACCTTGGCGATTGTTTAACCACTTGCCAACCGTCCTATGGCATATTTACTGCTACAGGGCAGGCGCACAGTGATCGGGTGCGAGCGCGTGCCAGGGGCGGCTCGCTTCCATTGTGACTGACAAAATAGGGGCTTTTAAAGCGTCGCCAATTGAAAATATAGGGTACTGGAGTTTGTCGCTGTTCCATTGGTGCTCACCATTTTAAGACTTACCATGTTGGGTATCTTTTTACTCTCTGTATCTTTTATATTTCACCAAAGAACTCAATCATATTTTGTGTTTGTTTGCTCTAAAAATTGACTTGAATGTACTTTTTACCAAAATCTTATTCTGTAGGGTGTCTGCTTTCAGAAAAAAATATATAATGGTTTGGGAGTTGTAACTGATCTTCAGGTCTACAATAATTTTTTAAACATGTGTGAAAAAATACCAAAATAACTCTGATGTTAAACTCTGAATTCTCAGCACAACACTGCGCTTAATTGCTAACTTTGAAAATGCTTTTGAAACAGAAAAAAAATATATTTCCATCTCTGCCACTGGAGGGCAGTCCTGAGCTGCAATGTTGAATCCAGGGTCCCTTTAATTCTGATTGATCTGCCTGTGTGTGGGTAATATTGATTGATAGGAGCGCGATGACGTCAGTGTTCATGTTTGCACAGCCTTGAAATCCACAATGTTTGCTCGGCCCTGAACTCCTGACTGATATGAGGGAAGGAGGAGGACATCATGGTCAGACACATGGGTGTCCACTAAATGGTTAAAGGTTTCCAGATAGACATGTGAATGTGATCAGCTTAGAGCAATGATGGTCAACTTACCTGATAGAGGCGCTTCAAGTGTGGCCCCCCACACCACAAAAGGGCCACACATAATACTGAGGGAATGTAATGCTACAGAAAATGGTCAGAGACTGCAGACATGATACAAGAGATGGTAAGAGACTGCAGACATGATACAAGAGATGATCAGAGACTGCAGACATGATACAAGAGATGATCAGAGACTGCAGACATGATACAAGAGATGGTCAGAGACTGCAGACATGATACAAGAGATGGTCAGAGACTGCAGACATAATACAAAGGATGGTCAAAGACTGCAGACATGATACAGGAGATGGTCAGAGACTGCAGACATAATACAAAGGATGGTCAAAGACTGCAGACATGATACAGGAGATGGTCAGAGACTGCAGACATGATACAAGAGATGGTCAGAGACTGCAGAACATGATACAAGAGATGGTCAGAACTGCAGACATGATACAGGAGATGGTCAGAGACTGCAGACATGATACAAGAGATGGTAAGAGACTGCAGACATGATACAAGAGATGGTCAGAGACTGCAGACATGATACAAGAGATGGTCAGAGACTGCAGACATAATACAAAGGATGGTCAAAGACTGCAGACATGATACAGGAGATGGTCAGAGACTGCAGACATAATACAAATAATGGTCAAAGACTGCAGACATGATACAGGAGATGGTCAGAGACTGCAGACATGATACAGGAGATGGTCAGAGACTGCAGACATGATACAAAAGATGGTCAGAGACTGCAGACATGATACAAGAGATGGTCAGAGACTGCAGACATGATACAAGAGATGGTCAGAGACTGCAGACATGATACAAGAGATGGTCAGAGACTGCAGACATGATACAAAGGATGGTCAGAGACTGCAGACATGATACAAAGGATGGTCAAAGACTGCAGACATGATACAAAGGATGGTCAGGGACTGCAGACATAATACAAAGGATGGTCAAAGACTGCAGACATGATACAGGAGATGGTCAGAGACTGCAGACATGATACAGGAGATGGTCAGAGACTGCAGACATGATACAAAAGATGGTCAGAGACTGCAGACATGATACAAGAGATGGTCAGAGACTGCAGACATGATTCAAGAGATGGTAAGAGACTGCAGACATGATTCAAGAGATGGTAAGAGACTGCAGACATGATACAAGAGATGGTCAGAGACTGCAGACATGATACAAGAGATGGTAAGAGACTGCAGACATGATACAAGAGATGGTCAGAGACTGCAGACATGATACAAGAGATGGTCAGAGACTGCAGACATAATACAAAGGATGGTCAAAGACTGCAGACATGATACAGGAGATGGTCAGAGACTGCAGACATAATACAAAGGATGGTCAAAGACTGCAGACATGATACAAGAGATGGTCAGAGACTGCAGACATGATACAAGAGATGGTCAGAGACTGCAGACATGATTCAAGAGATGGTAAGAGACTGCAGACATGATACAAGAGATGGTCAGAGACTGCAGACATAATACAAAGGATGGTCAAAGACTGCAGACATAATACAGGAGATGGTCAGAGACTGCAGACATGATACAGGAGATGGTCAGAGACTGCAGACATGATACAGGAGATGGTCAGAGACTGCAGACATGATACAGGAGATGGTCAGAGACTGCAGACATGATACAAGAGATGGTAAGAGACTGCAAACATGATACAGCATCAGAGACTTTACATGGCCAGACATGCTCCAGACTGACACCTACCCATCAAGGCAGTTTGATATTTGCATAACTTCTCCCAAGAGCCCACTGCTTACATCAGGACTCAGGGCTTTTGAGAGGAGTATTGAGGCAGGATGCTGTGATGTTTTATTGTACAGCACCCTGTTGGCCCCTCCCACCAGCCATGATCTGCCTGCATAGTATAGAGAAGAACAGAGACCTAGTGATGACATTACTAAAATCACTAAAATGATGATATCTCTAAAATAAGCTAAGTAATTTAAAAAGGTAATTAGCATGTTGATAAGGAGGGAGGAGTCAGGAAAGGCAAAATATAATACCAGTGGCTTAGCAGACAAGCTCATTAAAAAAAATTCTCTGAATTCCCTCCACCGGGCAAAAGACACAAACCTTTATGTACAAAGGTACATTTTAAGCCTCCCTTCTTAGGGCTTCCGTTCTTTAACCCCTTACTGACGCTGCTTGAAAGGTTCTTAATGCCCAGGGGCGGCCCGTCCATTGATGGCGCACGGGTGCCTCCCCCTCTATGATTAATAGATAGATTCATGCATAGCATGAGTCTAGCCGCCGCAGCTGCGGCCACCCCCTATTCATGTGTTCGGCCCCTTTCAGGATGCCATGCGCATGAATTACAGCGGCGGGGGTGTTTTTTTAAGCACCTGATTAGAGCCATAGGCTCCAATAGACTCCAAAATGGAGTGTAGTGTGTTGCGGCGTTCATAGAGAGAAGGATAGGCAGGGACAGTGTCAGCTGTGCTTTACTTCTTTAGATAGTGCTGTTACAGTGAGTGTAGTGTTCAGGGAGAGAGCAGGATAGGCAGGGACAGTGTCAGCTTTGCGTCCTAACCTAGCGCTGTTACAGTGGGTGTAGTGTGCCTCCTGCACAGCATACACCCGAATCTACCCCCTCGTTGCTGGTGTTCTGTAGTTGATTTGTGCAGCACAGGCATATGCCTAATATTCAGTCAGTGTAGTGTGCATCCTGCACAGCATACACCTGAATCTACCCCCCCCCCCCCCCCCCTCACTGCTGGTGTTGTGTAGTTCATTTGTGCAACACAGACATCTGCCTAACATTAACATAACATATTTTGGGTGCGGGGTTCCCCTTAATATCCATACAAGACCCATTGGGGCTGGTAATGGGCTGGGGTAAGGGGGGTGATGGGGTAGCCATGCCATTTTTCTCAAAGATTTTCATCCATATTGCCAGGACAAGACATTACATTAAAGCCGCAAGCAGTTTTAAATGGCTTTTTTTCCTTTACAGGTACGATATTTAAAGGAATATTTCACTTTTTTTCCACTTTATGCATCATTAAAATCACTGCTCCAGAAAAAAACATCAGTTTTTAAAACTTCTTTTTGCATTGATACATGTCCCCTGGGGCAGGACCCGGGTCCCCAAACCCTTTTTAGGACAATAACATGCATATTGGCCGTTATAATTAACACTTTAGATTTTGAATGTTCGCGTCCATTGTAATTAATAGGGTTCTAACGTTCGTGCAAACTTTGCGGTCCGTTCGCAGGTTCTGGTGCGAACCGAACCGGGAGGTGTTCGGCTCATCCCTACCGGGGAGGGAAAATGGCTAATTGGGCCCAATTTGGACATTTTCACTTAGGGATGTACTGACTTTTGTTGCCAGTGGTTTAGACATTAAAGAGGAAGTAAAGGCAAAAAAAATAAAAATAATAAAAAACACACCCTGTAAGGCAAAGGCATAATGAGCTAGTATGCATAGCATACTAGCTCATTATGAATAACTTACCTGAGAACAAAGCCCCCGAAGCGATCCTCCGTCTTCCTCTTCGCCACTGCCATGTATCCCGGAGCGACTTCCGGGTCTCGCTGCTCCGGCGCTGTGATTCGCCGGAGCCGCGTTGACGTCACTCCCATGCATGCGCACGGGAGCCGACACTCGCGGCATATCGCCGCGATCTGCGGCCTGCCCAGTGCGCCTGCGCGCCGCTGTCTACGGCTGTCTTTGGGTAAATATCTCCTAAACCGTATAGGTTTGGGAGATATTTCTTGGACCTACAGGTGAGCCTTAATCTAGGCTTACCTGTAGGTCAAAGTGGTTTGTAAGGGTTTACAACCACTTTAATGGCTGTGTGTTGAGTTATTTTGAGGGGACGGCAAATTTACACTGTTATACAAGCTGTACACTCACTACTTTACATTGTAGACAAGTGTCATTTCTTCAGTGTTGTCACATGAAAAGATAGAAGAAAAGATTTACAAAAACACACACACACATATGCACGCGTGTTTGAGTTTTGGGATGCACACCCTATTGCAATAAGCAGGGCCGTCTTTAATATTGATTGGACCCTGGGCAAAAATTTTCTTAGGGCCCCCCTCCCCCATGCAATTTCGCTCTCCACCTTCTCTGAGACATACAATAAATAGCAGCTAGACTTAAAATCAGTTTACTGTATCAGATCAGGCAGCGATTGGTTGCCAGAGGTTACAGCATATCACTACTGCTTACTGACTGGTTGCTAGAGGTTACAGCACTCCTTAAGGCTCACTGATTAGTTGCTAGAGGTTACAGCACATTTCTGCTTGTTGATTGGCTGCTAGAGATTGCTGTACAGTAATACTGCTCACTGGTTGCTATAGGTTACAGCACATCTTCTCCTCACTGCAGGGGGGCATGATATACCTATGAATGCTGCCTTTATTTACATATTAATGCAGTTGGCCTCAGCTATTTACATATGCATGTCACTGCTATTTACATATGAATGCCAGTATTTACATGTAAACACAGGTCTGCAGGTGAGTCATCTGTACACAACAATAGGGCAGAGCTGGGCAGCATTAGTAGCAGCACAGGACTAAAACTTCAAAGGGTCAAGGGAATGTGAACTGGAATAGTTGGCAAGTATGAGGCAGCTGCTTTGGGCCCCACAACAATGACAGGGCCCAGGACAGCTGCCCCTTTTGCCCTGCCTTAAAGACGACCCTGGCAATAAGCTGCGCACACCCATGACGCCCTGTAAAGGTGACATCTGTCTTCTGTTCTTCAAAGCTGCCGCAATGAGAGGTTCCCAGCTGCTGTACATGTATCCGAATTGCGGTGAGTGTCCTGTGTCACCTCCCTGTCTCTTTTTAGGTCAGTTTGGCGAGAACATTGACTTTCTGGGTGTATACTCCTCAGACCGGCCTGTTTACAGGTTACATAACATTGTATTACATTGTATCCAAATGACTCACAGAGAATTCGCAACAGTAAAAAATGGTTACAAAATACTGTCTGAAATCACACCTACAGTATGCATTACACTCCCATGATGTACTTTCCATTTACATAAACAAAACACGTCAACAAACGCTTGTCAACATGGACTGACATGCATGGCCTGCGTTTCTAACCACCTCCCGCACAAGGTTCGTCATATGACGTCCTTGACTTTGTGCAGGTATATCTGAATGACTGGTGCAGCTACAGGCATCATCGTCTTTTTTTCAGCCGGCGATTCCCTACACCATAAGAAGGATCATATCGGCTGTTCTGCCACTTGATCGTTCTTACGGGCGGCGAGAGGGGATGTCCCCTCCTCCCGCCGACCTCCGATGCATCTACCAACTCACGGCTTCCATCAGTGAGTCTGAGAAAGGATCCGCCGGCCCCAGATGGTGACCATAGAGATTTCAGGCGGACCAGAGTCTCTATGATCGCTCAGAGGCCGGGCGCAATGTTATGACTTCACGCCCGGCCTCTGCATTCAGGCAAACGGCAGCGCCTCGGCTGGGAAGGCGTGATCATTTATTTTTTATTTTTTTTATTTCAGGCTTCCAAGCCTAAAGGTGAGATGTTGGGTCTTATTGACCCCATATCTCACTGTAAGCCCTTGTACACGCGGTCGGACATTCCGACGGAAAATGTCCGATCGGACCGTGTTGTCGGATAATCCGACCGTGTGTGGGCTCCATCGGACTTTTTCCGTCGGAATGTCCGACCAACAAAGTTTGAGAGCTGGATATAACATTTTCCGACAACATGATCCGATTCGGACTTTGTCCGATCGTTTTTAGAGAATTCCGATCGGACAAAGTGCCACGCATGCTCAGATCAAATTACGAGACCAAAGCTATTGGCTACTAGCCTGAACATAGTCCCGTCGTAACAAACAAACGAACGTCATCAGGTTCTGAACGATCTGATTTTCCGACAACTTGTGTATGCAACACCAGTTTCGGACAAAATCCGTCGGAAAAAATCAGATGGATTTTGTGGTCCGAATGTCCGACCGTGTGTACAAGGGCTAAAGAGGACCGATCATGCCATATTCCCTTTTTTTTTTTAAAGTGTCAAAAAAAAAAAAAAAAAAAAGAAAGTCAAATTAACAATAAAAAAAAAAAGTAATTCGCCCCTGTCCCCATGTGCTCATACGCAAAAGCGAACACATACGTAAGTCCCGCCCACATATGAAAACGGCGTTTAAAACACACATGTAAGGTATCGCTGCGAACGTTAGAGCGAGAGCAATAATTCTAACCCAAGACCTCCTCTGTAACTCAAAACATGTAACCAGTTAAAAAATGTAAAATGTCGCCTATGGGGATTTTTAAGTACCAAAGTTTGGCACCATTCCACGAGCGTGTGTAATTTTGAAGCGTGACATGTTAGGTATCAATTTACTCAGCGTAACTTCATCTTTCACATTATGCAAAAAAAATAAAAAATTGGGCTAACTTTAATGTTTGTTTTTTTTAAAGCATGAAACAGGTTTTTTTTCCCAAAAAAAAAGTGTTTGAAAAATTTCTGCGCAAATACCATGCGATATAAAAAGTTGCAACGGCCGCCATTGTATTCTCTAGGGTCTTTTCAATATATATATATATATATATATATATATATATATATATATAATGTTTGGGGTTTCTGTGTAATTTTCTAGCAAAAAAAAATAATTTTACATGTAGGAGAGAAATGTCAGAATTAGCCTGGATGGCAAGTGGTTAAACGCTTAAGGACTGCCCATATACTGCGGCAGGGAGGCTCTTTAGAGTGAAATCACGTACCTGTATGTGATTTTTTTCTTCCAGGCCTGGGGCGTGCACGTGCGCCGCCGGCAACCCACCCCCGCTGTGATTGGACACAGCAGGAGCCAATCAGCGGTTCCAGCAAACCCGATGTCCGCCGAGACCCGCCGTTCATTCTATGTAAACAAGGCAGACCGCCGTTCTGTGACAGGTGAAGCCAGAGATCTTGTGTTCCTGTTAAGTCGGGAACACAGATCTCTGTCTTCTTACAGTAAAAGCACCTCCCCCACCATTAAAAAGCACCCCTTAGGGACACGTTTAACCCTTTGATCGCCCCTGATGTTAACCCCTTCCCTGCCATTGTCATTAGTACAATGTCAGTGCATATTTTTTAGCACTGATCTCTGTATTGGTGTCACTGGTTGTGTAACACACTGGTCCCCAAAAAGTTTCAAAAGTGTCCGATTTGTCCACCGCAATGTCGCAGTCCTGCTATAAGTTGCTGATCGCTGCCATTACTAGTAAAAAAAATAAAAAATCAATAAAAATTCCATACAAATATTCCATTATTTGTAGATGATATAACTTTTGTGCAAACCAATCAGTATAAGTTTTATGAGATTTTTTTTTACCAAAAATATGTCGCAGTGACAGTGCATTTTATTTTTTTGCACTGTTCATTGTATTGGGGTCAATAGTCCCCAAAAAATGACACTAATGCCGCGTACACACGATCGAATTGTCCGGCGTACTTAGTCCGACATACAATCCGGCGGATAGTCTGGCGGACTTTCTACCGAACGGACTTGGCCACACACGGAAACACAGAAAGTCTGACGTTCGCTTGCGCGATGACGTACAGCACGTACGACGGGACTAGAAAAAGGAAGTTCAATAGCCAGTAGCCAATGGCTTCCTTTTTCATACTTGCTTCTGAGCATGCGTCATTCTTAGTCCGCCGGACTAGCATACTGACGAACGTATTGTCTGCTGAAACCCAAGTCCGGCGGAAAGATTGGACTGCAAAAATACTTTTAGTCCGCCGGACTTCACGCTGGAAAAGTCAGCTGAAGCCCACACACGATCGAATTGTCCGCTGAAATGCGTTTCGGCGGACTAAGTACGCCGGACAATCTGATCGTGTGTACGCGGCATTAGTGTCAGATTTGTCTGCTGCAGTGTCGCGGTCCCGCTAAAAATTATCGATCGCTGCCATTACTAGTAAAAAATATAAAAAGAAATAAATCTATCCCA
The DNA here is from genome assembly GCF_037356315.1 of Lithobates pipiens. NCBI lineage: Eukaryota > Metazoa > Chordata > Amphibia > Anura > Ranidae > Lithobates > Lithobates pipiens. The sequence continues at coordinate 10,776,486 of NW_027507786.1, forward strand.
TAGTTTGTAGACGTAATATCTTTTGTGCTAACCAATCAATATACAATTTTGGGGATTTTTTTTACCAAAAACATGTAGCAGAATACATATTGGCCTAAATTGATGAAGAAATAATTTTTTTTTTTTTAATTACTGAATGTTTTATAGCATATAGTAAAAAATATTATTTTTTTTTTTTTTCAAAATTGTCAGTTTGTTTTTTGTTTATAGCACAAAAAATAAAACCGCAGAGGTGATCAAATACCACCAAAAGAAAGCTCAATTTGTGGGTAAAAAAGGACGTTGATTTTGTTTGGTTACAGCGTTGCACGACCGTGCAATTGTCAGTTAAAGTAACGCATTGCCGCAACGCAAAAAATGGTGTGGTCATGAAGGGGGTAAACCTTTCCGGAGCTGAAGTGGTTATGTACCTGGTTTCCCAATAACCCATGATGAGACTGGCGTATGATGGTGTAAAATTTGCACCCATCGCAGCTCCTTGAACCAGTAGGTATAAATCATCATTGAAGCTAAATTAATTCTGTGGCCTCTAAGATGAAGAATGCTTGTCTTTGGTTTATAAAGGGATCTGTTGTCAAAAAATGATTAAGAGCCAAAAGGCCAAAGTGATGTGGGATTGAAGTATAGAGCGAATTGACATCTAACGACACCTAGAAGTAATTTGATTACCATCTGTAAGGTTGTAATCGTTCTAATAAATGAGTGCTATCACTTATGTATGATTGCAGACCATGCAATTTAATAATTTGTAATAAAAACATCTTTGCCATTCAGAAGCTTCCCTTCAACCACTTAGCATATTATTTTATATATGCTGTGATTCTGTACTTGCCAAATATGCTGCAGAAATCTCCCTCCACTGAGTCTGGCTGCAGCCATTTTAACTGTGGGCATCTGAAGCTGCTGCCTGTTCACTTCCTGGATTTACACAGACACACAGAGGCACACATCCAGCTCTGCAGCTCTCATTGACCCTCTTATGACTCATCCCCCTTCCTGGGAAAACTCTGTGCATGATGTCATAAGCCTAGGCTAATGACCAGACAAGAAGCAGGAAGTGGGCTGTATAAGGGATTTACTGGCAGAAAAAAATGTTTTACTATCCAAAGTTAAAACAACAACAACAAGGGCAGAAGATTTAATAGATGGAAAGATGAAAAAATGACGGAAGTTACACTTTAAGACCCCTTTCACACCAAGGGCATTTTGCAGGCGCTATAGCGTTAGAAATAGAGCCTGCAATCCACCCTAAAACTGCTGCACCATTGTCTGTAGTGTGAAAGCCCTGAGGGCTTTCACACTACAGCAGTGCGCTGGCAGGACGTCAGGAAAAGTCCTGCCAGCAGCTTCTTTGGAGCGGTGAAGGAGCAGTGTGTTTACCGCTCCTCCACCGCTGCTCCCCATTGAAATCAATGGGGCAGCGCTGTAATACCGCCGGCAAAACTCCACTATTGCGGTGTACTTACAGTGGTTTTAACCATTTCTCGACTTGCTAGCAGGGGGTAAAAGCCCCCCGCTAGCGACCGAAATGCGCCGCAAATCCGGCGGTAAAACGCCGCTAAAATAGTAGCGTTTTACCGCCGACGCTATGGGCGGTGTGGTGTGAAAGGGGTCTAAGTGCTTTATTTTCCATAGGAGTGATATTACCTGAATTATACTATATTACCAAAAGTATTGGGACGCCAGCCTTTACACGCACATGAACTTTAATGGCATCCCAGTCTTATGCCCCATACACACGGTCAGACATTCTAACCACAAAATCCATCTGATTTTTCCCAACGGATTTTGGCCCAAACTTGTCTTGCATACACACGGTCGCACAAAGTTGTCGGAATTTCCGATCGTTGGGGACGAACGAGGGGATGTCAAACACGTATGTCGGGACTATAAATGGGACAGTAGACAATAGCTTTCGTCTCTTAGTTTATTCTGAGCATGCGTGGCACTTTGTCTGTCGGAATTGTCTACACACGATCGGAATTTACGCAATCGGATTTTGTTGTCGGAAAATTTTAGACGCTGCTCTTAAACTTTGTGTGTCGGAAAATCCGACAGAAAAAGTCAGGTGGAGCCCATACACAGTCAGATTTTCCAACAACATTATCGTTGGAAAATCTGACCATGTGTATGGGGCATAAGTCTGTAGGGTTCAATATTGAGTTGGCCCACCCTTTGCAGCTATAACAGCTTCAGCTGTCCACAAGCTTTAGGAGTGTGTCTATGGTAATGTTTGACCATTCTTCCAGAAGCGCATTTGTGGGGTCAGCAGGCACTGATGTTGGATGAGAAGGCCTGGCTTGCAGTCTGCGCTCTAATTTATCCCAAAGGTGTTCTATCGGGTTGAGGTCAGGACTGTGCAAGTCGACCTGTCATTGGTTACAGCAGAATAAAGTGAAGGTTCTGGAGTGGCCATCTCAGTCTCCTGACCTCAATATCATTGAGCCTCTCTGGGGAGATCACAAACGTGCCGTTCATGCAACACAGCCCAATAAATTACAGGAACTGGAGGCTTTTTGCCAAGAGGAATGGGCAGCTTTACCATCTGAAAAGATAAAGAGCCTCATCCACAAATACCACAAAAGACTTCAAGCTGTCATTGATGTTAAAGTGGTGTTCCACCTGCAATTTTTTTTTGTTCAGCAGCAGTCAGCAGCAGCGGCCATTCTAACTAAGAGAAACCAACATTGGAGCCTTGCGGCTTCAATGCACATTTCCTACTGCGCATGCGCGAGTCGCGCTGCGCTTTGTGAACGGCCAGCTGTCTTCTGGGACACAAACAGGTCCCAAAAGATGGGGGGGATGGATCAGAAGTACACTATGTACGCCATAAAAAGGTACTATAAAATAATTTTTTTTTTTAGATCCAAAAATGAGGAGTGGAGAGGTGGTCTTTCGTTTAAGACCACCTCTCAAAAAAGGGTGGAACCCCGCTTTAAAGGGGGCAATACACGGTATTAAAGCGGGAGTCTGCCGGGAGTGCGCATTTTTTTTTTTTTAAAAGCCAGCAGCTACAAATACTGCAGCTGCTGACTTTTAAAATAGTGACACTTACCTGTCCAGCGCGCCCGCGATGTCGGCACCCGAAGCCGATCTCTCGATCGTCTCTCTGGTGCTGCCGCCGCCATCTTAGGTATGGGAATCAGGAAGTGGAGCCTTTCAGCTTCATTTCCCGGTTCCCTACTGCGCATGCGCGAGTCGCGCTGCACAATGAGGATGGACCCGCTGCCTCTGGGATCTGTGTGTTTCCCAGCAGGCAGCGGGGGACTTTCGGAAAGGGGCGTAATCTACGCCCCTTTCCGCAGAGAGCTATCCAGGAAGTGGGTGCAGATACCTGTACTGTACAGGTACCTGCACCCCCCTCCCCCCTGAAAGGTGCCAATTGTGGCGCCGGAGGGGGGGAGGATTCCAATGAGCGGAAGGTCCACTTTAGGGTGGACCTCCGCTTTAAGAACTGGGGTATGTAAACTTTTGATCAGGTCATTTGGGTAGGTTCTGTTGCTATTTTGATTTAAAAAGAGTAAAAACAGATGATTGATAATAAATGGCTTCTGCCAAACACTGACCATGAGTGAAAGAAAAGTTTTTGTGTTATCATTCATATTCACTGAAAAATGTCCTAAAAATCATAAATTCTGCCAGGGTATGTAAACTTATGAGCACAACTGTGTATATATATATATATATATATATATATATATATATGTATATATATATATATATATATATATACATATATATATATATATATATATATATATATATAAATGTAAAGGGCAAGACTGCCTAGCAGCTTGTAGTAGCGTTTTTTTTCAGGTTGTGTTATGCAGTTTTTTTGTTTTTTTTAAAATACATGCAGGGGTTTTTTATGCGTTTTTTGCGTTTTTATTATTCATACTACTATTAGCTGCTAGGTAGTCTTGCCCACACATGCATACCCATAGAGTATTCTTTTAGGTTCATGCATGCAGTTTTTATACATGCGTTGTGCTATGCATTTCTTTTTTACGCATCCTTTTATATATACATGTGTATTCTATATGTACTTGCTATTTACTCTTCATATTCATTTTGTTATAGCCTTTTTTTTCTCTTACTATTAATTGGTTGCGAGTGGCTTCGGTTCGGTGGGCTCAGTAGTTCTACAGCGGCATTATATGCAGGAGATGTGATTTTGTGTTGTCTTTTCCTTTCCTCTCTTTCCACCTTTGAACGGCCTCTTTGTTTCTGAGTGTTTTCTGATTGGCTGAGCCCGGATATGCACTGCCAACCCCTTCTCCTAAATAGAGCTTGCCTGTGTATGATTTTAAATGGTCTGAGAAAGGCGCCAATAAGCGTTCCGAAACGCGCTACCATAGCAAGCAGCCTGCCCCAGGTGTGACATCACATCCGGCCTTGTGTCCCATGGTGGTTCTGCTCATTTCCTGGAACATTGGACTTTGTTTCCTCACTGATAACAGGCTATATGCTGTCACAAGCGGCTCTTCTAGTGGACAGCTTCCATCCGATGTGGCATGGTTGCAGAACAGATAAGCTCTTTGATTTTATATTTCTGTGAGTTTGCATTTGCCTTTTTTAATAAGCCAATTGATGCTGCACTTAGCTGGCGCCCCCTTGTGTTCCTCTTTTGCAATTTCAGAAATGTGTTCCTGTCTCAGATGGAGCTGCCTACTGAAGCATATCACACTTTCCTGTGGGATTTTTATGAACTTCTTATAAACCTTTTTCTGAACTACCCATGCTACACAAGCGTATCTTTACATTTCAAAGGTTAAAGGAGGGAGGTTCCGCGCTATTGGCAACCAATAAATCTTTAACTACCTCCCGCCCGCCGTATAGACAAATGACAGTGGGCGGGGTGCTCTCTATTTTTCGTATGTCATGTGACACCATCCCAGTCTCGCTGTGCTTGCACACCCGCAGGCAGGGGTCAAGTCCTGGGGAAAAAAGTGTGGGAACTCCCACCCAAGATCCACTCCGCCACCAAAAAAAATAAAAAATGATACGCTCATATGCACGGATGCTTTAAAAGTGGTATTTTTCATCCAATTTTCGTATTGTGTGTATGAAGCTTAACACATAATTAATACAGCTTAATACATAAAAAAAAACAATCCTCAATAAACATAAATACGGTAATTCTCTGAATAATCGGCATTCATTCCATTGTGCTTCCATGCAAATGTGAACATCATGTTCTGATCTTTATTGGGGAATTTTATTTTGTATATAGAGTGTTTGTTTATGTGGTGCGTTTACACTTTTCATTGAACAGAGTTTGGATAACACAGGGTTAATTGGAAAGGTCATAAATTAAGTGCACATTATCTGGACAGAATGCTTGGGGAGATAGTGACTGCTTAGGAGATGTATGTTAGCTTGGGGGGGCTGCAAACTCTGCAGGGGCTCCAACACACACTCGCTGCTATTCCAACCCTTCACATATTTCCACATAAACTTCCCTCCTGGCATTAAACTTTGCCAGGTATTGTGCTCAGCTTACCACCCCAAACTGATGTTCCTCCCTCAGCTCACCTCTCTCCCTGCATGTCCTGTGAGCAAAATAGCTGTGCTCCTCCTCTGGGTTCTCTCATCATATGGCACTGAAGATAGAGGAGGGGGGGGGGGGGGGAGGATTCAGCGGGACACACAGAGCAAGTATGCAGGAGACTGGGGGGGGGTGGGGGGAGAGATGAGGAGACAGAAAATCAGGAGGGGCTGGTGGGGAGGAGCATCACGAGAGGTCTGACTAAATACAATCTCTTAGCAGCAGGGACCTGATCTACTCATCAGCAAGCTGTGATTGACAGGTAGATCGAAGCGGAAGCTGTCATGGGGCCCCCTACTGGAATTGCCTGAATGGTCAGGTGTGGGGCACTTACTATTGCAAGCTGTGTCGGTGGCTGCTGGTGTAGCACCTGCCGCACACCTCGCATACTTCAAAGTCTTGCAGGACACGGCTGCTAATGGGAACTGAGTTCCTGTTGTGGAAAAAAGTACAGGAACTCCGTTCCCATGCGTTCCCACAGGACTTGAGCCCTGCCCGCAGGAGTGCTTGCGTGTTGATCGCTGGCGCAGCGATCGCTGGCACGATGTGTCCCCGAAACACGATGCAACCCCTGTTCTCGGTAAAAAGCTGATGAGATAGGGTGTCCAATCACAGCTGATCACAGTATAAACAGCAAAAGCCGCGTATTGCCTTTTCCTCTATTGTGTCTGACAGACACGAGTAAAGGAGAGCCAAGCGCAACTGCTCTCCGGACAGGGGGTGGTCTGCACTGAGTGATTATCAGTGCAGCCACCTTGAGGATTCCCACCCAGGACCACCAGGGATGCCCATCAATGATGCCCACCCTTGAGCACCAGGTATGCCCACCCATGATAACCAGGGATGCCAATCAGTGCCCATAAATTATGCTAGTCATTGCCCATCATAAATGCCTGCCAGTGCCTCCTCATTAGTGATGCCTACCAGTGGCATCTATCAGTGTCCATCAGTGCCACCTATCAGTGTCCATCAGTGCCACCCATAAGTACCCATCAGTGCAGTCTTTCAGTGCCCATCAGTGGCACCTATGAGTGCCCATTAGTGCCGTATATCAATGCCCATCAGTACTGCACACCAGTACCACCTATCAGTGCCCATCAGTACCGCCTATCAGTGCCCATCAGTGCTGCATATTAGTGCCCATCATCAGTGCTACCTCATCAGTGCTACCTCATGGGTGCCACCTCATTAGTGTCCATCAGTGAAGGAGCAAACATACTTATCTAAATGTTATAACAGAAACAAAGAAAATGTTTTTTTTTTTTTTTTTAAATGTTGTTTTAAAATTTGTTTAGCAAGAAATAAAAACCCCAGTGGTGATCAAATACCACCAAAAGAAAGCTCTATTTGAGGGAACAAAATGATCATTTTTTTTCGTGTTCGATTAATTAATTTTTTTTAATTGATTAACCACTTCAATACAGGGCACTTAAACACCTTCCTGCCCAGACCAATTTTGAGCTTTCAGCGCTGTCGCACTTTGAATGACAATTGCGCGGTCATGCTACACTGTACCCAAATGACATTTTTATCATTTTTTTCCCACAAATAGAGCTTTCTTTTGGTGGTATTTGATCACCTCTACGGTTTTTATTTTTTGCGCTACAAATAAAAAAATACCGAAAATTTTGAAAAAAAATGTTTTTTTTTTGTTTCAGTTTCAAAACTTTCTAAATAAGTACGTTTTCTCCTTCACTGATGGGCACTGATGGGGCTACACTGATGGGCACTGATAAGGCGGCACTGATGGGCACCAATGAAGTGGCACTGATGAGGTGGCATTGATGGACACTGATAGGCGGCACTAATAGGCGACACGGATGGGCGACACGGATGGACGCTGATAGGTGGCACAAATTGGCACTGATAGCTGGCACGGATTGGCATGGATGGGCGGCAGAGGTGGGCATGGATAGGTGGCACAGATGGGCATGGATAGGCAGCACAGATGGGCATGGATAGGCGGCACAGATGGGCATGGGTGGGCACTGATAGGCGGCACAGGTGGGCACTCATAGGCGGCACAGGTGGGCACTCATAGGCGGCACAGGTGGGCACTCATAGGCGGCATTGGTGTTATACTGTACTAATGGATGCCAATCAGTGCCAAACAATAATGCATGCCAATCAGTGATGCCCATTGTGGGCACTGATTGGCATCCATTATGGGCACTGATTGGCATCCATTGTGCTGACTGGCATCCCTGGTGGTCTAGGGAGGATTACCTTTTCCCTGGTGGTCTGGTGGCATCCCTGGAGGTCCAGTGTGGGCATCCTCGGGGGGGCTGTGCTGATAATCGATCAACACAGACCCCCCCTGTCAGAGGAGCAGCCGATCGGCTCTCCTCTACTCATGTCTGACAGACGCGAGTGAGGAAAAGCCGATCACCGGCTCTTCCCATTTACACTGTGATCAGCCGTGATTGGACACGGCTGATCACGTGGTAAAGAGTCTCCGTCGGAGACTCTTTACCGAGATCGTAGTTGCCGGGTGTCAGACTGACACCCCACAACAACGATCGCCGCGATGCGCGCCCCCGGGGGCGCGCAGCGGCTCATAATCCTGAGGACATCATATGACGTCCGGTCAGGATTATGAAACCACTTTGCCACCGTCAATTTGTAATAGGGCGGGCGGCAAGTGGTTAATCATCTAATTTCGACACATACAGATCCAACTACTTTTAGCTGATCTCCTTGCATTGAAGCTCTGCATTAGTCAGTGGTAAATGTGATATACACTATATACAATCACCCGACACTAGTTAATTTCCACAATCCATGACTCAACTTCACAGTTCACACAAAAACATTTTAAATTCAATCTGTAGCACTGACGTAAGTCATATTTTTTCCCACAGTAGCGAGACAATCCCTCCACCTCCGGTCTAACTAATCACTCTCACCTTATGGCATGGACCCCTGTGCAAACAGGTGGTCATGCAGGCGGGTATCAAAAGGGTTAACACGGCCCATAAACCTCTCACGTCTCCTTAGATCTCAGCAAGGACGCCGGGTCATGGGTAGAAAGAAAAGATCTAAGTGCTCATCGCTTTAGTATAAGATTAAATTTTTGTGTTCAAACCCAAACTACTCACATAAAGATGATAAAAACACAGCATGGAAAGCCGACAATCGTGTTAGTTCCATAGGGCAGCAGCGGGTGACGTCATGCCTAGCTCCTCCCCCGTATGCGTTAGGTTCAATCAGAACTTCGACGTCACCGGACTCCTCCCCCCTTCGCTTTGTTAGCAGATGGAGGCACTTGGGGAAGGAGGGAGGAGTCCAGTGACGTTGATGTCCGTGACGTCACCGGATCTCCGACGGAACTCCCTGAAGACCCGGAAGCCGGCGGAGAGGTGAGTACCGATCAAAAGAATTTTGATCGATCAAAAAAATTAATCGATTAATTAATCTTTCATTTCCACAGTCCTAAAAATTTTGTTTGGCTGCAGCGTTGCATGACCGCGCAATTGTCATTTAAAAAGCGACAGCGCTGAAAGCTGAATATTGGCCTGGGCAGGAAGGGGGCAAAGTGCCCGGTATTGAAGTGGTTGATCACTGCTGGATTTTTTATTTTTTGCTAAACAAACGAAAACAGACCGAAAATTTTGAAAAGAACAAAACAAAACATTTTTCGTAGCTTGTTATAAAATTTTGCAAACGGGTAATTTTTCTTCTTCACTGAGGTGTGCTGAAGGGCACTGATAGGTTGCACTTATAGGCTGCACTGATGGGCACTGATAGGGGACACTGATAGGGGACACTGATAGGTGGCACTAATGGGCTCTGATAGGTGGCACTGGTGGACACTAATAGGCAGCACTGATAGGGGACACTGATGAGGAGGCACTGATTTGCAGCACTGATGAGCACTGTCTGGCAGCACTGGTGGGCACTGTTAGGCCTGCAATGATAATCAGGACACTGATAATCAGTGCCTTGAATATCAGTTTTGATGCCCATTTAACACAAGTCAGTTATCGGCTCTCTTTTTCTCTGCTCACGCTGTCAGCATTAGGAAAGAAAAGCCGATAACCAGCTTGTGTTGACATCCATGATCAGCTGTCATTGGACACAGCTGATTACATGGTAAAGGGCCGCTGTGATTGGCCCTTTACCCCGATCAGTGATCAGCTATGCGATCACAGAGCCCGCCGAAAGTGCGATCATGGGAGGACGTCCGCGCCTTCCCTCCTGGCAAAGAAAGCCCACGCTGTAGCCATCATTCGGCTATAGCGGGAAGAGGTTAAGCTCTCTTCTGTCACTCGTTCAGATGATCAGCGGGACCCAGCAATAAATCAGTGCCAGGGAACCGCTGATGGGCATGTGCTGGAGCCAGTGACAGCCCGGGAAAGCCCTCTACCTGAAAATACAGAACCAAGTATCATCAAATCATCAAAAAGTATCATCAAAACCCCCATCAAATCATTCCCCTCATCTACAGTGGTGTGAAAAAGTGTTTGCCCCCTTCCTCATTTCCTGTTCCTTTGCATGTTTGTCACACTTAAGTGTTTCGGAACATCAAACCAATTTAAACAATAGTCAAGGACAACACAAGTAAACACAAAATGCAATTTGTAAATGAAGGTGTTTATTATTAAAGGTGAAAAAAAATCCAAACCATCATGACCCTGTGTGAAAAAGTGATTGCCCCCTTGTTAAAACATACTATAACTGTGGTTGTCCACACCTGAGTTCAATTTCTCTAGCCACACCCAGGCCTGATTATTGCCACACCTGTTCACAATCAAGGCATCACTTAAATAGGAGCTGCTTGACACAGTAAGGTCCACCAGAAGATCCTTAAAAGCTACACATCATGCCGAGACTCAAAGAAATTCAGGAACAATTGAGAAAGAAAGTAATTGAGATCTATCAGTCTGGAAAGGGTTATAAAGCCATTTCCAAAGCTTTGGGAATCCAGCGAACCACAGTGAGAGCCATTATCCACAAATGGCGAAGACATGGAACAGTGGTGAACCTTCCCAGGAGTGGCCGGCCGCCCAAAATTACCCCAAGAGCGCAGCGACGACTCATCCAAGAGGTCACAAAAGACCCCACAACAACGTCCAAGGAACTGCAGGCCTCACTTGCCTCAGTTAAGGTCAGCGTTCATGCCTCCACCATCAGGAAAAGACTGGGCAAAAATGGCCTGCATGGCAGAGTTCCAAGGAGAAAACCACTGCTGAGCAAAAAGAACATCAAAGCTCGTCTCAATTTCTCCACAACACATCTTGATGATCCCCAAGACTTTTGGGACAACATTCTGTGGACCGATGAGACAAAAGTGGAACTCTTTGGAAGGTGTGTGTCCAAGTATATCTGGCGTAGAAGGAACACTGCATTTCATAAAAAGAACATTATACCAACAGTAAAATATGGTGGTGGTAGTGTGATGGTCTGGGGCTGTTTTGCTGCTTCAGGACCTGGAAGACTTGCCGTGATAAAAGGAACTATGAATTCTGCTGTCTACCAAGAGATCCTGAAGGAGAATGTCCGACCATCTGTTCGTGTACTCAAGCTGAAACGAACTTGGGTTCTGCAGCAGGACAATGATCCTAAACACAGCAGCAAGTCCACCACTGAATGGCTGAAGAAAAACAAAATGAAGACTTTGGAGTGGCCTAGCCAAAGTCCTGACCTGAATCCTATTGAGATGTTGTGGTATGACCTTAAAAAGGCCGTTCATGCTCGAAAACCCTCTAATGTAACTGAATTAGGACAATTCTGCAAAGATGAGTGGGCCAAAATTCCTCCAGGACGCTGTAAAAGCCTCATTGCACGTTATCGCAAACGCTTGGTTGCAGTTGTTGCTGCTAAGGGTGGCCCAACCAGTTATTAGGTTTAGGGGGCAATCACTTTTTCACACAGGGCCATGATGGTTTGGATTTTTTTTCACCTTTAATAATAAACACCTTCATTTACAAATTGCATTTTGTGTTTACTTGTGTTGTCCTTGACTATTGTTTAAATTGGTTTGATGTTCCGAAACACTTAAGTGTGACAAACATGCAAAGGAACAGGAAATGAGGAAGGGGGCAAACACTTTTTCACACCACTGTATTAACCTTTTATACCACCACCCCCTTCCTTTAGAATGTAAGCTCTACGAGCCAGGCCCTCCTGTCCCTTCTGTATTGAATTGTAATTGTGTGGTCCCCCCTCTACATTGTAAAGCACTGCGTAAACTGTTGGCGCTTTATAAATCATGTATAATAATAAGTAATATATATATATATATATATATATATATATATATATATATATATATATATATATACATATATACACACGTGATTCTGCGCACAGCAGCCACTGTGTAGCAGTAAATCTACAGGAGGCGTCCGGCGAATGGCTAACTGGCACCCCCACTTAACAAGAGGTACTAGTGTTCTGTTCCCAAATACTGATAAAAACAGACACTACACTTGATCTTTACTAAAAGGAGACTTCAGCTCTAATGCCGCGTACACCCGACCGGACTTTCTGGCAGACTAGGTTCCGCTGGACTTTTGGTGGAGTTCCGACGGACTTTCCGAACGAACGGACTTGGCCACACACGAAAGGACTAAGTCCTTTCGAAAGTCCGTTTCCTTTTGAATGTGATGACATAAGACGGTACTAAACAAGAAAGTTCAATAGCCAGTAGCCAAGAGCTGTACTTGTGTCGTATTTGTTCCGTCGGACCAGCACACAGACGAACGGTTTTCCCGATTTTTAGTCCATCGGATAGATTTGAAACATGTTCTATTTCTAGGTCCGTCTGATTTTTTTTTTTCGAAAAACGATCGGACTAGCCCACACACAATTGAATTGTCTGACAGACTGATCCCGTCGGACCTAGTATGCCGGAAAGTCCGGTCGTGTGTACGCAGCATTACGCTCATACCAATGATCTAGAACAGGGGTCTCCAAACTGCGGCCAGAGGGCCAGATGCGGCCCTTTGCTAGCCTGTATCTGGCCCTTTGGGGCACTATTCCTTCCACTGACACCAAAAAGAGGGCACTATTCCTTCCACTGACACCAAAAAGAGGGCACTGTTCCTTCCACTGACACCAACAAGGGGGCACTATTCCTTCCACTGACACCAACAAGGGGGCACTATTCCTTCACTGACACCAACAAGGGGGCACTATTCCTTCCACTGACACCAACAAGGGAGCACTATTCCTTCACTGACACCAACAAGGGGGCACTATTCCTTCACTGACACCAACAAGGGGGCACTATGCCTTCACTGACACCAACAAGGGAGCACTATTCCTTCACTGACACCAACAAGGGAGCACTATTCCTTCACTGACACCAACAAGGGAGCACTATTCCTTCACTGACACCAACAAGGGAGCACTATTCCTTCACTGACACCAACAAGGGGGCACTATTCCTTCACTGACACCAACAAGGGAGCACTATTCCTTCACTGACACCAACAAGGGAGCACTATTCCTTCACTGACACCAACAAGGGAGCACTATTCCTTCACTGACACCAACAAGGGAGCACTATTCCTTCCACTGACACCAACAAGGGAGCACTATTCCTTCACTGACACCAACAAGGGAGCATTATTCCTTCCACTGACACCAACAAGGGGGCACTATTCCTTCACTGACACCAACAAGGGGGCACTATTTCTTCCACTGATACCTCACCAATGATGGGATACTATTCCTCTTACTGATAGGGGCACTTCTATTCCTCCTACTGACCACCAGCCTTGAGGCCATATTTATTCTCACTGATGCTGGGCTCGGGACATTTTCTGCCCCCCTGCTGAGCACAATCCGGCCCTCCTAAAGGCTGAAGGACAATAAACTGGCCCTTGGTTTGAAAAGTTTGAAGACCCTTGATCTAGAACAGCCATTCTCAACCAGGGTTCCGTGGAACCCTGGGGTTCCTCCCGAGGTTGCTGGGGGTTCCTTAAGCTGTGGCTAATAAATCACCTTTTTGATGGTGCCTACAGAGTTCAAGGTTCAGCATCACTTAGCAAAGCCATCAGCATGACACAAAATATATTAATAGCTGTCTGTAAGGGTGGCATTCTGAGCACCATTTTTAAAGGGAACATTCTTCCTACTGACCACCAGTATAAGGGGCATTGTTCTATTGACCCCTGATGAATTGGTTTTAGTAAGCGTTCCTCGAGACCTGAAAATTATTTTTGGGGTTCCTCTAGGGTTACAAGGTTGAGAAAGCCTGATCTAGAACACGCTCCAACATGTATGAACTCATCTGAAAACCAGAACCATCACCGGGGTCGTAACTCACTACCATGAATAACGACTGTTGAATATTTCGCATTTTACTGCGCACAGCCACATTGAAAATTTTACATTTTCTTTTGTTCTATTTTTAATCCGGCACGTTTCGCTCTTCAAAAGAGAATGCAGAATGAAGCGCCATGCTGCAATAATCGCCTTCCATGCACCTTCAGCCTCACACCGGCTGGATGAGTGTGGACAGATTGTTATGGCAACATGCTGGTTGTCAGATGGTGGTTTGAGCCGGCTGCACCAATCCAGCTGTTGGAAAGAAGATGATGTGTTTGTGCTGAACGTGTGTGATTGGTCAGCTGCCTGTGTGTGTCACCCTAATGGGAGGGGCAAGGGAGAGGAGGAAGGGGGGGGGGGACTCTCAAAGAGAATTGCTTTGCAGACATCCTCCTGCCTGCACAAAGGATCTGCATGGAGCTAGGCCAACACACTCAGGAGCACAAAGCAGGTAAAGCAGCTTCATTCTACACCTATAGACAGCTATGTGCACTATGTGCAGGGACATCAATGAATGCTTGGCAGAATAAGTGAATATTTATAGGAAAATAAGAGCAGGGCGCGGAACAACAACATAAAAGGATCTTTGTTCTCTGGGAGGAGAATGTTGAAAACAGTTAACGATTCTTTATGTTCAATCCTCGAGGAGGGTTGGGGGGCTGGAAAATCCAAAACTTAAACTTTTAACTGAAAGAAAAAGTTAATATTTTTAAAGTAAATCTGCGCTTGGTCACACAGAAGATCACCGCTTAGAGAAAGTAACTTGTTTGCGTTATGTAAAGATAGATACAATGTAACACTAAAATCAGATATATATACGCTACAATGTAACACTAACATCATATGTGACAATGTAACGTTAAATCATCTATATGTTACAATGTAATGCTAAAATCATATATATGTTACCAATGCTTAGAGCAGATAACGGTTATAATGTAACACTAAAATCATATATAAATATATATATATATATATATATATATATATATATATATATATATATATATATATATATATACGCTACAATGTAACACTAACATCATATATGTGACAATGTAACATCAAATCAGCTATATGTTACCATATAATGCTAAAATCAGCTATATGTTACAATGTAATGCTAAAATCATATATATGTTACCTTGCAATGCTTAGAGCAGATAACGGTTATAATGTAACACATAAAATCAGATATATGTCTATTACTTCTTTATTACAGGTATTTATACAGTACCATAAGTTTAAGCAACGCTTTACATATATAATGTACATTCACATCAGTATGTTACAATGTAACACTAAAATCAGATATATGGTACAATATAATGCTAAAATCATATATGTGATAATGTAACGCTAAAATCAGATATAAGTTACGATGCAACACTAAGGGGGTTATTTACGAAAGGAAAATCCACTTTGCACTGAAAGTGCACTTGTAAGTAAAGCCGCTGTAGATCCGAGGGGGACATGCAAGGAAAATAAAAAACAAAATTTTAGCTTGCACATGATTGGATGATAAAATCAGCAGAGCTTCCCCTCATTTCAGATCTACCAAGTGCAGTGCAAAGTGGATTTGCCTTTCATAAATAAACCCCTAAAAGCAGATAACGGTTAGGGTGGCACAGTGGTGTAGTGGTTAGCACTCTTGCCTAGCAGTAAAAAGGATGACTGGTTCAAATCCCAACCACGACACTACCTGCCTGGAGTTTGCATGTTCTCCCTGTGCCTGCGTGGGTTTCCTCTTGGTACTCCGGTTTCCTCCCACACTCCAAAGACATGCAGGTAGGTTAATTGGCTTCTGTCCAAAATTGGACCTAGTATATGAATGGGGACCTTGGATTGTGGGCTCCTCGAGGGTAGGGACCGATGTGAGTGTGCAATGTACAGGGATAGGGACAATTGTAGACACTCAGTAAGGATGGACTGGTGTCTTTATTCAACCTTACTAACTATGTAACTATGTCATAAATGTAACACTAAAACCAGATCTATGTTACAGTGTAATGCTAATATCATATATATGTTGCAATGTAAAGCTAAAACCATATATATTTTATAATGCAACACTAATGCCGCGTACACACAATCGGAATTCTCGTCGCAGAAACCCCTGTTGCTAGGCAGTCTTCCTAATCTGCCTCTTCCTATTCGGCAGCACTTCCTCCTCTTCGGTGAGCTGTCCCATTGCCTTCTGGGACATGTGTGCATCCCAGAAAACAACGGGGCCATTCACAAAGCACCGCGCGACTCTCGCATGCGCAGTAGGAAACGGGCAGTGAAGCCACAAGGCTCCACTGCCTGTTTCCCTTTGTGAAGATGGTGGCGTCGGCATCCGACAGATGGATCGGCCTCGGGGGGCCGACATAGCGGGCTCCCTGGACAAGTAAGTGTCCTTATTAAAAGTTAGCAGCTACAGTGTTTGTAGCTGCTGACTTTAAAAAAAAAAAAAAATGGTGGCTGGAACACCACTTTAAAGCAGATAAAGAGCATAATGTTACATCAAAATCATATATACAGTGGTGTGAAAAAGTGTTTGCCCCCTTCCTCATTTCCTGTTCCTTTGCATGCTTGTCACACTTAAGTGTTTCGGAACATCAAACCAATTTAAACAATAGTCAAGGACAACACAAGTAAACACAAAATGCAATTTGTAAATGAAGGTGTTTATTATTAAAGGTGAAAAAAAATCCAAACCATCATGGCCCTGTGTGAAAAAGTGATTGCCCCCCTTGTTAAAACATACTGTAACTGTGGTTGTCCACACCTGAGTTCAATTTCTCTAGCCACACCCAGGCCTGATTATTGCCACACCTGTTCACAATCAAGGCATCACTTAAATAGGAGCTGCTTGACACAGTAAGGTCCACCAGAAGATCCTTAAAAGCTACACATCATGCCGAGACCCAAAGAAATTCAGGAACAATTGAGAAAGGAAGTAATTGAGATCTATCAGTCTGGAAAGGGTTATAAAGCCATTTCCAAAGCTTTGGGAATCCAGCGAACCACAGTGAGAGCCATTATCCACAAATGGCGAAGACATGGAACAGTGGTGAACCTTCCCAGGAGTGGCCGGCCGCCCAAAATTACCCCAAGAGCGCAGCGACGACTCATCCAAGAGGTCACAAAAGACCCCACAACAACGTCCAAAGAACTGCAGGCCTCACTTGCCTCAGTTAAGGTCAGCGTTCATGCCTCCACCATCAGGAAAAGACTGGGCAAAAATGGCCTGCATGGCAGAGTTCCAAGGAGAAAACCACTGCTGAGCAAAAAGAACATCAAAGCTCGTCTCAATTTCTCCACAACACATCTTGATGATCCCCAAGACTTTTGGGACAACATTCTGTGGACCGATGAGACAAAAGTGGAACTCTTTGGAAGGTGTGTGTCCAAGTATATCTGGCGTAGAAGGAACACTGCATTTCATAAAAAGAACATTATACCAACAGTAAAATATGGTGGTGGTAGTGTGATGGTCTGGGGCTGTTTTGCTGCTTCAGGACCTGGAAGACTTGCCGTGATAAAAGGAACTATGAATTCTGCTGTCTACCAAGAGATCCTGAAGGAGAATGTCCGACCATCTGTTCGTGTACTCAAGCTGAAACGAACTTGGGTTCTGCAGCAGGACAATGATCCTAAACACACCAGCAAGTCCACCACCGAATGGCTGAAGAAAAACAAAATGAAGACTTTGGAGTGGCCTAGCCAAAGTCCTGACCTGAATCCTATTGAGATGTTGTGGTATGACCTTAAAAAGGCCGTTCATGCTCGAAAACCCTCTAATGTAACTGAATTAGGACAATTCTGCAAAGATGAGTGGGCCAAAATTCCTCCAGGACGCTGTAAAAGCCTCATTGCACGTTATCGCAAACGCTTGGTTGCAGTTGTTGCTGCTAAGGGTGGCCCAACCAGTTATTAGGTTTAGGGGGCAATCACTTTTTCACACAGGGCCATGATGGTTTGGATTTTTTTTCACCTTTAATAATAAACACCTTCATTTACAAATTGCATTTTGTGTTTACTTGTGTTGTCCTTGACTATTGTTTAAATTGGTTTGATGTTCCGAAACACTTAAGTGTGACAAAACATGCAAAGGAACAGGAAATGAGGAAGGGGGCAAACACTTTTTCACACCACTGTATATATATATATATATATATATATATATATATATATATATATATATATATATATATGTTACATATGGGGGTTATTTACGAAAGGCATATCCACTTTGCACTGCAAGTTCACCTGGAAGTGCAGTCACTGTAAATCTGAGGGGTAGATCTGAAAAATGAGGGGAAGCTCTGCTGATTTTATCATCCAATCATGTGCAAGCTAAAATGCTGTTTTTTATTTTCCTTGCATGTCCCCCTCGGATCTACAGCGACTGCACTTCCAAGTGCACTTGCAGTGCAAAAGTGGATTTGCCTTTCGTAAGTAACCCCCAGTGTAGCATATCTGATTTTAGAGTAAAGCCCCGTACACACGACCGGACTTTTCAACATCCAAAGTCTGACGGAATGATTCCGGCAGACTATTCGATCGTGTGTGGGCTGCAACGGACTTTTGATTCGCAAAAGTCTGACAGACTTTAGAAATGGAACATGCTTCAAAATTTTCCGCCAGAACTCTGCCGGACCCAGAAATCCGCTCGTGTGTGTGCTAGTCTGACGGACTAAAACCGACGCTAGGGCAGCTATTGGCTACTGGCTATGAACTTCCTTATTCTAGTCCAGTCATACGTCATCACGTTCGAATCCGTCGGACTTTGGTGTGATTGTTTGTGGCCAAGTCTGTTCATTCGGAAAGTCCGTCAGAACTCTGTCAGAACTCCGTCAGAACTCCGTCGAAAGTCTGCCGGACTTAAGTCCTATCGTGTGTACGCGGCATTACACTGGGAGTTATTTACGAAAGGCAAATCCACTGTGCACTACAAGGGCACTTGGAAGTGCAGTCGCAGTTAGAACTTGTAGTGCAAAGTGGATTTGCCTTTCGTAAATAACCCCCCAATGTTACACTTAGACCCCTTTCACACCAGGGCGTTTTGCAGGTTCTATAGCGTTAGAAATAGAGCCTGCAATCCGCTCTAAAAAAGCTGCACCATTGTATGTAGTATGAAAGCCCGAGGGCTTTCACACTACAGCGGTGCGCTGGCAGGACGTCAGGGAAAAGTCCTGCCAGCAGCTTCTTTGGAGCGGTGAAGGAGTGGTGTGTTTACCGCTCCTCCAACGCTGCTCTCCATGGAATTCAATGGGACAGCGCTGTAATACCGCCAGCAAAACGCCGCTATTGCCGGCAGTTTTAACCCTTTCTCGGCTGCTAGCGGGAAGTAAAAGCGCCCCGATAGCAGCCGAAATGCGCCACAAATCCGGCGGTAAAACGCCGCTAAAAATAGCAGCGTTTTACCACCCACACTATGGGTGGTGGGGTGTAAAATCAGTGGCGCAGCGACCTAACTCCATGCAGCTTTTGGTTGATAATTTGCCCATTTGAACAGATGCCATTTGCTTTTACTCCAATGAAAAGGTTTTTTTTTTTAAATAAAGGAAAAACGTAAAAAGGGAATCCCAACCATGGCACCCCCTGCGTGTAGTTTGCATGTTCTCCCTGACCTTCTATGTGTTTTTTTCCGACATGCCAAAGACATGCTGGTAGGTTAATTGGCTTCTGCCTAAATTGGCCTTAGTTATGTGTACAGTATGTAAGAATGTGAGTTAGGGGCCTTAGAATGTAAGCTCTCAGGGCAGGGACTGATGTGAATGTACTATACAATGTAAAGCGCTGTGTAAATCGATGGCGCTATATAGTATAAGTACCTGTAATAAATAAATAATAAGTGGTTTATGTATTGGCTCTTCAACATTGTGGGGGTTATTTACTAAAGGAAAATCCAGTTTGCACTGCAAATGCACTTGGAAGTGCAGTCCCTGTAGATCCGAGGGGGACATGCAAGGAGAATAAAAAAACAGCATTTTAGCTTGCACATGATTGGCTGATAAAATCAGCAGAGCTTCCACTCATTTCAGATCTACCCCTTATATTTAGAGTGACTGCACATTCAAGTGCACTTGCAGTGCAAAGTGGATTTGCCTTTCGTAAACAACCCCCTGGGACTTCACTAAATGTGTGTCTGATTTATCTTAAAGAATTCCAGAAAGGTAAGCGCCTGTTGCCAGAGGCTGATGTCCTCATGAAGATGTCACTTTTTTTTTATTTATCATGCGTGTTACACAAGACTTGAAATGCACAAGCCAACGATGAGACCTTTTAAGATTCCATTTGGCTTTTTGTGTTATGATTAGAGAAATCGCTCAGAACCTGATATTGGGTCACCAGCTGCTGCGTTATGTAAACGCTCACCGCCAATAAAGTGCTTTTTCTACTGGTGATACAAACTCAAGCCTAGTACACATGATCAGAAAATCAGATGGAAAATGCCAATTTCTAAGTGATCGTACGATAATCCGATCGTTAGTCATAGGTGTGCGCAGCCTATTCCATTAGGGTGGGCACCCCAAAGCTCAAACACACACGCCTTTTTCTGCAGCCTCAGCTGCACGGGGCAGTGAATGAATGGAAAGTGCTCTGTGGTGAGCGGCTTCCTGTTCATTCACGAACTGAAGCATATTAAACACAGTTTCACAATTTCACCAAAGCAAACGGGGTTCCTAAACAAATTGTAAAAATATAAATGATAAAAAAATTAAAATTATAAAAAAAATAAACAACTACTGACACCGTCCACTGCCCTACTGCAACTGTCCATTGCTCTACTGACACCGTCCACTGCTCTACTGACACCATCCACTGCTCTACTGACACCGTCCACTGCTCTACTGACACCATCCACTGCTCTACTGACACCATCCACTGCTCTACTGACACCGTCCACTGCTCTACTGACACCATCCACTGCTCTACTGACACCGTCCACTGCTCTACTGACACCATCCACTGCTCTACTGACACCATCCACTGCTCTACTGACACCGTCCACTGCTCTACTGACACCGTCCACTGCTCTATCTACTGACACCGTCCACTGCTCTACTGACACCGTCCACTGCTCTACTGACACCATCCACTGCTCTACTGACACTGTCCACTGCTCTACTGACACCGTCCACTGCTCTACTGACACCATCCACTGCTCTACTGACACTGTCCACTGCTCTACTGACACCGTCCACTGCTCTACTGACACCATCCACTGCTCTACTGACACTGTCCACTGCTCTACTGACACCGTACTCTGCTCTACTGACACCATCCACTGCTCTACTGACACCGTCCACTGATCTACTGACACCATCCACTGCTCTACTGACACCGTCCACTGATCTACTGACACCATCCACTGATCTACTGACACTGTCCGCTGCCCTACTGACACTGTCCACTGCCCTACTGACACTGTCCACTCCCCTACTGACACTGTCCACTGCCCTACTGACACTGTCCCCTGCTGTACTGACACCGCCTGCTGCCCTACTGACACTGTCCACTGCCCTTCTGACACCGTCCACTGCTCTACTGACACCGTCCACTGCTCTACTGACACCGTCCACTGCCCTACTGACACCGTCCGCTGCCCTACGGACACCGTCCGCTGCCCTACTGACACCGTCCGCTGCCCTACTGACACCATCCACTGCCCTACTGACACCGTCCTCTGCAATACTGACAAATTGACATTCAGCCACTTCAGAAGGGACCAGCTGAACTTCGATCTACGTATGGGCAGGCTACTTGTGAAGAATTCAATCTACCAATTGAATTCCCCTTGGATTCTCCCCACACGATCAATGCTGCTGGCTATAGCCGGTATCACTGATCAGTGTATTCTGATGGCGGGGAAGTGCCCACACTAGCAAAGCAGTGAGGACTCTCCCATCCACATTAGGTTTGTGGATGGGGGGGATCGGGTCATTATTTTTTGTTCAATCAATGGCTGAATGGAAATAATACACCTAATACACACAACAAGATTATCGGACGAAGGATCGTCCTTTTTAAAAAAAAAATGTAATGCATACTAGTCTCCAATATCGAAAATGAAGTGGTTATTAAAGTATGAAAATTCTCATAGGATATAATAAAAATTTGGAAGTAATGTATTGTATTCTATTGTATTTTCAGAAAAAAACTGTACCAATTAAATGAAAATCGTACGATCTGATATCGTGCGAGAATTCTTTTTTTTTTGTGTATTTCCCTTCTAAAAATTTCAGACCAAAGCTGTGTACTAACGATCAGATTATCGTACGATCGTTTGAAATTTTTTTGGACGATATTCTGATCGTGTTTACGGCGCTTTAGGAATGGTAATCTGCAAAATATGACATTTGTGTTCTCGAGATTAGATACACTTTAAATCGGGGTCACGTTCCACTGCTAATGACATCACAGTATGGATCTCTTCCTGCTGGGAGTCAAACAACAGGACCCCTGCAAGGTCACAGCTGGCCAATACACAGACCCGACCAAGAGGCTGGAAATGTAAAAGTTCTAATTATCCCGGATAGGAGTCCCCATCCCCTGAACCCATGGTGTGACATTCAGATGGAGATCTGATCCCCATCACTCAGGGGTGACACAAAGGGGGTTATTTACGAAAAGGAAAATCCACTTTGCACTGCAAGTGCGTTTGAAAGTGCACTTGGAAGTGCAGTTGCTCTAAATCTAAGAGGTAGATCTGAAATGAGTGGAAGCTCTGCTGACTTTATCATCCAATCATATGCAAGCTAAAATGCTGTTTTTTATTTTCCTTGCATGTCCCCCTCAGATCTACAGCGACTTTACTTCCAAGTGCACTTGCAGTGCACAGTCGAGTTTCCTTTAGTAAATAACCCCCATAGTGCAGCTATTGTCACCTTCATCAAAGGATTGTTAATTCCCCAAATTCTCTCTTTGTGGGAGACAGGTGACACTTTCCACCCATACTGAGGCCTGGGGCTATGAAATCCTTCAAATGTCACTGTGTGCATGCTGGGGTGACGAGGAAAAACATAACACATCACTCTTTCCTATACATACATCAATAATACAACATATGACGGAGAATAAAGAAACAAGGTCAATAATACAGCTGCAAACACACTGTATATATATATATATATATATACACACACACACACACACACAAACACACACACACACACGGGTTTCTGCACAACAGTCGCCCTGTAGCAGTAAGCTGCAAGTGTTTTTAAGAAGATATATCAACTGTTTACACAAGACGTTTATTTGTTTTGATTGCAACATTGTTATAAGATCACAGATACAAGTTATTTATAGAAGGTTACTTTGTATACAGGGGTTTCTATTTGTTCATTTGTTGGATATACAGTATCTCACAAAAGTGAGTACACCCCTCCCATTTTTGTAAATATTTTCTTCTATCTTTTCATGTGACAACACTAAAGAAATGACACTTGTCTACAATGTAAAGTAGTGAGTGTACAGCTTGTATAACAGTGTAAATTTGCCGTCCCCTCAAAATAACTCAACACACAGCCATTAATGTCTAAACCGCTGGCAACAAAAGTCAGTACACCCCCTAAGTGAAAAATGTCCAAATTGGG
Source organism: Lithobates pipiens (assembly GCF_037356315.1). Taxonomy (NCBI): domain Eukaryota; kingdom Metazoa; phylum Chordata; class Amphibia; order Anura; family Ranidae; genus Lithobates; species Lithobates pipiens. The sequence continues at coordinate 10,799,901 of NW_027507786.1, forward strand.
CCCAATCAGCCATTTTCCCTCCCCGGTGTCATGTGACTCGTTAGTGTTTCAGGTGTGAATGGGGAGCAGGTGTGTTAAATTTGGTGTTATCGCTCTCACTCTCTGATACTGGTCACTGGAAGTTCAACATGGCACCTCATGGCAAAGAACTCTCTGAGTATCTGAAAATAAGAATTGTTGCTCTACATAAACATGACCTAGGCCAGTGATGGCGAACCTCGGCACCCCAGATGTTTTGGAACTACATTTCCCATGATGCTCAACTACACTGAAGATTGCTTGAGCATCATGGGAAATGTAGTTCCAAAACATCTGGGGTGCCAAGGTTCGCCATCACTGGCCTAGGCTATAAGAGAATTGCCAAGACCCTAGAATTGAGCTGCAGCACGGTGGCTAAGACCATACAGCGGTTTAACAGGACAGGTTCCCCTCAGAACAGGCCTCATCATGGTGGACCAAAGAAGTTGAGGTGACGTGCTCAGCGTCATATCCAGAGGTTGTCTTTGGGAAATAGACGTATGAGTGCTGCCAGGGCCGCTGTTAGAAATCATGGGGCCCCATACAGCCTACCTGACGGGGCCCCATTGACCCCGCCCACAACCCATCCTGGCTCCGCCCATAACCCCACCCCTGCCTCCACGCTGTCAGGGCAGGAGGCAGGAGCTGGAACATTTAACATTTACAGCGCCCCACCAATCATAACTGCATCTGAATGGGAGAGATGTCAGTGTTTTGACATCTGTGCCCATTCAGTTTGTGTCTTCATACGGAGCTTTCAATCAGGTCTGCATGAAAAAGGACCTAATTGCAAAGCTTGGGTGAAAGGTTATGAAAGGAGAGTGGTTTGGGGGTGGTAAAAATGCAGCTTGGCTATGTATTTTTACTGTCCCTTCCCCCATCACATGTGTAAAAGTAGCATCTCACTATGTGCACATGGTCATTATCATTATGATGATCAGTGCACAGCAGGTGCTGTGTGGCTCTGTCAGTGTAACATGACTGTGTGATGCTGACTTTGTTATGGCTGTGCTGAGTTATAGTCTGTAACACACAGTACAGTCATATATCAGGAAAGTCAGCACCACACAGTCATGTTACACTGACAGAGCCATACAGCACCTACTGTGCCCTGATCATCATAATGATAATAACCATGAGCACACAGAGTCTAGGGACTGCACATGCTACAATAGTGTGACCTGTCAGTGTGTGTGTGTGTGTGCAGGGGACTGCTTGCCTGTGCACCACTGCCATTGTCCAGATTACTCCTGCTGCTCTGTCTGTCTCAGCCGTCCCAGTGATAAGTCCCTCAAGCTGCAGCACTTACTGGATGAAGGGAGCCGTATAACAGTAATATCCATCCGCCGGGGAGGCATACAGTGAGCAGGAAGAACTTTAGTTTGTGCAGGTATACTGAGAACAGCATGCGGCACAGCATTGTATCCCTGCACCCGAAAATAGAAAAAAAGTCCCTCTTCTGCTTTCACCTCCTGGGCCCCTCTGGTAACCTGATGGGGCCCAGGAAATGAATATATATTCCTTATATATGTTAGTAATCAAGTGGGTGCAGGTTAATATAGTTATTTCGTTTTTTTTTTTTTTTTTTTTTTTTAGCTAGAAGTTAAAAGCTGCTCGGGCCCCCCCTGCTGGCCGGGCCCGGTACAACAGGGCTGGTTGTACTGCCCTATCAGCGGCCCTGAGTGCTGCCAGCATTGCTGCAGAGGTTGTAGGAGTGGGGGGGTCAGCCTGTCAGTGCTCAGACCATACGCCGCACACTGCATCAACTTGGTCTGCATGGCTGTCGTCCCAGAAGGAAGCCTCTTCTAAAGATGATGCACAAGAAAGCCTGCAAACAGTTTGACTAAGGACATGGATTACTGGAACCATGTCCTGTGGTCTGATGAGATCAAGTTGAACTTATTTGGTTCAGATGGTGACAAGCGTGTGTGGGGGCAACCAGGTGAGGAGGATAAAGACAAGTGTGTCTTGCCTACAGTCAAGCATGGTGGTGGGAGTGTCATGGTCTGGGGCTGCATGAGTGCTGCCGGCACTGCGGAGCTACAGATCATTGAGGGAACCATGAATGCCAACATGTACTGTGACATACTGAAGCAGAGCATGATCCCCTCCCTTCAGAGACTGGGCCGCAGGGCAGTATTCCAACATGATAACCACCCCAAACACACCTCCAAGACGACCACTGCCTTGCTAAAGTAGCTGAGGGTAAAGGTGATGGACTGGCCAAGCATGTCTCCAGACCTAAACCCTATTGATCATCTGTGGGACATCCTCAAACGGAAGGTGGAGGAGCGCAAGGTCTCCAACATCCACCAGCTCCGTGATGTCATCATGGGGGAGGGGAAGAGGACTCCAGTGGCAACCTGTGAAGCTCTGGTGACCTCCATGCCCAAGAGGGTTAAGGCAGTGCTGGAAAATAATGGTGGCCACACAAAATATTGACACTTTGGGCCCAATTTGGACATTTTCACTTAGGGGTGTACTGACTTTTGTTGCCAGCGGTTTAGACATTAATGGCTGTGTGTTGAGTTATTTTGAGGGGACAGGAAATTTACACTGTTATACAAGCTGTACACTCACTACTTTACATTGTAGACAAGTGTCATTTCTTCAGTGTTGTCACATGAAAAGATAGAATAAGATATTTACAGAAATGTGAGGGGTGTACTCACTTTTGTGAGGCATTGTATATCCTTCTTGGCTAATAAGAAATATTTTTAAATTAAAGTTTTTGTGCCCGGAGTTGAGCTTTAAGTCCTGACAATGGGCATTGAACCCTTAAAATGAGGCCATTGTGTGGCACAACATACTTGTTTGCTGCACAGAAGATATGAATGAGGGGATTGTACGTTCTGCTCTCTCTTTTTCCCTCATTTATTGGTCTCATGCGATTTCTTGAGGTCCCTGAAGTAATGTCTGTTAATGGATTGTGTTTATCCATTAGAGCCATAGAGGCAGAATGCCGCGTACACAAATAACTAGCTGAAGGGCCACGTCTTATACATTTAATTTAAAGCCAATTTCCGACCTTCCCATCAGTTTGCACAGTTGTAATTGAAATTGTTGGCTTTGATGTGACTGCACACTGCGAGCTTTTTACAATGTGCACTGGAAGCTGCAGCAAACCAGATAGAGCCCCGCCTCATTTTCTGGCTGGAGGACGTCCAGTATCATCTAGCTTTTTCCTCACCAGCCTGACTGTCCCTGGCCCCCCTCATTTCATTTATTGGATTTTTAGGCTCAGCGTGGGTGTTACTTCAGGAACCCTACCTAGGAACAACCGCTCCTCCAGACTGACACCCACCCATCAGGGCTTTTTGATATTTTGCATAACTCCTCCCACTGCGTTCATCAGGACTGAGGACTTTGGAGAGGAGTACTGAGGCCGAGGGCTGTGATGTGTTCAGGAAGCCAAGTAGAGCACCCTGGTGGCCCCTCCAACTCCAGTCCTCAAGGCTTCCCAACAGGTCCATGTTTTCAGGCTCCCCATTATTTTGCACAGGGGATTTGATCAGTTTTACTGCCTTAGTAATTATCACAGCTGTTTCATCTGAGGGAAAATCCTGAAAACATGACCTGTTAAAACCCAGTATCATGTGACTTGTTAGTGTTAGAAGGTCTCAGGTTTGAATGGGGAGCAGGTGTGTTAAATTTGGTGTTATCGCTCTCACTCTCTCATACTGGTCACTGGAAGTTCAACATGGCGCCAAGGAGGGCTGGAGTTGACAAACAATGGCATAGAGAAACATTGTGTCTAAAATAAAGCATGCAATGAAAATGGAAACATTTATTTAACAACTTGCCGACCAGCCGCCGCAGTTGTACTGCGACAGGTTGGCACGGCTGCGTGAACCGCCGTCATTGTACTTTGGCTGCTATGGCGAAGCTCTGCTGACTTCCATCATCCAATCATGTGGAAGCAAAAATGCTGTTTTTTTTTTCTTGCACGTGATTGGGTGAAGCTTCATCTCATTTACTAAGCTCTGGAGCAACTGCACAGTTGCAATTGGCTTAGACGCAGCATTGTACAATTTTAGAGGATAAGGATAGTGGCAACCGCAGGGACTTGCTAGCAGGGCAGATGTCCATTTTGCAAATTTTTCGGCTGCTTTGAAATGATCTAAAGCAAGCCATACATTCATTTTATAATCGGACACTTACCTGTCCTGGAGTCCAGCGATGACGGCACCCGCAGCTGATGTTTCCATCAGCTGTCGGGTGCATGCCGCCTCCATTGCGAGCAGGCATGTACTGGCCATTGGGACTACAGGGAGTTTCCCGGTGGGCCGATGGTTCAGTGGGCCGGTCAGGTGCAGTCCTGGAGCCACTCCTCTGACAGTGAGTGATCGTAATTTCACTCCTGTTAGTAGGAGCAGCAGTCGTCACTCGCTGGAGAGAGCATTAGGCTTTCTGCTCCCTCCAGCCTGCAGAGGGAGATAGCTGGCAGACGTTCCATCCTCTCTCCCCTTATCACATGACTGGAGAGAGGTACGAGAAGCTGCCTTCAAAACTGTGAGTACACGTGGGAGGGGGAGGAGAGGGAGGACATTCTGATGTAAGGGGAAGTGCAGATGGAGACACTCAAAATTAAAGTGGGCCGGCCATGATGAAGTCCAGGGCCAAATTTTTGTCCCAGTCCAGCCCTGATTGCGAGTAAGGGAACCCGGCAGTGTAGCCTTTCAGCTTCACGTCGGGAACCCTACTGCGCATGCGCCAGGCTCCCCTCCTGTCTTCTACTGGCCTGGCGACAGCGGGAGGTGTACAAAGAGCGTAAGTTTCAGTTTTGGGTGGAACTCCGCTTTAAGCAATTTTCTTCCCTGCAGCCATGGGTATATATACAGTATACAGCGAGGAGGTCAGTGGCCGGTGAGACTCTGGCTAATATCAGAGCCAGATACACACAGGTTACATATTCACAAATTACGCATTCGCTCTCACTATGTTGGCGATTGCAGTTATACTAGTTATACTAGTTATACTAAATTTAACTAAAATATTTACAAACGCTGTCCCTTCAAGATGTTTTTCACATGTAACCTGTAAAAAAAAAAATGTAAAGCCATTTTAAAATGGAGTTATTTAAGTACTCAAGTTTGGCGCCATTCCACAAGTGTGCGCAATATTCAACCATGACATGTCAGGTATCTATTTACTTAGCGTAACATCATATTTTCACCGAATAAAAAAGGGAAAAAGCACTCACATATCATCATATTTTCACATTTTACAAAAAAAATTTTGTTTTTTTTTTATTTATGAAACTTTTTTTTTTTTTTGAAAAATTGCTGCGCAAATACCGCGTGACATAAAAAGTTGCAACGACCGCCATTTAATTCCCTAAGGTTGCAAAGGTCTTGAGAGAGCTCTTTGCTTTACCCATCATGGGAGGTTTATTTTGTGACACCTTCGGTAATGAGACACCTTTTTATAGGCCATCAGCTGAGACTGAACCAGCTGATATTTAAAGTGGAGGGCCACCCTAAAAAACGAAACAACATTAAAATGTTCCAAAAAATATATAAAAGAAAAATATATATATATATTTTTTTTTTTATAAACTCACCAGAATGCCTGTTGCTAGGCAGATCGTCCTAATCTGCCTCTTCCTACTCCACGGTGGTCTTCGGTCTTCTCCTATGCGTGTTGTCTTCGGTGGAATGGGGCGTGGTGTGTTCTGGGAACTGTGTGTGTCCCAGAACACCGCGCAACCCCATTCACAAAGCGCTGCACGGTAGGAAACGGGCAGTGAAGCCGCAAGGCATCGCCGGGGGCCGCGAACCCGGAAGACACACGCCGAGGGCAAGATGTCAGCTCCCTCAGGCGTGGAACGGGCACCGATACGGGGGCCTCGTTCTGAGGTAAGTATTTGATAATGAGCTAGTATGCGCTGCATACTAGCTCATTATACCTTTGCCTTGCAGGGATTTTTTTTTTCCTTTTTTTTTTTTTTTTTTTTTTTATGTGCAGGTTTACTACCGCTTTAATTTGCACTGACAAGGGGGAGGATTGCTTTCTAATTACTGATAGATTTCAGCTTGGCTTTCCATTCCTTTTTGCACCTCCCTTTCTTCACGTGTTCAATATTTTTTCCTTGTGTCATTCCATTTTATTACACAGAACCTCATTTCTGAACTTATTTGTTTTGGTGTCTTTGTATGTATGGATTGCAGGGGTTGTTACCGACATGTGTGGAAGATTTGATGTCAATAGCACCTTTACAAATATATTTACGAAAAATGGTGTTCAGTACTTATTTTACCCGCTGTATATATATAAATACGTGTGTGTGTGTGTGTGTATGTATGTATGTATGTATGTATGTATGTATGTATGTATGTATGTATGTATGTATGTATGTATATATATATATATATATATATATATATATATATATCATTTTTTTTTTTTCTCCCAGACATACATTTTGATCGGAATGCTTTTTATTATATAAGAAAGCTCTCTCTCTCTCTTACTACACCTCACTATTCTATTTCACAAGGGTTGACGTTGCGTTTTTTGAAGTGCAGAGTAGCAGAGGATATACCTTAGTAATAGCTTTAGGCATTTCATCAGTTCAACTTTCAGATAAAGGAGGTTCCCTATTGACGGTGACATGACCCGACACTCCGGGGTTGTGGCTTACAGACATCCTGTCATGTGTTCCGTCTGTCACGCGAAACCTCCAGAAGACATTACTGAGTCACGTTTCAATTTATTTTTTTATTTTTTTCATGAGCGGAGGTCATTGATCCATAGATACCCAGAACAAATTTAACAGCTTAAATGTGCATCCATTTAATTTGACAATGTTATTTTCCTGGCGCCAACATGGCAGTTATGCGGTCATGGATTGGTGCTAGGAAAGAAAAATGAAGGTAAGAATTTGATACAATTTTCTATTTGTCTGTCCATCTGCTCGCCTAAAGATTTTTTACATTATTGTTAAAGTGGAGGGCCACCCTGAAAAAAAAAACACATTAAAAAAAATGTTTAAAAAAAAAAAAATGAAAAAATATTTTTTTTTTTACTTACCAGAAATGCCTGTTGCTAGGCACATCATCCTAATCTGCCTCTTCCTCCTCCGCGGAGATCTTCTTTCTTCTCTCCTCGTTGCGTTGTCTTCTGGGTAATGGGTAATGGGTCGCGTTGTGTTCTGGGAACTGTGTGTCCCAGAACACAGCGCGTCCCATTCACAAAGCGCTGAGCGACTCGCGCATGCGCAGTAGGAAATGGCCAGTGAAGCCGCAAGGCTCCACTGCCTGTTTCCCTTAGAAAGAATGGCGGTGCCGGGACCCGAGAGCCGAGGGACGGGTCGGCCTCGGGCGGCCGACATCGCTGGCGCCCTGGACAGGACTTATTAAAGCGGAGGTCCACCCTAAAGTGGAGCTTCCGCTCATTGGAACCCTCACCCCCTCCGGCGCCACAATTGGCACCTTTCAGAGGGGAGGGGGGGTGCAGGTACCTGTACAGTACAGGTATCTGCACCCACTTCCGGCATAAATATCTGCAGAATATACGCCCCTTTCCGCAGATATCTACGCCCCTTTCCGAAGGTCCCCCGCTGCCTGCTGGGAAACACACAGATCCCAGAGACAGCGGGGACCATCCTTATTGTGCAGTGCGACTCGCGCATGCGCAGTAGGGAACCAGGAAATGAAGCCGCAAGGCTCCACTTCCTGATTCCCATAGCCAAGATGGCGGCGGCAGCACCCGAGAGACGATCGAGAGATCAGCTTCGGGTGCCGACATCGCGGGCGCGCTGGGCGGGTAAGTGTCACTATTTTAAAAGTCAGCAGCTGCAGTATTTGTAGCTGCTGGCTTTTAAAAAAAAAAAAACGGCGGAACTCCCGGCGGTCTCTTGCTTTAAGTCAGCAGCTGCAGTGTTTGCAGCTGCTGACTTTAATTTTTTTTTTTTTTAACCGGCCCTCCTATTTAACCACTTGCCGCCGTCATTATAGTGCGGCAGGTCGGCTCCTTCCCACAAAATGCTCCACCTGTGTGTTACCTGTGTGTCGGCTCCTTTAAGAGCCACAGCAGCCACGCGCGCCCGTTGCACAAGGCCCGGGGGCCACGATGTCCGCCGGCTAACCGTCACCACAGGAAAGAGAGCCAGAACGGGGATCTGTCAATGTAAACAGACAGAACCCCATTCTGACAATGGAGGAGAGAGAGAGAGAGAGCTGTGCTGTTCCTAGTGATTAAGAACAGCGATCTCTCTCCTCCTTCAGCCAATCCCCTTCACCCCCACGGCTAGAAACACCTCCCTAGGGAACACATTTAACCCTTTGATTGCCCCCTAGTGTTAACCCTTTCTTTGCCAGTGACATTTACACAGTAATCAGTGCATTTTTCTAGCACTATATAAATGTCAATGGTCCCAAAAAAAATGTCAAAAGTGTCCGATCTGTCTGCCGCGATGTCGCAGTCCCACTAAAAATCACGCAGATCACCGCCATTACTAGTAAAACATAAATAATAAAAATGCCATAAATCTATCCCCTATTTTGTAGATGCTATAACTTTTGCGCAAACCAATCAATATACACTTATTGCGATTTATTTTTTATTTTTTTTACCAAAAATATGTAGAAGAATACATATTGTCCTAAACTAATGAAGAAATTCTTTTTTCTGATGGTGACATCTGATGTAAAGGAGGACTCTGATGGGGACATCGGATGTAAAGGGGGTCTCTGATGGTGACATCTAATGTAAAGGAGGACCCTGATGGTGACATCTAATGTAAAAGAGGACTCTGATGGGGACATCTGATATAAAGGAGGATTCTGATGGGGACATCTGATATAAAGGAGGACTCTGATGGGGACATCTAATGTAAATGAGGACTCTGATGGGGACATCTAATGTACAGGAGGACTCTAAAGGGACATCTAATGTAAAGGAGGGCTCTGATGGGACATATAATGTAAAGGAGGGCTCTAAGGGGGACATCTGATGTAAAGGGGGACTCTAATGTCGACACCTAATGTAAAGGGGGCTCTGATGGGGACATCTAATGTAAAGGAGGACTCTGATGGGACATCTAATGTAAAGGAGGGATCTAAGGGGGACATCTGATGTAAAGGGGGACTCTGATGGGGACATCTAATGTAAGGAGGACTTTGATGGGGACATCTAATGTAAAGGAGGACTCTGATGAGGACATCTAATGTAAAGGAGGACTCTGATGGGGACATCTAATGTAAAGGAGGACTCTGATGGGGACATCTAATGTAAAGGAGGACTCTGATGGGGACATCTAATGTACATGAGGACTCTGATGGTGACATCTAATGTAAATGAGGACTCTGATGGTGACATCTGATGTAAAGGGGGTCTCCATGCATTGACAGCTGGAGCTGGGAGAGCTCTGTTCATAGGTGTGCGCAGCCTATTGCATTAGGGTGTGCACCCCAAAGCTCACTGTGTTCATTCAGAAAGGGAAGGGGTCAGTAAATTACATATTTACCAGCCCCTTCCCCCATTCATCCTAAAATATCCCCGCAGCAACAGCCGTCGGGAGAGGATAGGGGGGAAGCCAGCAGCGGTGTGGGAGTGGGGAGGGGGGGGCTAGGGTAGTAGGGGCAATCCATGCTGCACAGGGCGATCAGGATGTGCCTGGGTGCACCTGGCACACCCCGTGCGCACACCTATGGCTTTGTTTACAAGCAAAACCTTACTATTCCGGTAACTTTAAATTAGATGGGAAATTAAAAATGTAAGGACAAAGTCTGTTTTGTCAGTTTTTTGTTTTGTTTTTAAAACAAATAATACGCCAACACTGAACAATATGATGTAGAAAACACAGCGAATGATAATCAGACTCTTTCACCTTTAATAGGCCTGTAGCCATGAATGCCCGCTACTATCTCCCCAGCAATCTGTTGAACTTCAGCCCATGCAGGCGCAGCGCGGCTGATAAAAGCTCTTGAAGGACATTTCCAATGGATATGTTTTTCTTGTTTAAATAAACATATTTCAGCGAGGTTTGTTTAATTGGGTTTTTTTTTTTCACTTTAAGGGCCAGTTCACGCCAGCTACATTTCTTTGCGCTTTTTTTCTGCACTAAACAAAAAAAAAAGCATGCACTGTGTTTTCCATGTATTCCAATGGCTCTAGTTCACACCATGCACCATTTCCGGTGCCGACACTAAACTAAACTAAAAGGGCACACTGAACTAAAGCCATTGGAATTAATGGAAACCACTGTGCATGCATTTATAGTGCAGAAAAAAAGCGCACGGAACTGCATCTGGTGTGAGCTGGTCCTTATACTTAAAAAAAATAAAAATTTATATATATATATATATATATATATATATATATATATATATATATATATTTAAAAAAGAAAAAAAAATATATATATATATATATATATATATATATATATTTAAATATAAATATACTTTTATATGTTTTTCTTTATACTTTTAACAGCAAAAGCTGCAGGGTGTGTGTGTGTGTGTGTGTGTGTGTGTGTGTGTGTGTGTGTGTGTGTGTGTGTGTGTGTGTGTGTGTGTGTGGGGGGGGGGGGGGGGGGGGGGGTTGGTGCAGGGTCTAATGAGAAGAGTCACAAGACTCTCCGCTGCTCTGGTAACACGAATTCCCCAAAGTAGTTTTTTTTTTTTAAAGGCACTGGAAGGATAAACGTGAATGAAAAAGAAAGCTATTAAAGATATTTCTGATAATTCGGCTAGGAGAAGCAGCAAGGGCCGGGACAAGGGGTGGGCAGGAGGAGAAGCTGCCCTGGGCACTGTGGTATCATGAGAGGTGTGTGGGAGGGCCACAAGGGAGGTTGTGGGGGAGGGGATTTGTGTTGGGAGGGGGAATGTGGGGGGGGGGTGTTAGAGGATAAGAATTGTTCTAGGAGGGGGAATTTGGGGAGAATTGCACAGAGGGGTTATTTGAGGGCATTTATGTTGGGGGGGGATGGGGGGAACAAGATTTGAGTTAGGAAGGGGAATTTTGGAGGCTTGAAAAAGTAATATGGTGTGTGCGTGGGGGGGGGGGGGGGTATTTGTGCTAGTAAGGGAAATTTGTTTTTGCCGGGGGGGGGGGGGGGGGATTTGTGTTGGGAGGGGGAATGTGGGGGGGTGGCAAGGGGTAAGAATTGTTCGAGGAGGGGGAATTTGGGGAGATTTTCTCAGAGTGGTGATTTGAGGGGATTTATGTTGGGGGGGTGGGGGGAAAAGATTTGTGTTAGGAAGGGGAATTTTGGAGGCTAGAAAAAGTAACATGGTGTGTGGGTGGGGGGAGGGGAGGGATATTTGTGCTAGTAAGGGAATTTTGTTTTGGGGGGGGGGATTTGTGTTGGGTGGGGGGGGGGGTGGCAGGGCATAAGAATTCTTCTAGGGGGGGAAATTTGGGGAGATTTGCTCAGAGTGGTGATTTGAGGGGATTTATGTGTGTGGGGGGGGGGTGGAGAGAATGGCGGAAGATGATTTGTGTTAGGAAGGGGAATTTAGGAGGCTAGGAAAAGTAATATGATGTGTGGGTGGGGGGGAGGGATATTTGTGCTAGTAAGGGAATTTTGTTTTGGGGAGGGGGGATTTGTGTTGGGAGGGAGAATGTGTGGGGGGTAGCAAGGGTTAAGAATTGTTCTAGGAGGGGAACTTTGGGAAGATTTGCTCAGAATGGTGATTTGAGGGGATTTATGTTGGGGGGAAAGAAAATTTGTGTTAGGAAGGGGAATTTTGGAGGCTAGAAAAAGTAATATGGTGTGGGGGGGGGTATTAGTTCTATAAAGGGAATTTTGTTTTTTGGGGGGGATTTGAGCTAGCAAGGATGATTGGGGGTATTTGTGCTAGAAGGGGAGATTTGGGGGCATTTGTGTTGGGGTGGGGGATTGGGGAGAATTTGTGCTGCCTGGAAAGGGGGGGGGGGGGTTGGAGTGGTAGGAGAGGATTTGTGCTCAGAGGGGGAATGTGAGGGTTAGAGGATTTGTAGTAGGAAGGGGGAATTTTTTTCGACGAAGGATAGATTTGTGCGGGGGGAGGGGTGAAGATTTGTGCTGGGGGGAAGGGGATTTCAGCAGGGGGCGGATTTGTACTGGTAGGAGGGGGAATTCGTGATTAGGGGGTAAGCATGCAGATTAGTGCTCGATTTTCTTTTTGGGGGGAGGGGGTTTTTCGCTAAAAGATAATGCTCATGTATCTTGGGTTCGGTATGCTTGCCCTGGCCTCTAGATGGCCCTGTCCGAAGGCTCTGTATAGGTCTGGATCCATCTTTCTATTCTCTTGTACAAGAGGAGTATAGCATTGCATATAAAGGGAAACCAATGCTGCCGCCAATAGCGCATTCAATCATTAATTTTTTTACTAAAATGATCACATGACATGAGGGGCGGGGCTTATATAAATTGAGCGTTCTCATTTGGTGGTGTCTAGAGCAGCAGGATATCGAAATACAGCCATGAATCATGACGACGATACATCTGGGAGGAAATGTTTGCACATTACATATGCTATGCTGTGCTCCCGATGTACAGTGAGTGTGCTTTGCTCTTCCCCTCCCTATGCAGGACTTGTCTGCGCAGACTCTGCATGGTTAGCTGATCTTGCCAGAGCCCTTTGTTCATCAGGGATGCCGACTATACTGCCTGATATACGGAATCTATAGCTGATAAGAGCGGTCATTGTTCAGCACTCTATGATAACTCTCTAGTGCAAAGTTTACTGTTTCTGAGGCCGAAGGTTTCCTTCCATAGTTGCTGACATGTAACCCCCCTGGCTGGCGGTCACATTTTACAGAAGTGGCAGTCAGCAGTTTACACAGGGTGCTTGGAGAAGGACAACTCCACTTAGCATTACTTAAAGCGTTACTAAACCCAGGAGCCTGCATTCACTATATCTGGTCTCCCCATGTACCCTGCATTCACTATATCTGGTCTCCCCAGGAGCCCGAATCCACTATATCTGGTCTCCCCAGGAGCCTGCATTCACTATATCTGGTCTCCCCATGTACCCTGCATTCACTATATCCGGTCTCCCCAGGAGCCTGCATTCACTATATCTGGTCTCCCCAGGAGCCTGCATTCACTATATCTGGTCTCCCCAGGAGCCTGCATTCACTATATCTGGTCTCCCCAGGACCCTGCATTCACTATATCTGGTCTCCCCAGGAGCCTGCATTCACTATATCTGGTCTCCCCAGGAGCCTGCATTCACTATATCTGGTCTCCCCAGGAGCCTGCGTTCACTATATCTGGTCTCCCCAGGACTCTGCATTCACTATATCTGGTCTCCCCAGGAGCCTGCATTCACTATATCTGGTCTCCCCAGGAGCCTGCATTCACTATATCTGGTCTCCCCAGGACTCTGCATTCACTATATCTGGTCTCCCCAGGAGCCTGCATTCACTATATCTGGTCTCCCCAGGAGCCTGCATTCACTATATCTGGTCTCCCCAGGACTCTGCATTCACTATATCTGGTCTCCCCAGGAGCCTGCATTCACTATATCTGGTCTCCCCAGGACTCTGCATTCACTATATCTGGTCTCCCCAGGAGCCTGCATTCACTATATCTGGTCTCCCCAGGATCCTGCATTCACTATATCTACTCTCCCCAGGATCCTGCATTCACTATATCTGGTCTCCCCAGGAGCCTGCATTCACTATATCTGGTCTCCCCAGGACTCTGCATTCACTATATCTGGTCTCCCCAGGAGCCTGCATTCACTATATCTGGTCTCCCCAGGATCCTGCATTCACTATATCTACTCTCCCCAGGAGCCTGCATTCACTATATCTGGTCTCCCCAGGACTCTGCATTCACTATATCTGGTCTCCCCAGGAGCCTGCATTCACTATATCTGGTCTCCCCAGGATCCTGCATTCACTATATCTAGTCTCCCCAGGATCCTGCATTCACTATATCTGGTCTCCCCAGGAGCCTGCATTCGCTATATCTTGTCTCCCCAGGACTCTGCATTAACTACAGGTCCTTCTCAAAAAATTAGCATATTGTGATAAAGTTCATTATTTTCTGTAATGTACTGATAAACATTAGACTTTCATATATTTTAGATTCATTACACACAACTGAAGTAGTTCAAGCCTTTTCTTGTTTTAATATTGATGATTTTGGCATACAGCTCATGAAAACCCCAAAATCCTATCTCAAAAAATTAGCATATTTCATCCGACCAATAAAAGAAAAGTGTTTTTAATACAAAAAAGGTCAACCTTCAAATAATTATGTTCAGTTATGCACTCAATACTTGGTCGGGAATCCTTTTGCAGAAATGACTGCTTCAATGCGGCGTGGCATGGAGGCAACCAGCCTGTGGCACTGCTGAGGTGTTGGCCCAGGATGCTTCGATAGCGGCCTTAAGCTCATCCAGAGTGTTGGGTCTTGCGTCTCTCAACTTTCTCTTCCCAATATCCCACAGATTCTCTATGGGGTTCAGGTCAGGAGAGTTGGCAGGCCAATTGAGCACAGTAATACCATGGTCAGTAAACCATTTACCAGTGGTTTTGGCACTGTGAGCAGGTGCCAGGTCGTGCTGAAAAATGAAATCTTCATCTCCATAAAGCTTTTCAGCAGATGGAAGCATGAAGTGCTCCAAAATCTCCTGATAGCTAGCTGCATTGACCCTGCCCTTGATAAAACACAGAGGACCAACACCAGCAGCTGACATGGCACCCCAGACCATCACTGACTGTGGGTACTTGACACTGGACCTCAGGCATTTTGGCATTTCCCTCTCCCCAGTCTTCCTCCAGACTCTGGCACCTTGATTTCCGAATGACATGCAAAATTTGCTTTCATCCAAAAAAAGTACTTTGGACCACTGAGCAACAGTCCAGTGCTGCTTCTCTGTAGCCCAGGTCAGGCGCTTCTGCCGCTGTTTCTGGTTCAAAAGTGGCTTGACCTGGGGAATGCGGCACCTGTAGCCCATTTCCTGCACACGCCTGTTCACGGTGGCTCTGGATGTTTCTACTCCAGACTCAGTCCACTGCTTCCGCAGGTCCTCCAAGGTCTGGAATCAGTCCTTCTCCACAATCTTCTTCAGGGTCCGGTCACCTCTTCTCGTTGTGCAACGTTTTCTGCCACACTTTTTCCTTCCCACAGACTTCCCACTGAGGTGCCTTGATACAGCACTCTGGGAACAGCCTATTCGTTCAGAAATTTCTTTCTGTGTCTTACCCTCTTGCTTGAGGGTGTCAATGATGGCCTTCTGGACAGCAGTCAGGTCGGCAGTCTTACCCATGATTGCGGTTTTGAGTTATGAACCAGGCTGGGAGTTTTTAAAAGCCTCAGGAATCTTTTGCAGGTGTTTAGAGTTAATTAGTTGATTCAGATGATTAGGTTAATAGCTTGTTTAGAGAACCTTTTCATGATATGCTAATTTTTTGAGATAGGAATTTTGGGTTTTCATGAGCTGTATGCCAAAATCATCAATATTAAAACAAGAAAAGGCTTGAACTACTTCAGTTGTGTGTAATGAATCTAAAATATATGAAAGTCTAATGTTTATCAGTACATTACATAAAATAATGAACTTTATCACAATATGCTAATTTTTTGAGAAGGACCTGTATAGCTGGCCTGGTCTCCCACAGTACACAGAACATGGAAATGCAATAGTTTAGTAAATATAAACTGCTAAATACCTTTTCTCATCAGCAGTATATAGCAATCTTGTGACTTCTATCAGTGCCTGGCTCGTAGGAGTTTTCATTCTCCCCTGACTGTCCTATGAGGCCCCCTGCCTGGACAGTGCTAAATTGACCCTGTGCTGATTAGACATGTGCAGTTTGTTTCATTCCGAATTAAAAATTCAGACAAAAATTCTCTAATGTATCTGAATTTCCGAATTAGAATAGTACTGAATTTCAACGAATCCGATATAACGAAAAAAAGGTTTTAACGAAATTCGAATTGTTTTCAAATCGTTGTTGCCTTATAAGAAATCTCCATTAATAGCTGTAAAATATTGTAATTATGAATATATTTAGCTTGTAACTATGTAGGGCGGAACTTATTATCTTCACAGAAATCTCTGGTAAACCAGACAAGCAGTGGTGGCCTGTGCATTGCGGGCACACGGACACCGACCCCCCCCTCCCCCAACTACCCAACCCTGCTGTCGCCTCCCTATCCATGCACCCGGCCCCTTTCAGGACGCCGGACACATGGATTCTATGATAGGAGGCTGTAACAGGCTTCAAAAAGGGATGGGCTCGGGGCGCAGGGAGTGCGCCCTGATCCCACCCAATTGTGCGACCATACCGATTGAATATTCGCTATTTTCACACCGCATTGCCTCCTCACCAATCTGGAGGCAGGTCAGTGAGACCTGTTTCCTGATTGGGCAAAGCGGCAGGCGTCCCTATTGGATGCTCAGTGCTTTGGCGTAAGTGGGACAGAGCGGAGGAAGCTCACTGGAGAGGAGACGCCGGAGACAAGGACACCTTAGTTTCCAGTCCTCCTGCACGGGGTGTCCCGCGATCCATCTGTGCGGGGGGGGGGTGTGTGCGGGCCAGAGTGTCCCGCGATCCATCCGTGGGGGTATGGTGGTCGTGGGGTGTCCCATGATCCATCTGTTGTGGGGGAGGCGGAAGGCACGCTGGCAGCATTTGATGGGCACGCTGGCATGGTTTGATGGGCACGCTGGCAGGGTTTGATGGGCACAGTGGCTGCAATTGATTTTTTTTTCCAAAAATGTTTGCGCCCCCCCAAGAAATTTTGAACACCAGCCAAAACTGCAGACAAGTCTGTGCCTAGGCTTTTGTATACAAACAATGGGATCCAAACCTCATTGTTTTAAACATACTCATCTCAAAGGATCCCATGCTGAGATATGCAATAAAGGGGGACAACCCGTATTCAATACTTAGCTTCCCGGGAAAATTTTTGTCAATCTCCTTCTCAGAATAGTCACAAGGATTTGCATTAAAGGGGGCTGACTTTATGCAAAGTATAGGGATTGAAGATGTAGTCAATAGGGAAGTTGACCAATCAGAGCCACGCTATGCCAACCAATTGGGCATCAGCCTGCAGTATATACACAGAGTAGATGGGAGGGAAACACACATTTTATGGGAGAGCAGCCATCAGAATGGAACCTTGGCGTGAAGGGTAATTATGGGAACACTCTGCCTTTTACTTGTAACTAAATATGTTTGTAGATTAATGGTTTAACCAGTTGAGGTCTGGTCCATAGCCGAATGACGGCTACAGCGCGCACCTCAATTTCCAGGAGGGCGTCATAGGACGTCCTCCCCTGTGCACGCGCCCCCCTGTGCGCCGAGCCCGGCCCCTTACCATGTGATCAGCTGTCAGCCAATGTAACCGGCTTATGTTAAAGGGACATCGGCCCCGAAGAGGAAGGAGGTAAAGATGCCTCCTCTGTGCCATCCAGTACCCCCTGCCAGTGCCACCTATTATTGTCACCTGCCAGTGCCCACAGTGCCCATGAGTGCCACCTATCAATGCCCATGAGTGCCACCTATCAATGCCCACAAGTGCCACCCATCGGTGCCCATCACTGCCGCCCCATCAGCGTACATCAATGAAGGAGAAAAATTACCTGTTTACACAGTGGAGCTAATCAGTGCCACTTAGCAGTGCTGCCTGTTAGTGTAAGCAATCAGTGCCCATCGCTGCCACCCATCAGTGCCCATCACTGCCACCCATCAGTGCCCTTCACTGCCACCCCATCAGCATACATCAATGAAGGAGAAAAATTACCTGTTTACACAATTTTATAACAAAATATAAAAGCTCTATTTGTGGGAAAAAAATGATAAAAAGTTAATTTGGGTGCAGTGTAGCATGACCGCGCAATTGTCATTCAAAGTGTGACAGTGCTGAAAGCTGAAAATTAGGTCTGGATAGGAGGGGGGGTTTAAGTGCCCGGTAAGCAAGTGGTTAAGGAATATATTCCTTAGTCCTTCCTTCTATATTCCTTCATGTAATTCTCTTATTTTAACCTAATATTTTCTTCCTTGGTGTAGACCAGGGGTCTCCAAACTACGGCTTGCAGGCCACATCCAGCCAGCTGGGAGTTTTTTTTTCCCATTCTCTGATTGGGACATTAATGTACAAGGGTCTCTGATGGGGACAATAATGTGTGTGGGGGGTCTCTGATGGGGACATTAATGTACAGGGGTCTCTGATGGGGACAATAATGTGTGTAGGGGGTCTCTGATGGGGACATTAATGTACAGGGGTCTCTGATGGGGACAATAATGTGTGTAGGGGGTCTCTGATGGGGACATTAAAGCGGGATTCCACCCTAAAGTGGAACCTCCGCTGATCGGAACCCCCCCCCCCTCCGGTGTCACAATTGACACCTTTCAGGGGGGAGGGGGTGGAGATACCTGTCAAAGACAGGTATTTTCACCCACTTCCGGGCATAGACTCCCACGGGAGTCTACGCCATTTCCTGCCCTGCCGCGCTGTCTGCTGGGACACACACGGGTCCCAGTGACAGCGCGGAGATTTCCTATTGCGCGGCGCAGCTCGCGCATGCGCAGTAGGGAACCGGGAAGTGAAGCCGATTCGCTTTACTTCCTGATTCCCTCACCTCGAATGGCGGGGGCAGCAGCCGAGGCCCGAGCGGTCGATCGGCCTCGGCTGCCGGCATCGCTGGAACCCGGGACAGGTGAGTGTCCATTTATTAAAAGTCAGCAGCTGTAGTATTTATAGCTGCTGGCTTTTAATATTTTTTTTTTGGGCATCCCTCTTTAATGTACAGGGGTCTCTGATGGAGACAATAATGTGTGTGGGGGGGGGGGGTCTCTGATTGGGACATTAATGTGTGTGGGGGGGCTCTGATGGGGTGTGTGTGGGGGAAAAAAAAGGACATAAATTGAATTTATCTACAGCCTTGCATAAAATAAATTAATGAATTTGAAAAAAAAAATAGTGTATATATATATATATATATATATATATATATATATATATATATATATATATATATATATATATATATATATATATATATATTATATATTTATTTATTTATTTATATTTATAATTTTTTTATTTTTTTACAAAATGTTACTTTGTTTATACTTATCCCCGATGTTGTGATAAAACTTGGCAGACTGCCTGCATTTTGTATTTAAGAAATTAATCGTGCAGCTCTAATAAAAAAAAACATATATATATATATATATATATATATATATATATATATATATATATATATATATATATATATATATATATATATATATATATATATATATTAGAGCTGCACGATTAATCATTATGAATTATTTTCCCTTCCCGATCTTCAAATCAGCATTTCACGATTCTTTGTGAGAATTCTCGCAGCTGAAAAAAATAAATTAAATATTCCAGGAAGCCTGCCAAGTTTCACCACAACATCGGAGGATAAGTATAAACAAAGTAACATTTCTTCTTATGCCGCGTACACACGATCGGCATTCTCCTCAGAATAAGCTCTGATGGTTTTCCCATCGTAATTCCAACGCAATTGGAACACCGTGGCATACAACACGTTCGGCACTATAAAAGGGAAGTTTAATGCTTCCGAGCATGCGTTGAATTGTTTCCGCGCATGCGTCAGAATTTTGCGTGTCGGAATTGCATACACACGATCGGAAAATTCAATAGGAAAGGTTTTCCATCTGAAAAATTAAGAACAGGCTCCCAATCTAAAGTCCGTCGGAAATGCCGACAGGAAAAAGACCGAAGGGGCATACACACGGTCGGAAAATCCGATGAAAGGCTCCCATCGGACGGTTTCCATCGGAAATTCTGTCCGTGTGTACGCGGCATTAGATCAAAGGAATGAACTTCTGCCTGTAGATGAGGGAAGTTTAACCACTTAAAGACTAAACCTTTTTCTGGCACTTGCTGCTTAGTTCAAATCAATATTAATTGTTAGAAAATTACTCAGAACCCCCAAACATTATATATATATATTTTTAGCAGAGACCCTACAAAATAAGATGGTGGTTGTTGCAATATTTTATGTCACACTGTATTTGCGCAGCGGTCTTTCAAACGCAATTTAAAAAAAAATACACTTTAATGAATGAAAAAAAAAAAACGAAAAAGTTAAGTTAGCAGTTAAGCAAGCACACAGAGGCAAGGTAACATGACGTTTGCTTAAGGGTGAAGGTCTGCTTTAAAGAGGAAGTAAACCCTGATGGGTTTACTTCCTCTTTGATTCCCTGCAAAGGTAAAGTATAATGGACTACTATGCATCGCATCACATAGCATCGCATCGCATCGCATAGCATCACATCGCATCGCATAGTAGCCCATTATGTGTCACTTACCTGACACAGGAGCCAGCGAAGTCACCGCTGTCCCCTGTAGTCCGGAGCATCCATCTTCTCGGTGGGTCTCGCTGCTCCGCCGCTGTTATTCGACGAAGCCGCGATGACGTCACTCCCGCGCATGCGCACGGGAGCCGCCACTTGCGGCATATCGCCGTTGACAGCGGCGTGCTCAGTGCGCCTGCGCGCCGCTGTCTATGGCGCATGCGCCGTAGACAGCGGTGCCTGTATTTTGGCAAATATCTCCTAAACCGTGTAGGTTTAGGAGATATTTCTTGGACCTACAGGTAAGCCTTAATCTAGGCCTACCTGTAGGTCAAAGTGGTTTGTAAGGGTTTACAACCACTTTAAGTAGGAAGCAGAAATTGCTTATTTAATAAAGAAGATCTGATCACCTCCCAGTTACACAGATAAAAGTACAAACTAACTAATACAATGATGAGCTCAATGAATGTAAAGCGGAATTTCTTGTTCCTACAGACCTGACTAACTTTGAGGACGCATCATCTCAGCCGCTGAGTGTTGCTGTAATATGAAATGTTCATCTTTTATTCAAATACAATATTTCCATATGATGACTGTACACATGTATTCACTTACCTGTCTAACCAGTTCATGGAAACAAAGGAAGCTTTATTTACATTACACCGGCACTACCCGAATAGGAAGCGTTTTCTTTATTCTTCCTCCATTCATCAGATTTATCGCCTCTGCTGATGTGGGTGAATCCATTATGCCCCATACACACGATCGGACATTCCAACAACAAAATCCATGTTGCTTTTTTTCGGACGGATGGCGACTCAAACTTGTCTTGCATACACACAGTCACACAAATCTTGTCGAAAAATTCTGAAAATGAAGTTCAATAACCAGTGCGGCTCTTCTGCTTGATTCCGAGCGTGCGTGGCACTTTGCGCGCCGGAATTGTGTACACGCGATCGGAAATTTACGTGAACGGGTTTTGTTGTCGAGAAAATGTGAGAACCGGATCTCAAATTTGCGCGACGGAAATTCCGATGGAAACTGTCCGATGTAGCCTACAAACAAGGCGGAATCTCCGACAGCAAGCTCCGATCGCACACTTTACATTGGAAAGTCTGACCGTTTGCCATTAGAATGATCCTTATGTACGTCACATTGCTGATCCTTTATGGAATATCAACCCCACCTAAAAATACCACTGAACCACACAATGGTATGATATTAAAGCGGAGGTCCACCCTAAAATGGACCTTCCGCTCATCGGAATCCTCCCCCCCTCCGGCGCCACAATTGGCACCTTTCAGGGGGGAGGGGGGTGCAGTTACCTGGATAATCCAGGTAACTGCACCCACTTCCGGGATAGCTCTCTGCGGAAAGGGGCGTAGATTACGCCCCTTTCCGCAAGTGCCCGCCCCCTTCCGCAAGTGCCCTGCTGCCTGCTGGGAAACACACAGATCCCAGAGACAGCGGGGACCATCCTTATTGCGCAGCGCAACTCGCGCATGCGCAGTAGGGAACCGGGAAATGAAGCCGAAAGGCTCCACTTCCTGAATCCCATACCCAAGATGGCGGCGGCAGCACCCGAGAGACGATCGAGAGATCGGCTTCGGGTGCCGACATCGCGGGCGCGCTGGGCGGGTAAGTGTCACTATTTTAAAAGTCAGCAGCTGCAGTATTTGTAGCTGCTGGCTTTTTAAAAAAAAAAAAAACGCGGAGTCCCGGCGGACTCCCGCTTTAATCCTGATCATACCTTTTTAGAAAATTATTTTTATAATTATTTATTATTTATTATCTTTTTAGAAAATTACTTTTAATCATTCTGAGTTTATGGAAGAGTTCTGGGACTAGTTAAAAAAACTTTAATATATTCCATTAAAGCGGAGTTCCGCCTTTTTTTTTTTTTTTTTAAAGTCAGCAGCTACAAATACTGCAGCTGCTGACTTTTAAAATATGGACACTTACCCATCCAGCGCGCCCGCGATGTCAGCACCCGAAGCGGATCTGTCGCTCGGCTCTCGGGTGCTGCCGCCGCCATCTTGCGGCTTTACTTCCCAGTTCCCTACTGCGCACGCGCGAGTCGTGCTGCGCAATAAGGACGGTCCCTTCTGTCTCTGGGATCCGTGTGTTTCCCAGCAGACAGCGGGGGCTCCGCAGGAAGTGGTGTAAATACCCTCAGATTCTACGGATATCTATGCCCGGAAGTGGGTGCATATACCTGTATTATACAGGTATCTGTACCCCCCTCCCCCCGAAAAGGTGCCAATTGTAGCACCGGAGGGGGGGAGGGTTCCGATAAGCGGAAGTTCCACGTATTACTTATGACAGTGCTACAGTTTGAATTTAAAAAGTATTTGTGTGAACTGTGAAGTTAAGTCATGGATTGTAGAAACTAACTAGTGTCGGGTGATTGTATATAGTGTATACCACATTTGCCACTGACTAATACAGAGTTGCAATGCAAGGAGATCAGCTAAAAGTAGTTGGATCTGTATGTGCGTTATAATTAATCGAAATTAGTCAATTAATCGATTAAAAAAAAAAACGATTAAACGAACACGAAAATTTTAATCAGTAACAGCCCCAATGGAAATGTTTTTTATTTATTTATTTTTGTGTATTTAGGTGGGGTTATTTGAGGAAAATATTTTTTGTTTATCCTTTTTAAAATGTTGTATTTTATAAAAAATGACTTGATTGGAAAAAACAAACCAACTTGAATTAGTTAACAAAAATACTTTATTAAAGCATTT
The DNA here is from genome assembly GCF_037356315.1 of Lithobates pipiens. Lineage (NCBI taxonomy): Eukaryota > Metazoa > Chordata > Amphibia > Anura > Ranidae > Lithobates > Lithobates pipiens. The sequence continues at coordinate 10,822,922 of NW_027507786.1, forward strand.
CTTCACTCTAGAAACAACATTTTTTTTTAAGGGGAAACAATGCTTATCAGTCCCCCCCCCCCCCCCCGGTGCTACATTTGGCACCTTTGGGGGGAGCGAGAGGGATCGGGTACCCGTCCCAACTTCTGAGAGATCTCGCCAAAGCAAGATCACTCTGAAGTTCCGCCCCTCTCCTCCTTCCCTCGCCGCTGGGCCATTCAGAAAGCGCAGCATGCTTCGCGCATTTTAGAACCGGCTTTCAAGCCGAAAGGCTTCACTACCGGGTTCCCTTACTACAAATGGAGGCGGCAGCACCCGAGAGCTGACGGAAACATTGGCTGGGGTGCCAACATCGCTGGATTCCAGGACAGGTAAGTGTCCATAATTAAAATAATAATAATAATAAAAAGGTTGTATTATTAATTTATTCCATTCCATTTATTTAGATGCGGCATTCGTTTGTTTTGGATAATTTTGTAACTTTGGATAAATTCGTATTCTTTGTGTTCACTAACAGTCAAATTTGAAAGGAAATTCCAATACCTTTAAAAGATAGTTATTATTAGTTATTTATTTAGAATTTTCGGATTTACGAATTTTCAAATTTTCGAATTACAGTCGTAACGAATGACCCTAAAACAAAACAAAAAAAAAACAAATGAAACAAAAACAAAAAAATTTTCGGCAGTGTACATGTCTATCAAATACCACCAAAAAAAGCTTCATTTGGGGGGGGGGGGGGGGGGGTTATAGGTTCTCACGACCGCAAAATTGTTAGTTAAGGCAACGCAGTGCCCTATCGCGAAAAGATGGCCGGGTCATGAAGGGGGGGAGTAAATCTTCTGGAGGGTAAAAACCCAGTGGTGATTAAATAGCTTCTTTACAGTGCTGCATGACCGTGCAATTGTCATTCAAAGTGGTTAAACCTAAATCTGAGATAAAAGCACAAAATTCTGAGATAATAAAATAAAATAAAATTCAGAGATAACACAAAATTCTGTTATAATAAATTAGAATTTTGATATAATAAAATTAGAATTTTGATAGAATTATATCAAAAAAATCAAAAATTCTAATTTTATTATATCAAAATTCTAATTTTATTGTGAGATAACCCAAAATTCTGTTATAATAAAATTGAATTCTGAGTTAGTAAAGTAAAATTCTGAGATAACACAAAATTCTATTATAATAAATGTGAATTTTGATATGATAATATTGAATTCTGAGATAAAATTGAATTCTGAGATAATAAAATAAAATTCTGAGACAATAAAATACAATTCTGAGATAATGAAATAGAATTACGAGATAATAACACAAAATTACGAAATAACACAAAATACTGAGAAAATAAAATAGAATTCGGAGATAATAACGAAATTTATTGTATGAACAAATAAGAGAAGCTTATTTAGGGTTTACAAACACTTTAACATTTTCTCTCTCTTGTCTTTCAGTATAAAAATGGGTGAACATAGGAAGCAGCATGCAGCTAAAAGAGATCACAAGAAAATCGCTAACGGAGCAAAAGAAGGTGACGGGCAATGGGGTCGAGCCTGGTAAGAATTCCTCCATAAATCACTCCTTAGACTGGCCAGTGATTGGATGACTATCCTTTCAGTTCGATGAAGCTGTGTGATAATCAGTTTATCTTATGCAGAAAATAAATATAATTGGCCAATAATTTGCAAAAAAATTAGTGAACAGATTTTCTCCACAAACGTTTACTAATGATATCGAATTGAACAGTCACACAAAAGAGTAAACTTTGCAAACAACCGTCAAAATCTACTCCATCCAATGGCATAGACAATTGAAAAAAATGAACAATTGCCATGAAGATCATTCGATATATAATTAGCAATTGTTTGCATTTTGATGGGTTTTGACCTTTTTATCTAAATCTACTTTGTTTTAGCTGATTCTTTGTTGGACTAAATAAATGAAAAAAAAAAAAAAAAACATCCCTTTCCAGATTTATGTACTATATGGCCAAAGATTTGTGCACACCTGACCGACACACCTAAATGAGCTTGTTGGACATCCGGTTCCAAAACCATCAATAAAGAGTTGGACCTCCCCTGTAGCCTCATGCACACGAGACGCAGTTAAACACGCGTTCAGATGCAGTTGGACAGTTTTTTCAACTGCCCCTGAACTCATTCAATGTTATCCTATGTGTCCATGCACACAGTCTCGTTGTTGCAGTTGCGTTTAATCTCGTTTTTCCAGAAGCAAAAAAATGCATTCAGAAGCAAAAATTTCCACGTTTCAGACGCAAAACGCGGTAAAACGCGGCAAAACGCTGCTACCGCGTTTAGCCGCGTTTGCGTTTATATGCGTTTTTAAAGGTGACCTTTTTTTTACATTAAAAATCTCAAAAATGATTGCAAATGATGAAAAACCATTAGAAAAATATTTTAAACAATTGCAATTGCAAGTGGACAATCCACAACTTGTGGCAAGTGACATGGCAGGTAGCAAGTGACGTGGCAAGTGGACAATCCACAACTTGTGGCAAGTGACATGGCAGGTGGCAAGTGATGTGGCAAGTGGACAATCCACAACTTGTGGCAAGTGACGTGGCAGGTGAAGTGGCAAGTGACGTGGAAAGTGGACAATCCACAACTTGTGGCAGGTGACGTGGCAAGTGACCTGGCAGGTGACGCGGCAAGTGACCTGGCAGGTGACGTGGCAAGTGGAAAATCAACAACTTGTGGCAGGTGACTGGCATGTGATGTGGCAAGTGGACAATCCATAACTTGTGGCAGGTGATGTGGTAAGTGACGTGGCAAGTGGACAATCCACAACTTGTGGCAGGTGGCATGGCAGGTGACGTGGAAAGTGGACAATCCACATCTTGTGGCAAGTGACGTGGCAAGTGGACAATCCACAACTTGTGGCAGGTGACGTGGCAGGTGATGTGGCAAGTGATGTGGCAGGTGATGTGACAAGTGGACAATCCACATCTTGTGGCAAGTGACGTGGCAGCTGACGTGGCAAGTGACGTGGCAAGTGGACAATCCAAAACTTGTGGCAGGTGACGTGGCAAGTGACGTGGCAGGTGACGTGGCAGGTGACGTGGCAAGTGACGTGGCAAGTGGACAATCCACATCTCGTGGCAAGTGACGTGGCAAGTGACGTGGCAGGTGATGTGGCAAGTCACGTGGCAAGTGGACAATCCACAACTTGTGGCAGGTGACGTGGCAGTTGGACAATCCACAACTTGTGGCAGATGACATGGCAAGTGACGTGGCAGGTGATGTGGCAAGTCACGTGGCAAGTGGACAATCCACAACTTGTGGCAGGTGCCGTGGCAAGTGACACGCTAAATACAAGTACACTGCAGCTCTCACAGCTGCTGCTACTCACTCTGGTCTCACAAAATTGCTGAAATAGTTAATTTTTGAGCTGGGGAGGGTCTATGATGTTAGCTTAACTAAACGCTTCTAGACGCAAACGCGGTTTCAACATGTGTCCAGCAGCGTTTGCATCTGCGTCTCGTGTGCATGAAGCCTAAAGCCTCTACTCTTTTAGGAAGATTTTCCTAAATATTTTGGAGTGTGGTTGTAGGACTTTGTGCCCATGTGTGAGGTCAGATTTTAGATGAGAAGACCTGGTACAACATTGGCGTTCCAATTCATCCCAAAGGTTCAGTTCAGTAGGGTTGAGGTCAGAGTTCTGTGCAGGACACTTGAGTCCCTCCCCACCAAACTAGTAAAACAATGTCTTAATAGAGATGTTGGAGGAGAAGACCTGACTCATTCCAATGCACCCCAAAGATGTTCAGAAGGATTGAAGTCAGGGCTCTGTGCAGGACACTTGAGCTCCTCCACACCAAACTGGTAAAACCAGGTCTTAATGGAGAAGACCCGGCTTGTTCCAATTTATCCCAAAGGATTGAGGTCAGTGCACTGTACAGGAAACTCCAGTTTCTCCACACCAAACTAGTCTTTATGGAACTGGCTTCGTACACAATGGCTCAGTCATCGTGGAACAGAAAAGGGTCTTCACCAAACTGTTACTACATGGTTGGAAGAGCTCAATTGTCTACAGTGTCTTTGTATGGTGTCGATGTTCAGTAGGGTTGAAGTCAGGGCTCTGTGCAGGCACTTGTGCTCCTCCACACCAAACTGGTAAATCCAGGTCTTAATGGAGATGTTGGAGGAGAAGACCCAGCTTGTTCCAATTTATCCCAAAGGGTTGAGGTCAGGGCACTGTACAGGACACTCCAGTTTCTCCACACCAAACTAGTCTTTATGGAACTGGCTTCGTACACAATGGCTCAGTCATGCTGGAACAGAAAAGGGTCTTCACCAAACTGTTACTACAAGGTTGGACGAGCTCAATTGTCTACAGTGTCTTTGAATGGTGTAGATGTTCAGTAGGGTTGAAGTCAGAGCTCTGTGCAGGACACTTGTGCTCCTCCACACCAAACTGGTAAAACCAGGTCTTAATGGAGATGTTGGAGGAGAAGACCTAGCTTGTTCCAATTTATCCCAAAGGGTTGAGGTCAGGGCACTGTACAGGATACTCCAGTTTCTCCACACCAAACTAGTCTTTATGGAACTGGCTTCATACACAATGGCTCAGTCATGCTGGAACAGAAAAGGGTCTTCACCAAACTGTTACTACAAGGTTGGATGAGCTCAATTGTCTACAGTGTCTTTGTATGCTGTAGTATTAACAGGACCCTTCCCTGGAAATGTGAATTCACTCATGTGGAGAAAACGCATACGTTTGTTCATGTAGGTGCGATGGTCTGGATCAACAAACAACTTTGCCCATATAGTTTAGGTATCTTTGTGTAGGAACCCAAATGCAACCAAACAGATTTCAGTCACCATGACTTCAGAGTGAGACTGTTGTTGGTTGGATGCCATTAATTCCTGTAGTTTGTTTATATACAATATATATATGTTATATATAAACAAACTACAGGAATTCATGGCATCCAACCAACAACCAAAAGTTTCTTGCTCAATAGAAGATGTTTCCTTAAAAAATAAGGAAATTAGCTATTGAGCAAGAAACTTTTGGGAGTACGTTGACTCGTTGGCAGATTGTGGCCATATAACTGAACATATAAAGAAGGAAAAACTAGATGCAGATAGGTCACCTTTAATAAATTATATGATCAGAGCATAATGCCAGATGAAGCCTCGCCCACGGAATACTTGATTGGAGCATGCATGGGAGAGGCATCTTCTGGAATAATGGTCTAATGCAGGCCATACACAGTCGAAATTTCGAACGAATTTTCTTTTCAAAATCAGAAAATTCGTTTTTTTTGTGATCCGATGATGCCACCATTGATTTTCGAAAATTCGGCCGACCAAGCCTTCAATTTCACCTCATATTGCTACAGAAAAGAATTTTCTTGGCTGGGAATCTTCTTTTCTCTCCATAAATTTTCTTGTATCTCCGTACATTTTCTTTTCTTATTACGTTTCTCGCACGATTCTCCCATCATTGATTAGAAAATCGTTTGTTTTTCTAAAAAATTTCCAACATGTCCGATTCCTCAAATTTTATTTCCGCACGAAAATCGGCTGTTGCTGCAGCCCACTAATGGTGCGAAATTCATACGAAAATTCTTACATACGATTTTCGAAAGAAAATTCTTTCAAAATTCAAACCGTGTATGGCCGGCATAAGTAAGTGCAATTTATCATTTTATTTATTAAAGATTTACTTGCACTATCCAGAGCACTCAGTTTTGTTTATTAGTCTAATATGTTTTTGAACCATTTATAGCTTCTCAGTTCCAATTAGTCTATCCTTGGATTATTACAATTTCTTACATCTCTTGGCAGGGAAGTGGACTGGTTCTCGCTGGGCAGCGTCATCTTCCTATTGATGTTTGCTCCACTCATTGTCTATTATTTTGTGATGTCATGTGATCAGTACCAATGTGCCCTCACCGGACCTCTTCTTGACTTGTACTCTGGAAAAACCCAGCTGGCCGACATATGGGACAAGACCCCGTTGCTGACCTGGAAAGCTGTTTATATCTACGCAGCCTGGGTATCTTTCCAGGTAATTAATTATGGAATTCAAATTACATTTCAGTTGATTTTAGGAGGTTCAAGTTCCTCCTTTTTGGTTTTAACATGACAAAATGTGGAAAATTTTAAGGGGTATGAATACTTTTTCAAGGCTTTGTGTGCGTGGGTGTGCAAATATATATTTAATATTTATATATATATTTTTTTTTCTCTCTCTCTCTCTCTCTCTCTCTCTCTCTCTCTCTATATATATATATATATATGATCGATAGTGTTATCTATTATTAATATACCCATTTCCACATTCAGCTATTAAATAGCTGTCCCCTTTTTGAAAGCCCATTTAATGTATTAGAAACGGGAGCGCAGCTGCGTAAGGAAAATGCATTGAGTAGGACGTTCAACCAACATGTTGCAGCGCTGTGATTTATTCTGGAATAAGCCCCGTAGAAAACAATGGACAATCATTTGTCCTTGTGTTTTGTCTGTGGTGCACGGAATGGTGTGAACAGCACCTAATGATGATTTTTTTTTTCTTTTTCCAGGTGTTCCTGTATATGCTAATTCCAGATATCTGCCATAAATTTCTCCCAGGCTACGTTGGAGGTGTCCAAGAAGGAGCTCGAACACCAGCTGGTAAGCCACTTGCCGACGGCGGACTGTAGTTTTATTGATATAGCGCAGAATCAGATGCACTATATTACCAAAAGTATTGAGACACCTGCCTTTACACGCACTTGAACTTTACCGGTATCCAGCCTTAGACCGTAGGTTTCAAAGTTCAATACAGGAAAACCTTGGATTGCAAGCATAATTTGTTCCAGAAGCATGCTTGGAATCCAAAGCACTTGTATATCAAAGCGAATTTCCCCATAAGAAATCATGGAAACTCAAATGATTCGTTCCACAACCATTTATTCATAAGTCTTTCAGTTTATAGTCCATAGACTATAGTCCAAAGATTATAGCAATGTGATTGGTTGTGTAACCATAAAATGTCCATCAACAAATGGAAGCCTCCATAAGGGGATTGGAAGCAAAATCCAGCAGAAGCTACAGAGTATAAAAGAGGAGAGAGGCGCCTCTTAGCCCTTGTACACACGGTCGGACATTCCAATGGACAATGTCCGATCGGACCATGTTGTCGGATAATACGACCGTGTGTGGGCTCCATCGGACTGTTTCCGTCAGAATATCCGACCGACAAAGTTTTAGAGCTGGGCTATAAAATTTTCCGGCAACATGATCCGATTGGACTTTGTCCGATTGTGTGTAGGACAAAGTGGCATGCATGCTCAGATCAAATTCCTAGATTAAAGCTATTGGCTACTAGCCTGAACGTAGTCCCTTCGTAACGAAATAACGTCATCACGTTATGAACGATCGGATTTTCCGACAACTTTGTCCGACCGTGTGTATGCAACACCAGTTTCGGACAAAATCCGTCGGACAAAATCCGACGGATTTTGTTGTCGGAATGTCCGACCGCGTGTACTAGGGCTAAGTGTAGCAATATGCTTCTAAAAGTTGTACCTTCATTAAATGTAACCATATTACTACACTTAGCCCCTGTACACACGGTCGGAGATTCTGCCAACCAAATCCATCGGATTTTGTCCGAAACTGTTGCATACACACGGTCGGACTAAGTTGTCGAAAAATCCGATCTTTCAGAACGTGATGACGTAATTTCGTTACGATGAGACTACATTCAGGCTAGTAGCCAATAGCTTTGATGTAGGAATTTGATCTGAGCATGCGTGGCACTTGGTCCGATCAAAATTCGCTACACATGATCGGAGTATGTCCGATCGAACCAGTTGGTCGGGAAATATTTCCAACATGTTGGAAAATTGGGTCCTATGGATATTCCGACGGAATCAGTCCGATGCATACCACACACAGTCGGATTATCCGACGACACGGTCCGATAGGACACATTCCGACGGATTCTCCGACCGTGTGTACAAAGGCTTAGAGTCCATTCACACAGGAGCAACTTTGGATCCGACTTGAAGTCATCCCAAGTTGCCTCAAGTCGCGCAACATGATAAAATCAATGTAAGTGAATGAGAGCCGTCTTAATGTACACTACTGAAGTTGCTCCGACTTCAGAAAAGTTTCCTGTACTACTTCAATCCGACTTCTAGGCAATTTATACCCATTGATTTCAATAGAAGTTGCCTCCAAGTCGGAACCCCCTGTCTTAACTGAAGCAACTTTCCAGGAAGTAAAAATAGTTTTCTAGGCAAACCCCTCCCTCCCACAGAGCTGATTATTATGTGATTGGCCACTGGCAAAGTCCCTGTCCTGGAGGCAACTTCAAGTTGCCTGGTAAGTTGCCTCAAGTCGTGCTGTGATTCATACTCAAGTCGTGTCCAAGTTGCCTCCCAAAGTCTCGCTGGAAGTCGCGTTGCCCCTTTGTGAATGGACAATTCGATCGTGTGTGGGCTCCATCGGACCTTTGCTTGCCAAAAATCCGGCGGACTTTAGAAATAGAACATGTTTTAAATTTTTCCACCGGAACTCCGCTGGACCGAGAAATCCGTTCGTGTGTATGCTAGTCCGACGGACAAAAAACAACGCTAGGGCAGCTATTGGCTACTGGCTATGAACTTCCTTATTCTAGTCCGGACGTCATCACGGTTGAATCCATCGGACTTTGGTGTGATTGTGTGTGGCCAAGTCCGTTCATTCGGAAAGTCCGTCGGAACTCCGCCGAAAGTCCGTCGGAAAGACCGTCGGACCTAGTTCTTCGAAAAGTCCGGTCGTGTGTACGCGGCATTAGAGGCACCTCTCTCTACTCAGTTGTGACATGACGCTACTTGTATATCAAGTCAAAATTTATTTAAAAATGTAGCCTGTCTTGCAAAACGCTCTCAAACCAAGGTTTACTGTATTGAGTTGGCCCACCCTTTGCAGCTATAAGAGCTTCATCTCTTCCGGGAAGGCCATCCACAAGGTTTAGGAGTGTGTCTATGGGAATGGTTGCCCATTCTTCAAGAAGTGTGGCCATAGGACTTTGTGCCCATTTGTGAGGTCAGGTACTGATGTTGAAGAAGACCTGGTACACCATTGGCGTTCCAATTCATCCCAAAGGTTCGGTTCAGTAGGGTTGAGGTTCTGTGCAGGCCAGTCAAGTTCCTCCACCTCAACCATGCCTTGCTTTTTTTCCAGTGGAATATCACACATAAACCCAAAAAGTGTTTCAGGTTCATGTTCCTTATGATATCCCTGAGGTCAGTGGACATCTAAGCCCAGGGCTGATCGGCTCATCTTCCTCCTTGCTGATTTCACTATAAGTGAAGACTTTCCAAAACTGTTCACCCCTATGGCATGTTCCGTAGTGCTTTTCATTGTACATAGAACCCGATAGCAGCACTGACCTCCATTGTCTTCTCTGTTTCTCCAGGAATAATCAACAAGTATGAAGTTAATGGGCTCCAGGCCTGGATCATCACACACATCGTATGGTTTGCCAATGCCTACCACTTCCACTGGTTCTCTCCAACCATCATCGTCGACAACTGGATCCCCTTGTTATGGTGCACCAACATACTGGGCTACACCGTCTCCACGTTCGTTATGATCAAAGCTTATTTCTTCCCAACAAACGCCAAAGACTGGTAAGAGCTCTCCTACCACGAACACTCAAAAGGGTCCTCCACCCACAGGTGACATTTCAGGTATAGGGGAGGTCTGGGAGGCTTGGTCACCCTATGAATTCTGATATTTGTTGGGGTCACCAGCAGAAATATCTCCCTGAGTTTATACAAAAGATCTCAACTCTGTTCCTGGGGTTTGGGCACACATGCAATTCGTTTTAATTCATTTTTTAACGAATTTCGACAAATTTGTTCATTCGAAAATATCAGAATTTTTTCGGAAATTCCGCAAATTCGAAAATAAGAATGTATATCTGAAAATTCAAAAGAACGAAGATCCAAAAAAATAACAAAAATCAGAAAATAAGAACGTTCGAAATTGGGAAAATCAACATTTTGGAAATTCAGAAAGTCAAAGATTCGGCAAGAAGTGTTCGGCATTCACATCTACAACACTTGGCATGGTGGACATTCGAGGATAAATCCGATCCTACTCTGAATATTCAAATAAATTAGTTCAAGCTGATTCATTGGACCAATCAGATCAGACCGGTCTCCGTACAATCGGATTGAACCAATCTACAATCAGAGTGGACCAATAAGATTGCACCAATCTCCGTACAATCAGATTAGACCAATCCACATGATCAGATTGGACCAACCAGAGTGCACTAATCTCCATACAATCAGGTCACAACAATTTCTATACAGTCAGACTGGAACAAACTCCATGCAATCAGATTGAACTAATCAGATTGGACAAATCTCCATACATAAGATAGGATCAGTCTGATTGGTTCAATCTGATTGTATGGAGATTGATTGCCTATAATTGGTCAAATCTGATTGCATAGAGATTGGTTCAATCTTATTGGTCCAAACGATTGATTGGTCCTATCTTATATATGGAGATTTGTCCACTCAATTGTTTGGACCATTAGGATAGAACCAATCAAACTCCATACAATCAGATTGAATTAATCAGATTGGACCAATCAGATCGGACTAATCAGATTGGACTCCATATTTCCATACAATTAGATTGGACTAATCCCCATACAATCACATTGGACCAATCTGCATAGAATCACATTGGACCAACCCCCATACAATTACATTGAACCAATCTTTATACAAAGACATTTGACTAATCCCCATGCAATAAGATTGGATTAATCACATTGGTCCAATCCCCATACAATCACATTGGACCAATCTGCATAGAATCACATTGGACAAATCCCCATACAATCACATTGAGCCAATCTCTATACAATCACATTTGACTAATCCCTATGCAATCGGATCAGATTAATCACATTAGTCAAATCCCCATTCAATCAGATTGGGGCAATCTCCATACAGTCACACTTGGCCAATCCGATTGGACCAATCTCTATACAATCAGTTTAGTCCGATTTGATCGGTCCAATCTGATTACTGTAATCCGATTGGACTCCATATCCCCATACAAACAGTTTGGTCCAGCGTGATTGTATGGGGATTAGTCCAAACTGATTGTATGAGGATATGGAGTGCAATCTGATTAGATTAATCAGATTGGCCCAGTGTGATTGTATGGGGATTAGTCCAATCTGGTTATATGGAGATTGTTCCAATCTGATTAGTCCGATCTGATTATATGAAGATTAATTGCCTCTGATTGGTCCAATGTGATTGCATGAAGATTGGTCCAATGTGATTGCATGGTTGTTAGTCCAATGTAATTGTATGGGGATTGTTCCAATGTGATTCTATGGGGATTAGTCCAATCTCCATACAATCACATTGGTCCAATGTGATTGTATGGGGATTTGTCCAATCTCTATACAATCATATTCAACTAATCGCGTTCCAATCTGATTGTATGGGGATTAATCTAAATCCAATTGGACCTCCTCCATGTAATGTACCATCAGAATAGAAATATTATAAGGAAGTGACACTATTCCACACACCCCAGTTCTGTGGGCCATTGGAGGATCTATTAATGATAATTTCTCATTCTCTGTTTTCTGGCAGTAAATTCACCGGAAATTTCATCTACGACTACATGATGGGGATTGAATTTAACCCTCGCATTGGAAAGTGGTTTGACTTCAAGCTGTTCTTCAACGGGCGGCCAGGAATCGTGGCTTGGACCCTCATCAACCTGTCCTATGCAGCCAAGCAGCAGGAGCTGTACGGACAGGTCACCAACTCCATGATCCTGGTCAATGTCCTCCAGGTAAGTCCTGAGAGGATAGTTTTATATCATTTTTATAAAAAAATTTATACTAGTAATGGCGGCGATCAGCGATTTTTATTGTGACTGCAACATTATGGCGGACACATCGGACATTTTTGACACATATTTTGGGACCATTGTCATTTATACAGCAATCAGTGCTATTTAACTGTACTGATTCCTGTGTAAATGACACTGGCAGTGAAGGAGTTAACCACTAGGGAGCAGGAAGGGGTTAAGTGTGTGTGTGTGTTTTTTTAACTGCAGGGGGGTGTGGCTTGACATGTGATGTCACTGATCGTCTTTTCCTATAACAGGGAAGAGACGATCGGTGACAGGCTCAGTAGGAAGCACGGGGAGAGGTTTGTTTACACAGACCTCTCCTCGTTCTTTAGCGATGTGACCCGGCGGCGGGCTCCCGACCCACGGCTGGGCACTTAAAGAGCAACGTACCGTTACGTGTGCCCAGCCGTGCCATTCTGCCGACGTATATGTGCAGGAGGCGGTCCTTAAGCAGTTCATCACTTAGGGTACATTTCTATTACGGCCCCAAAATCGTGCGATTTAGAGTTGCGACTTGGGAGTGTGACTTTGATGTGACTTTGAGCGCAGCTTTAAACCATCTTTACACTCTCTGGATCAAAGTCGCATCAAAGTGGTTGCTGGCACCTTTTTGATGTCGTTGATTTTCAAAGTCGCATAGATGGAAACCGGTACCATTGAAATCAATGGGCTGTGACTTGTCATGCGACTTTATGTGTACAAAATCGCATGACAAGCCGCACTAGTGGAAACGGAGCCTAGATGAGTATGGAGCTTCTTTATCTTTAATCCTTGTCTATGTTTCATGTTAAGCTGGTGCCATGAACGCAGACCCAGGGTTTCTTGTCTAAGGGTGACTCCCTTTTCTTGCAGCATTCTATGGAGTCACCCTTGTATGCAAGGACTAGAGTCTCCTACACTTTGTGCATCAATAAAAATACACAGCCCCTTAGTGTAAGATGGCAAGGCACTCTCCTCCATTTATCAAGCTAACAGGCTGGCTGGAGACTGCACCGTCCATTGTTAAAGCTGAACGCCAAGAAAAAGTCTAACGAGGTGCATGCTGCCTTGTGGACTTATCTTTATAATTTTACAATTGACATTTTTACAGCTTTCCATAAGCAAAGCTATAGCGATACTTCCAGCTCTCTGACGCTAAACCTTCTTGTCTCAACTCCAGCTGATTTTCAAAGTTGCATAGATGGAAACCGGTACCATTGAAATCAATGGGCTGTGACTTGTCATGCGACTTTATGTGTACAAAGTCGCATGACAAGCCGCACTAGTGGAAACGGAGCCTAGATGAGTATGGAGCTTCTTTATCTTTAATCCTTGTCTATGTTTCATGTTAAGCTGGTGCCATGAACGCAGCCCAGGGTTTCTTGTCTAAGGGTGACTCCCTTTTCTTGCAGCATTCTATGGAGTCACCCTTGTATGCAAGGACTAGAGTCTCCTACACTTTGTGCATCAATAAAAACACACAGCCCCTTAGTGTAAGATGGCAAGGCACTCCCCTCCATTTATCAAGCTAACAGGCTGGCTGGAGACTGCACTGTCCATTGTTAAAGCTGAACTCCAAGAAAAAGTCTAACGAGGTGCATGCTGCCTTGTGGACTTATCTTCATAATTTAACAATTTACATTTTTACGGCTTTCCATAAGTAAAGCTATAGCGATACTTCCAGCTCTCTGACGCTAAACCTTCTTGTCTCAACTCCAGCAGCTGCAGAGCCGCCTGCCGCAGCCGCTGTTCCCGCCCCTCCCCGACCTCCTGTCCAATCACAGAGAGCTTTGTGTTACAAAGGCTCCTGTTAATGAGCAGCAGAGGTGATGGGCGGGCAGAGATGCTGTGTGTGTGTGAGAAGACATGGGGGTTGAATTACTAAATGTGGAGAGTGCAAAATCTGGTGCAGCTGTGCAAGGCAGCCAATCAGCTTCCAGGTTTTATTGTCAACGTTTAATTGAACAAACTGAAGTTAGAAGCTGATAACATGCACAGCCGCACCAGATTTTGCACTCTCTAGTTTTAGTAAATCAACCCCAGTAGACACATGCACTGTCGAAAAATGTGTTCGTTTTTTATTTTCGTTTTAATTATTTATTTATTTTTCAAAAATTCTGAATTTGTAAACTCTAAATTTCGGAATTCAGAAATTCAAAAATTCACAAATTCGAAATTCAAAAATTTGAAAATTCGGAATTCAAAAACTCGCAAATTCGAAAATCCAAAAATAAGAAAGGAAAATTCAAAATAACAACTAACTAATAATAACAAACTATTAAATTATAGGTATTGGAATTTCCTTTCAAATTTGGCTGTTAGTGAAGGTAACGAATACAAATTTATCCAAAGTTACGAATTATCCGAAAATAACGAATGCCGCATCTAAACAAATGGAACTGAACGAAATAATAATTATACGTTCTTGTTATTATTATTGTTATTTATTATTCATTACATTCCATTCGTTTAAATAACATTTGTTATTACGAATAATTCGTAACTTTGGATAAATTTGTATTCGTTACGTTCACTAACAGCCAAATTTGAAAGGAAATTTCAATACCTATAATTTAAGTTAGTAATAGTTAAGTTATTATTAGTTACCATAGTTATTTAAGATTTTCGAATTTTCAGGTATTTGAATTTTCAGATTTTAGTTTTTTAGAATTTTCGGCTTTTCATTCTTTTTGGATTTTCAAATTTTCTGAATTTTTGGATTTCGGAAATTCAGAATTTCTGATAATTCAGAATTTCCGACATTCAGAATTTCTGACATTCAGAATTTACGAATTTTCTAATTTTAAAAATATTTGGAAAAATTTGGTTATTCGGAAATTTGGAATTAACGTATTTGTCTAAACGAATTGCACATGTCTAAGCCCCAGTGTCTTTTTTTTTTTTAGAGCTCTGGGAGTGTAGTGATAGCTGTGCTCCTGGAGCTTCATAATACTGTCAGATGTAAACTAAAGAGATAAGTCCAGGAGGTGGCATGCACATCATTAGACTTAAATCATAGTATACCAGCTGGATTGGCTGAATTCCTGCAGTTTAGATTTAACTCTTTCCTGTGAAAACTGGAAGTTCAGGGAAGCAGCACTGGAAGTTGTAAAATACAAGTGCTGGGGGTAAGAATTTTACCAAATAGTTTACTGGGGAATGCTTATTTCATTGCTCTCAATGCGTTAAACTAAAAATGCAGAGGGGTTAATGCTACTTTAAATTTAGTAAATTCTGCTAGGGGTTAGCTCCAAGCATCCAATACTTTTCTCCTTCTCGATTGAGTTCTTGAACTAATATTACCTATTAAGTACCTGCAGTCTCATCTTAAAAGGTTTTATTCCTCAAACCTTGCACCATTTGTGTTGCCTCTCTATACCTGTTTTATCTTATTAATATATCTTTTTGTAAGTGAGGTCCCCACATTGGTGTATATGCAATATTACAAGTGCAATGTCATCATATAATATAATAATATAATATATAATATGACCACCAGATGCCTCCACTATACAATTTGGAAATATTTTTCTATATTCTTAAATCCCAATCCCAGGGATTTGCACTCTTATTATGTATACAGTATCTCACAAAAGTGAGTACACCCCTCACATTTAAAAAAAATATATTTTCTTCTATCTTTTCATGTGACAACACTGAAGAAATGACACTTGTCTACAATGTAAAGTAGTGAGTGTACAGCTTGTATAACAGTGTAAATTTCCTGTCCCCTCAAAATAATTCAACACACAGCCATTAATGTCTAAACCGCTGGCAACATAAGCAAGTACACCCCTAAGTGAAAATGTCCAAATTGGGCCCAAAGTGTCAATATTTTTTGTGGCCACCATTATTTTCCAGCACTGCCTTAACCTTCTTGGGCATGGAGGTCACCAGAGCTTCACAGGTCACCACTGGAGTCCTCTTCCCCTCCTCCATGATGACATCACAGAGCTGGTGGATGTTGGAGACCTTGCGCTCCTCCACCTTCCATTTGATGATGCCCCACAGATGATCAATAGGGTTTAGTTCTGGAGACATGCTTGGCCAGTCCATCACTTTTACCCTCAGCTTCTTTAGCAAGGCAGTGGTCCTCTTGGAGGTGTGTTTGGGGTAGTTATGTTGGAATACAGCCCTGCCCAGTCTATGAAGGGAGGGGATCATTCTCTGCTTCAGTATGTCACAGTACATTCATGGTTCCCTCAAGGATCTGTAGCCCCCCAGTGCCAGCAGCACTCATGCAGCCCCAGACCATGACACCCCCACCACCATGCTTGACAGCAGGCAAGACACACTTGTCTTTGTCCTCCTCACCTGGTTGCCCCCACACACGCTTGTCACCATCTGAACCAAATAAGTTTATCTTGGTCTCATCAGACCACAGGACATGGTTCCAGTAATCCATGTCCTTAGTCTGCTTGTCCTCAGCAAACTGTTTGTGGGCTTTCTTGTGTATCATCTTTAGAGGAGGCTTTCTTCTGGGATGACAGCCATGCAGACCAATTTGATGCAATGTGCAGCGTATGGTCTAAGCACTGACAGGCTGACCCCCCCCCCCCCCACCCCTTCAACCTCTGCAACAATGCTGGCAGCACTCATATGTCTATTTCCCAAAGACAACCTCTGGATATGATGCTGAACACGTGCACTCAACTTTTTTGGTTGACCATGGCAAGGCCTATTCTGAGTGGATCCTGTCCTGTTAAACCGCTGTATGGTCTTGGCCACCGTGCTGCAGCTCAGTTTCAGGGTGTTGGCAATCTTCTTATAGCCTAGGCCATCTTTATGTAGAGCAACAATTCATTTTTTCAGATCCTCAGAGAGTTCTTTGCCATGAGGTGCCATGTTGAACTTCCAGTGACCAGTATGAGGGAGTGAGAGCGATAACACCAAATTTAACACACCTGCTCCCCATTCACACCTGAGACCTTGTAACACTAACAAGTCACATGACACCGGGGAGGAAAAATGGCTAATTGTGCCCAATTTGGACATTTGCACTTTGGGGGTGTACTGACTTTTGTTGCCAGCGGTTTAGACATTCATGGCTGTGCGTTAAATTATTTTGAGGGGACAGCAAATGTACACTGTTATACAAGCTGTACACTCACTACTTTACATTGTAGACAAGTGTCATTTCTTCAGTGTTGTCAAATGAAAAGATAGAATAAAATATTTTCAAAAATGTGAGGGGTGTACTCACTTTTGTGAGATACTGTATATCAGGACATTCATCTCTGCACAAAGGCCATGTGATTGGTATAGATAGGGGTGATGGAAATCTGATTTGAGTTCCCTTTTCCTTATACACACAATTCCCTCACAGTCCACCAAGTACAAGTCAACTACAGGGACCCACCGAACTTGGAATCACTGGTGCTCAGACAGGAGTGTCTCCACATTCTGACAAACGATTCATCCAACAAAGTAGAGCCAGCAATTCAGTGACATTGATGGACATAAATCTTTTTAACTACATGGTGAGATCCAGTTAAAACACAGGCTTACGCGTTTCGTCTATACAGCTGCCCAGATAGCAAGCAATTGAGCTGCATGTTTGAAAATGACTTGCTAAGCTATTGCTAGACTTGCCAGGCTTCACAGGTTTCATTGCAGCAAGTCTGCATTGCATGACTCCAGATCAACTTTCTTTTGCAAACATTCTGCAAGTTCTGGTTCACTTATACGTTGCAATAGTCCTCCCACCCCATGGGTCACTGTGATTTGCAGAGCTCTTGTTGTAGACTCACCACTGCAACTTTGCCCTTGCTAGAGACTTGTCACGCAAATTTGCTACAAATTGGAAAGGTGTCAGCTAGAACTTGTGCTTCATGTGCTCTGCAAGTGTACAACTTGCCAGTGAAAACGTGCAGGAAGACTTAGAATTCAACACTGCCAGAAATTTGTGACAAGTTATCCTTGATATCTGGGTGTAAAGCCAAAACGCATAAGCCTGTGTTTAACTTGACCTCACCATATAGTCAATAAAGATTTATGTCCATCAATGTTCATAGGTTGGACTTGATGGACTTGTGTCTTTTTCTTTCAACCTCACCTACTATGTAACTATGATGTCACTGAGTTGCCCTCACAGTCCACCCAACCCCGACCCATATCTTCTGAAATCTGCTTGGTAATTGCACATTTGATTTTCTTGCATCTAATAAGAAATGTAAAACTTACCACTCTAGGTATGTACACAAGGTGCTAACCATCCACTTTTTTTTGTATGTAGGCCATCTATGTGGTGGACTTCTTCTGGAACGAAGCTTGGTACCTGAAAACCATAGACATCTGTCACGACCATTTCGGCTGGTACCTGGGATGGGGAGACTGCGTCTGGTTGCCTTTCCTCTACACGCTACAGGTAAGGGGGTGGAAGGGGCCAACCAATCCAAGAGCTGGAACAGAGTCATTTATTAAAGGGTCAGTCCACCCAGAAGTAAATATTTCAGTCATAGTTAGGGCCTTGTGGGCTGTATGAGCCACTGGTTTCTCATATGCCTTGAATAGAACAGTGAGATTTCCCTACCATTATTTCCAGTAAGGAGTCAACAATACATACGAACACCTAAACTTTTGCTCATGCGGCTCCTTGTTCGATGGGAGTCAAGGATCATATATAGAATCATTATTTCTTAGCCCCTGTACACACGGTCGGAGATTTCCACAACCAAATCCGTCGGATTCTGATCGTCGGATTCTGCCCGTCGCATTTTGACCGTCGGATCTTGTCCGAAACTGTTGCATACACACGGTCGGACAAAGTTGGTGAAAAATCCGATCTTTCAGAACGTGATGACGTAATTTCGTTACGATGGGACTACATTCAGGCTAGTAGCCAATAGCTTTGATGTAGGAATTTGATCTGAGCATGCGTGGCACTTGGTCCGATGAAAATGCTCTACACATGATCGGATTAGGTCCGACCGGCCCAGTTGGTCGGGAAATATTTCCAACATGTTGGAAAATTGGGTCCGACGGAGATTCGGACGGAATCAGTCCGATGCATACCACACACAGTCGGATTATCCGACGACGCGGTCCGATAGGACACATTCCGACGGATTCTCCGACCGTGTGTACAAGGCTTTACACTTCTGTATATGACAGCTTCCTGCTTTCACCGGTTCCTAAGGAAGCAGGGGGTGCTGGCACCCACCGCGTCCCTAGGAGCAGCTGACATCACAGGGAATCTCTGCCATGTAAGCAAAGGGGCAGGGATAGCAGTGACATCACCACTGGCCATACTGTATTTGGGAAATGATGTCACCACTATCACCGACCCTTCCCTTATATCAGAGCTCTCGTTCAGTTTTGTGGTACCGTCTAGATTGGTCATATCTGCCGGGTCATCAGATTCATTTTTTTTCGGGGAGTTGGTGGGCGGCGGACATCATGATTGACAATGGATTTACATTGAGGGACATTTTTTGAGGATTGTTAATTTTTTAATAAAGGGCTGGTGAAAAGGATTGAGTGTCTTTATATCTAGGTTAAAACATTTTTTAGGGGTACTCATTCACTTGGGTATATGGGGGGGGGCTTATTATTAAAGGGGCTTCCAGATTCCGATAAGCCCCCCCCCCCACCTGCAGCCCCCCACAGCCACTGGCCAGGTTTGTGGGGAAGAGGCCCTTGACCTCAACAATAGGGGCAAACCCCCCCACCCCACCATGTTGAGGTCATGTGGCCTGCTATGGTTCAGGAGGGAGGGGGGAAGAATGCTCTCCCCCTCTCCTCCTTCCTTCCCTGGCCAGCCAGGCTGCATGCTCAGATGAAGGGTCTGGTATGGATTTTCTGGGGAACCTTGTGCATCTTCTTCTTTTTTTCTGTGAGTTACCCCCTTAAAAGGGTCTTTTATGTATTTTGAGGGGAATCTATACACATTTGTTTTTTCATTCTTATTGCAGGATGTGCTACAGCAAGTGCCATTTATTACATTGCATTGCCATCTTCTTTAAAACAAAACAGGACACTGACCCCGCCCCCCGAATATTCCCCATAAATGAGGGGTCTCTGAGAATTTTTTTAAGAAGCCAGTAAGGAAATGTAATTCGCTGGCAATCTAAATTTATTGATTTATTGAGACAATAAAAAGAAAAAAAAAACATTTATTACATTTCATTGCCGTCTTGTTTACAAAAAAAAAAACTGAACACCAACCACCCCAAGTCTGTGAAGAGAAGAGTGAAGAGTCTGTGTGCTTTTTTTTTTTTTTTTTTAAATAAACCAGCAAGGAAATGTCATTTGCTTCCAATTTTAGTTTAATCTCAGTTTGTGGATTTTTCAAAGAAAATAGAAAAAAAAAACAAAGAAACATTTACAACATTCTGTGGCATTCAACATATACTCAAACATGAATATAGTTGTACCAAAGGGAGGTATGCGGATAAATTCGTAATCCAAATAGTCATGCCATTTGTTTGATGTTGGTGTGTGAAAGGTTTTCCACATCTTTAGCCCGTATCGAATATATTAGTAATGTGTCTATTCTTATCTAAATTGTCCAAACCTGTCTAGCTATGTGTATCATACAATAAGGGGGTGAGGGACAGAAGTACAGAATACATACACTACTTTGCCAAAAGTATTGGGACGCCTGCCCTTACACGCACATGAACTTTAATGGCATCCCAGTCTTAGTCCGTAGGGTTCAATATTGAGTTGGCCCACCCTTTGAAGATATAACAGCTTCAACTCTTCTGGGAAGGCCGTCCACAAGGTTTAGGAGTGTGTCTATGGGAATGTTTGACCATTCTTCCAGGAGTGCATTTGGGCGGCCAGGCACAGATGTTGGAAGGGAAGGCCTGGCTTGCAGACTCCACTCTAATTTATCCCAAAGGTGTTCTATCGGATTGAGGTCAGGACTCTGTACGGGCCAGTCAAGTTCCTCCACCGGAAACTCACTTATCAATGTCTTTATGGACCTTGCTTTGTGCACTGGCCATCCCCAAACTGTTCCCACAAAGTTGGGAGCATGGAATTGTCCAAAATGTCTTGGCATGCTGACACCTTAAAGGTTCCCTTCACAGGAACTAAGGGGCCAAACCCAACACCCTAATCGCCGCTCCACCAAATATTACACTCGGCCATGGAAGCTCGTTCCATAAAGCTCTCTACGCACTGTTGTGGTGCTTATCTGAGGGCCACACAAAGTTTGGAGGTCTGTAGCTATTGACTCTGCATACAGTTGCTTCAGTTTTCATAAATGTGTCCCAATGTGTCTAATATGCCTATTTCGTATGATTGTCAGTTCCATCTAGTGGCCATAATGCAGCATTTTCCTGATAGCGGTATTTCAGGAAAATCCTGCATTATGGCCACTAGATGGAGTTGGCGATCATAGGAAATTAACATATTAGAATGCTGAGATATTTTCAAACTTTTAGAAATAGTTATGGGGGGGGGGGGTAGATTTGGGGAAACCAAAAACCTCTATCAATGCTATTGACGGACTATATCTTATATATATTATTTTTGGTTTTGCCTGTAGTTTCACTTTAAAATTCACCCATAACAACTAACTTTTCAAATGGTTACAAAATGCAATTTTATTAATTCAATTGTATTAAAATGTTATATTTAATATGTATTTTTCTTTTTTTTCAGGGTTTATATTTGGTGTACAACCCAGTACAGCTCTCAACAACAGCTTCTGCAGCAATACTTCTGCTGGGGCTCGTTGGGTACTACATCTTCAGGATGACCAACCATCAGAAAGACCTGTTCAGGCGCACCAACGGCAACTGCATCATCTGGGGCAAGAAGCCGAAATTCATTGAATGTTCTTACACGTCTACTGACGGCAAGAAGCACCACAGCAAGCTCATGATCTCCGGCTTCTGGGGGTTGGCCCGGCACATGAACTACACCGGAGACCTGATGGGATCTCTGTCCTACTGCCTGGCCTGTGGGTTCGACCACTTACTGCCTTATTTCTATATCATCTACATGACCATCTTGCTCGTCCATCGCTGCATCCGGGACGAGCATCGATGCTCCAGCAAGTACGGCAAAGACTGGAAGCTCTATACGGATGCCGTCTCGTATCGGTTGCTGCCGGGAATATTTTAATTGCCACGATATAGTTCAGGGAAAACAACTGAAATTCATAGTGAAACTGTGAAAGTACTGTTCTAATTTCTTTTTCTTTTTAAGAAACAGCTATTCTTATTGGACAATTTTTTTGTTTTACAAAGCACACAAATATTCATTTTCTATTTAAAAAAAAAAAAAAAACTCGGGTTGTCAATGACATAATTACATCTGAAATACAACTTTTGGAGAGAAAACTGATTTTAGAAAATAAAAAAGCCAGGACCTCATAATGGCTTCCTCAGCTACCTACCCTCAGCTGCATTTTTTAAAACAACTTCTGCAATAGAAGAATGGACTTACAATATATACCCATATATATATATACAGCGTATACCCCACCTACCAAGGAAAGAATGTGTAAAGCTCCGTAATGCGTTCTTCCATGGCTCATGAATGATCTAGACAGGTCATTGAGGTTGCTATTCTGATATTGTACATATGAGCTGCTGCATTTTCACAGCTTATTAAAGGAAACCAACACGTTTCGTGGATCTGTACCACATTTTTCAGGGCTAGTAATAAAGATCTTATATAAACAGATCGGAATGGTATAGGAATGCCTGAGATGAGTATGATTACTGTCAGCAGGGCCTGAGCTAATATCTGGATTCATATCTTGAAGCAAAAGTTTGATAAAACCAACACGTTTTGGGAACCTGCGCCACATTTTTCAAGACTAGTAATAAACATTTTATACAAACAGATGTGTATGGTATAGAAACGGCTGAGATGAGTATGATCACTGGCAGCAGGGCTTGTGCTAATATCTGAAATCGCATTTCTCAAAGCAAAAGTTTATTGAAGGAAACCAACACGTTTCAGAAATATGCGTCACATTTTTCAGGGCTGGTAGTAAACATCTTCCATAAACAGATCTGTGTGGTATTGGAATGGTTGAGATGAGTAATGTTGATAATATCTGGAATCATAGCTTGACTAAATAACTTATTGAAGTAAACCAACATGTTTTGGGGCTCTGCACCACATTTTTCAGTGCTTGCAATAAACATCTTATATACACAGATCTGGGTTGTATAGGAATGGTTAAGATGAGTATGATCACTGTCAGCAGGGCTTGTGCTAAGATTTAGAATCATATCTCGATGAAAAAGCTTATTGAAGGAAACCAACACGTTTTGGAGATCTGCGCCACATATTTTAAGGCTAGTAATAAACATTTTATATAACCAGATCAGTATGCTATAGGAAAGGTTGAGATGAGTATGATCACTGATAGCAGGGCTTGTACTGATATCTAGAATCACATCTCAAAGAAAAAGTTTATTGAAGGAAATACATTTCAGGAATCTGTACCACATTTTTTAGGGGTAGGAGTAAACATCTTCCATCAACAGATTTGTGTGGTATTGGAGTGGTTGAGATGAGTACTATCGAATCATATCTTGGCGAAAAAAACGTATTGAAGGAAACCAACACGTTTTGAGAATTTGTGTCATAATTTTCAGGGCTAGTAGTAAACATCTTTCATAAACAGTTCTGTGTGGTAACGGAACAGTTGTGTTGTGTATGATCACTGTCAGCAGGGCTTGTGCTAATATCTGGAATCATATATTGAAGCATAAACCTATTGAAGAAAACCAACACGTTTTAGCAATCTGCCCCACATTTCTTTCAGAGCTAGTAATAAACATCTTATATGCACAGATCTGTGTGGTATAGGATAGGTTGAAATGAGTATGAACACTGTCAGCAGAGCTTGTGCTAATATCTTGAATCATATCTGAAGCAGACATTTACTGAAGGAAACCAACACGTTTTGGGGATCTGCACCACATTTTTCAGGGCTTGTATTATACATCTTATATTAACAGATCGATGTGGTATAGGAATGGTTGACCTGAATATGATCACTTTCAGGAGGGCTTGTACAAATATGTGGATTCACATCTATAAGCAAAAGAAACATTGTGCATGTTGTAAAGAAAAAACCTATTGAAGAGAACCAACACATTTTGGCAATCTGCGCCACATTTTTTTTTTAGAGCTAGTAATAAACATCTTATATACACAGATATGTGTGGTATAGGAATGGCTGAGATGAGTATGATTACTGTAAGCAAGACTTGTGCTAATATCTAGAATCATATCTAAAAGCAAAAGTTCACTGATGGAAACCAACATGTTTTGGGATCTGTACCACTCTTTCAGCGCTTGCAATAAACATCTTATATACACAGATCTGTGTGTTATAGGAACAGTTAAGATGAGTATAATGACTGTCAGCAGGGCTTGTGCTAATATCTAAAATCACATCTCAAAGAAAAAGCTTTTTGAAGGAAACCAATGCGTTTTGGGGATCTGTTTCACATTTTTCAAGGCTAGTAAATTGTAATGAACATTTTAAATAAACAGATCAGTATGCTTTAGGAAAGAGATGAGTATGATCACTGTTAGCAGGGATTGTACTGATATCTAGAATCATATCTCAAAGCAAAAGTTTATTGAAGGAAACCAACACATTTCAGGAATCTGTGCCACATTTTTCATGGCTAGTAGTAAACATCTTCCATAAACAGATCTGTGTGGTAATGGAACAGTTGTGTTGAGTATGATCGCTGTCAGTAGGGCCTATTGAAGAAAACCAACACATTTTGGCAATCTGCACCACATTTTTTTTAGAGCTAGTAATAAACATCTCATATACACAGATCTGTACGGTATAGGATAGGTTGAGATGCGTATAGTCACTGTCAGCAGGGCTTGTGCTAATATCTTGAATCATATCTTGAAGCAAACGTTTACTGAAGGAAACCAACATGTTTTGGGGATCTGCACCACATTTTTTTTTAGAGCTAGTAATAAACATCTTATATACACAGATCTGTGTGTTATAGGAATGGCTAAGATGAGTATGATCACTGTCAGCAGGGCTTGTACTAATATCTAGAATCATAGCTCAAAGCAAAAGTTTATTGAAGGAAACCAACACGTTTCAGGAATCTGTGCCACATGTTACAGGGCTAGTAGTAAACATTTTCCATAAACAGATCTGTGTGGTATTGGAATGGTTGAGATGAGTAATGTTGATAATATCTGGAATCATATCGTGACGAAAAATATGTATTGAAGGAAACCAACACGTTTCAGGGGTCTGCGCCACATTTTCATGGCTAGTAGTAAACATCTTATATAAACAGACCTGCATGGTATAGAAAAGGTTGATATGAGTATAATCACTGTTAGCAGGGTTTGTGCTAATATCTGAAATTATATTCTCAAAGCAAAAGTTTAGTGAAGGAAACGTTTCAGGGATCTTCTCCATATTTTTCAGGGCTAGTAGTAAACATCTTCCGTAACACAGATCTGTGTGGTATCGGCATAGTTAAGATGAGTAATGTTGATAATATCTGGAATCATATCTTGAAGAAAAAACATATTGAAGAAAACACATTTTGGGGATCTGCTCCAAAATTTTCATGGCTACTAGCAACCATCCTACATAAACAGATCTGTGTGGTATAGGAACGGTGGGGATAAATATGCTCATGGTCACAGCAAAGCTTGTGATAATATCTGGAATCAAATCCTGAAGAAAAAGTTTATTGAAGGAAACAACACGTCTCGAGAATCTGAGCCACATTTTTCAGGACTAGTAGTAAACATCTTCCATAAACAGATCTGTGTGGTATCGTAATAGTTGAAATGGGTAATGTTGATAATATCTGGAAACATATCTTAAAGAAAAAATGTATTGAAGGAAAACCAACACATTTTGAAGATCTGCACCACATTTTTCAGGGCTAGTAATAAACATCCTATATACTGTACACAGATCTGTGTGGTATAGGAATGGCTGAGATGAGTATGATCACTGCCAGCAGGGCTTCATATCTGGAATCATATTTCGGAGCAAAAGTTTATTGAAGGAAACCAACTCGTTTTGGGGATCTGCGCCACATTTTTTAGGGCTAGTAGAAAACATCTTCCATAAACAGATCTGTGTGGTATCGGAATGGTTGAGATGAGTATGATCACTGCCAGCAGGGCTAGTGCTAAGATCTGAAATCATATCTCAAAGAAGAAGAACAGTATGTATGTAGTGTAGGAAGGTGACAAGGGCTCCACCATGCCACTAGGAGGATAACCAAGCTGCCTGCCCACTACAGAAGCTATGCTTCTTTCAATAGCTCTAATTTAGGAGTGTTATCATAGCTTGCCTGTGTAGCGTATCTAAATCTTTTCATTTTTATATCCAGAGCCCTTGCAATAAATAGTTGAACCTCTCAGTTTCAGCCAATCTTCGGCCCTCAAACTACAAGTCCCAGGAGGCATTGCAAGACTCTGACCATAACAGGCATGACTCCCATAGGCGCGATGGGATTTGTAGTGTCACCACAGCTGGGAGTCTGGAGTTTGTCTATCCTTTGAAAATGGAATACATGAACCTGAAGGTGGTGAGTTTGTGCGAGGTCTGAGCAGAATGTCTCTCTTGTATAGTTCAGTGTTATGGACAACTCACTTGATATTTTTCCTGAATAAAATGTGCAGTTTTTATTGTATTTTGTATTTTTTACTGCTAATTTCATTAAAGCTGATCGCTAGTCCTACCATTTTGTTACCACACTTATAGCAAGTCCTCTCCTGTGTTGAAACGGATTAAGCTCAATTCCCTGCAAACTTTCATCTCTGAAATATACCCAGGGCCGGACTGGGAATAAAAACCAGCCCTGGAAAAAATTTCATACCAGCCCCACAGCATTATTATACCAGCCCAACAGCATAACGTCATTATTTTCTTGTTCATGAAAGGGAAAACCACACATTTTAAATCACATTTGATGAAGAGTATATTATACAGTATATAGATATGAAATCACATAGGGCTTTATATCTATATATCTGTATATATATATATATATATATATATGCAAATTCCAGTTAAACGTGGTAAGTGGTCAATCATCAAGGGGGACCCCAGGAACTCAGAGCGTGGGGGGTGGCCACCTTTCGCAGAAAGAATACACTAAGGTAAGGAGGGTGGGTTACTAATATAAGGGGGAAACCCTTTATGTTAGTGCCCCCTTACATTATCGTATTCACTCCCCCCTTACATCAGTGAACCCCCCACCCCCCAACTGGCCTGTCGGCGCTGTCACTGACCTCCTATCAGGTGCATTGTGCAGGGCTCAGTCAGTCGGCTTCAGCTTGGTGGCTCTGGTATTATCCTATGGTCTCCTCTCCACAGTGCACACAAGTCTGACTTCTCCCATGACCCCCATCTTAGCGGCGCTCCCACTCTTGACTCCTCTCCAGACTCCCTCAGAGGCTGCAGACATGCTACAGGAGATGGTCAGAGACTGCAGACTTGATGTGCCCATCAAAATGCAGCCTCACTGTCCCCATCAATGCAGCCTCACTGTGCCCACCAAATGCAGCTTTACTCTGCCCGTGAATGCAGTCTCACTGTGCCCACAAATGCGGCTTCACCATGCCCACCATTGCAGCCTCACTGTGCCCATCAATGCAGCCTCACTGTGCCCATTACTGCAGCCTCACTGTGCCCATCAAATGCAGCTTTACTGTGCCGTGAATGCAGTCTCACTGTGCCCATGAATGCAGCCTCACTGTGCCCATCATTGCAGCCCCTCCTGTGCCCCATGTCCCAGTCTGCATTCCCTGTCTGTGGGATGGTGTGTTGTTGATGCTCGGTACAGTACCTTGCATGCCAGCAGGATATCCATGACGGCCAGCAGCAGGCAGGGTCTGTTCTCGTTTTGGATGGGGACGGTGCTCCTTCCAGAGGATCTGTTTGCTGTGAGATGGAGTAGTCCCTGGCCACCTGCACCTTCAGCCATCCTCATTTTCTGGCCCCAGTCAGCCTGTCCTCTGGTTCTGGGGAAGTGGAGAGCACTGGGTGGGAGCTGGAGAGAAGGGGGAGCAGAGAGTATTGGCGGAGTTGGAGAACACATGGGTGGGGGGCAAAGAGCATGGTGGAGTGGAGATCACAGGGGTGGGGAGCGGAGAGCGCTGGGGGGGGGGACTTGAGAGCACTGGGGGGGCCAAAAAGAACAGGGGTGGAGAGCATGGTAGGCTGAGAGCACTGGGGGGCTAAGAGTGTGGGGTGGCGAAGAGCACTGGGGAGGGCAGAAAAACAGGGGTGGAGAGCACGGGGGCTGGAGAGTACTGGGGGGGTACAAAGAGCAGGGGGGAGTGGAGAGCAATGGGGGGGAGCTTGAGAGTACCAGTGGGGGCCAGAAAGAACAGGGTTGGAAAGCACGGGGGACTGGAGAGCACTATGGGAGGTGGAGAGCACTGGCAGGGTTGGAGAGCACATGGGTGGGGGCAAAATGCAGGGGGGAGAGTAGAGGGGTTGGGAGTGGAGAGTGCTGGGGGGAGCAAAAAAAAACAGGAGTGGAGATCACGGGGGGGGGGGGGGGTAGAGAGCACTGGGGGGAGTGGAGAGCACTGGGGGGGGAGAACGGGGGAAGAGCACTGGGGGGAGTGGAGAGCACTGGGGGGGGTGAAGAGCACTGGGGGGGAGTGAAGAGCACTGCGGAGAGTGAAAAGCACTGGGGGGGGGGAAAGAACAGGGGGGAGAGCACTGGTGGGAGTGGAGAGCACTGGGGGGGAGTGAAGAGCACTGAGGGGGAAAGAACGGGGGGGAGAGCAATGGGGGTAATGGAGAGCACTGGGGGGAGTGGAGAGCACTGGGGGGGAAGAACAGGGGGGAGAGCACTGATTGGCAGTTATAGGCAGCACTGGTGGGCACTGATTGGCACTACTGATGGGCAGTAATAGGCAGCAATGGTGGACACTGATTGGCAGCACTGATGGGCAGTGATTGGCAGCACTGGTGGGCACTGATTGGCACTACTGATGGGCAGTGATTGGCAGCACTGGTGGGCACTGATTGGCAGCACTGATGAGCACTGATTGGCAGCACTGGTGAGCACCGATTGGCAGCACTGGTGGGCAGCAATAGGCACCAATGGTGGGCACTGATTGGCAGCACTGATAGGCAGCACTGGTGGGCACTGATGGGCAATGATAGACAGCACTGGTGAGCACAGATTGGTAGCACTGGTGACAGGCCCATCTTAAAGGCAGGGCAAAAGGGGCAACTACCCTGGGCCCTATCATTGTTGTGGGGCCCAAAGCAGCTGCCTCATACTTGCAAACTATCTCAATTTAAATTCCCTTATCCCTTGAAGTTTTAGTCCCGTGCTGTGTCCTGATACCTCTGCCCTATTGTTGTGTACAAATGACTCACCTGCATCATCAATCATATGTAAATAGCTGCATCTGGCAGCATAGATATGTAAATAAAGGCGGCATTCATAAGTATTTCATGCCCCCTGCAGTCAGGAGATGATGCGCTGTAACTAGGGTTGCCACCTTTTCTTCAAGTCAAACCTGAACATTTTAGCGGCGCACGGCAATTTTTTTTATAGTATAAACTATATATATATTTTGCTATTAAATAACATTTCTAATCATATGAAGTTAAGAACAAGAGTCCCCCTTTACATTAGAGTCCACAGAGTTCCCCTTGTACATCTGAACTCGCAGAGTTCCCTTTCACTGTAAGCCCCTGTACACACGGTCGGACTTTCAGACGGAAAATGTCCGATCGGACCGTGTTGTCGGATAATCCGACTGTGTGTGGGCTCCATCGGACTGTTTCCGTTGGAATATCCGACCGACAAAGTTTTAGAGCTGGGCTATAAAATTTCCGACAACATGGTCCGATTGTGTAAATGACCTATCAAATAATACCTGGCGTCCCTGTTATGGGGTGACAACCAGGGGAGGGCTGGCAGCCTTAGGCCTGGGGGGCAAGTCCAGTCAAGTGGCCCATTGAACCACTAAATCAGCTCACCACCCATCTACATCACATTCCCCGTATAGAGAGAGAGGGAGACTGCTCCGCATTGCCCCAAAGAGAGAGAGACTGCTGGACATTGCCTGCACAGAGAGAGAGACTGCTTCACACCCCCTGCACAGAGAGATACCGCTTCACACTGCCTGCACAGAGAGAGACCGCTTCACACTGCCTCCACAGAGAGATACCCTGCTTCACACTGCCTCCACAGAGAGAGACCGCTTCACACTGCCTGCACAGAGAGAGACCGCTTCACACCCCCTGCACAGAGAGAGAGACTGCTTCACACCCCCTGCACAGAGAGATACCCTGCTTCACACTGCCTCCACAGAGAGAGACCGCTTCACACTGCCTCCACAGAGAGAGACCGCTTCACACCCCCTGCACAGAGAGAGACCGCTTCACACTGCCTCCACAGAGAGAGACCGCTTCACACTGCCTCCACAGAGAGAGACCGCTTCACACTGCCTCCACAGAGAGAGACCGCTTCACACCCCCTGCACAGAGAGAGACCGCTTCACACTGCCTCCACAGAGAGAGACCGCTTCACACTGCCTCCACAGAGAGAGACCGCTTCACACCCCCTGCACAGAGAGAGACCCCGCTTCACACTGCCTCCACAGAGAGAGACCGCTTCACACTGCCTGCACAGAGAGAGACCCCGCTTCACACTGCCTCCACAGAGAGAGACCGCTTCACACTGCCTGCACAGAGAGAGACCGCTTCACACCCCCTGCACAGAGAGATACCCTGCTTCACACTGCCTCCACAGAGAGAGACCGCTTCACGCTGCCTGTACAGAGAGAGACCCCGATTCACACTGCCTGCACAGACCCCGCTGTACACTGCCTGCACAGAGAGAGACCCCGCTGTACACTGCCTGCACAGAGAGAGCAGTCACTTTCTGTGCAGGCACTGTGAAGCAGTCAGTCTCTGTACAGGCAGTGTAAAGTGGAGCAGTCTCTCAGAGAATGGAGCAGTCTCTCAGAAAGAGACTGCATTATTGCCCCCAGAGAGACTGAGAAAAAGAGCTTGCCCCTTCCCCACACCCAGTACACAGACCAATGAGGCTGCAGGAAGATGAAGACTAAAGACTGTGCTGTCACTGCCACCACACTAAGCACTACCTGTGGAGTCCGGAGCTTCTCTGGTGAGTGAGCACCACACCACTGGGCAAGCCAAGCAAGCAGAGTAGCTGAGAGTCACAGTGAGCGCAGCAGGCCAAAACAGGCAAGTCCTGCTGTCTCCCCGGCCTGAACACCAGATTCACCAGGGTGCAGGTTCCTCCTGCCTCAATTGCGGATAGTAAGAAATGCACATGCAGGCGCATGCCGGAGCACAGGCCAGATTAAGGGCATTGTGGGCCTGGTGCTGCAGCGGAGCAGGTTTAGGAGTGGCAGGGATATGAGGTAAGTAATGTCATATCCCAGCTCTTGCCCAGACTTGGTCACAGCCCCACAGGGCTGTAATGTTAGGGAAGCCCAGAACTTGAATTACCAAGCTTCCGTAAGAGCCGTGTGTTGGTGTGTGCTCTGAGGTGAAAGTTTCCAAGCCATCAGAATACAGTGATCACCGCTGGCAGCTATAGCAGCCAGCACTGATCGCTAAAAAGCATAAAGACACGCTGGTTGTCCTGTCAGTTGATGGAGTCAAATTCTGTACAACCAGTCTGCACAGAGATAGATTGAAATGTCTGCTGAACCGGCAGAATTTCAATCTGTCTATTGTGGCCTAAGTCCACCAGTCTCTGGGTTTAATAATATCCTCAAATCTTCTGAAAGGGGGGCTCCACTCAGGTGTAGAAATTCCCTTTGAATGCCACCTTATTTCCAGAACTCTCTTTAGGGTCCTTTAACACTGAAGGCGCTGTGCAGGTGTTTTAGTGCTAAAAAATAGCACCTGTAAAGCACTTCTTATGCCCCCCCAGGTTTCCCACTGGGGCGGTGCGCTTGAAGGACATTCTGAAAAGTCCAGCAAGCAGCATTATTGGGGCGGTTTGGGAGAGGTGCCCAGCCCATTGAAATGGATGCAACACGGCCGTTTTTAACACTTTCTTTGGCCACTAGTGGGGGTTAAAAGTGCCCCACTAGCGCCACTAAAACAATGATAAAGCGCCACTAAAACGAGCAGCACTGTACCACTACCGCCCACATCGCCCCAGTGTGAAAGTACCCTTTGGTATTAGATGTACAAACAAAAAGGTGAGACCACATCTAATACCTACAGAGAGTAATGGAAATAAGGTGGAGTTCAAAGTGAACTGTGTCATTACCTGCAGGGATTGGCATTTAGGGGGGTTAAAGCAGGCAGGGATGAAATGTGATATCAACTATTCACTGCCTGTCAAATGCCTCTGAAAAGTAACCTGAGCATGGATCACTTTTCAGAGGAGTGGCAGTGGCTGCTGCAAGTGAATACAAGCATTTAGGCTCACACTGGTGGGCTGTGGTTTGGCTGCAGTGCGGGTGTACTGGCGGGTGTCACACCCCCTCAGACTTCTTTTAGGTTACTCATTGTTGCTGCATGTTCTGAAAGTGCACCAAACATGCAGCATGCAGGACGTTTTGTGCACTTTCAGAACATGCAGTAAAAATGTGCATCCTCTATGTCCCAGGGGCAACATGCAGGATGACTGCCAGTACACCAGCACTGCAGCCAAACTGCAGCATGTCAGTGAGAGCCCACATCATACCACCTAGCCCTAGGAGGGCAAGGTACTGGCACAGGCTGCTAGAAAAAAACTCTTTGGCTGCAGAGAGGAGGAGAGAGGAGGAGCTCACTTACTTGGATGGTGCCAGCCTCCCAGGAGCCTCACTGGATTCCAGCCAACTGCTCAGATTGAGCAGAGAGCAGTTCCAGCCTCTGCCAGCCAATGGTGTGGAGTAGGGAGGGGCTGGGCGGGGCTGTGCTGTGTAACACAGACTGTCAGCCCTGACATGAAGACATCGCTGGCTCACAGTACTGGACTCGGCCAGCTCAAGAACTGTGCATATTGCGGTTTTGAGCTGACTACACAGCAGCCTTTGCCACCGCATATCAGAGCAGCCCAGGGGGCAATTGCATCCCTGCCCCCTGGCCCAGCCCGCCCCTGGTGACAACTGCCTCCCAATTGTGCTCCTGTGTTAACCTATAGCAACCAATCAGTGAGCAGTATTACTGTACAGTAATCTCTAGCAACCAATCAACAAGCAGAAATCATTTGCTGTAACCTCTAGCAACTAATCAGTGAGCGGTAATGTGTGCTGTAACCTCTAGAAACCAGTCAGTAAGCGGTAATGATACGCCTCAACCTCTGGCAACCAATCGCAAACTCTGCCTGATCTGATACAGTAAACTGATTTTAAGTCTAGCTGCAATTTATTGTATGTCTCAGGGCAGGGGGAGAGCGAGAAAACGTTTGCCCGGGGTCCAATCAATATTAAAGACAGCCCTGACTGGTGAGCACTGATTGGCAATGATAGCACTGGTGGGCACTGATTGGCAATGATAGCACTGGTGGGCACTGATTGGTAGCACTAGTGGGCATTGAATGGCGGCACAATAGTGTGAATAAGCTGAATGTTGGCCTGGTCAGGAAGGGGGTGACAGTGTTCGGCAGACAAGTAGTGTTGGGATTACTTCACCCCATATGTCAGGTGTATATGGTACGTTTATTACCCCCAGCACACACTCCCTGCACCTCCCCTCCTCCTCTACTGCAACATCTATTTCCAGTCAGATCAGTTTTCCCGCCCACTCAGCGCCTCAGCAGACAAAAATGTGACAGGTCGCCGAATGTGACGAAACACCGGACACACCCTTGCTCCGTCACGCTCCCATTGGTCCTTCCGCGTTGAGTGACAGGGCGGAGTAAGCGGGTGGGACTTGGAGAGCGCTCCGCCAATCAGATCAGCGCTGTACCTGGTAACCAGGAAGTGTGTGCTCGTGGTGACACAGGGAAGCGTCTGGAGACGGAGCGGGGTCACTATGAGCTCCCCGGTAAGTGGCCAGCGGATTATTGTTTTTTTTTTTTTTAAACTCAGTCCTCGCCCCAATAGGCGGGAGTTAGGGATGGGGGAGCCCCACATAAGAGAGGGGGAGGGGACCTCTGTGCTCCATCTGGGCTGGTGACCCCCCCTCTAAAATATTCTACATGGCTGTGCTGGGACTTGTAGTCCTTCTGCTCAGAATGGGCTTAAAGGAGAACTCTTCTGTGTTACCACAAGGCTGCAGCGGGGCTCCCCTTTACATTTAAAGCGGAACTCATTCCATTACAGCCAATGGAAGCCACAATCTTGGCCTCCGTCTGATCTGCAGTTGCCATGGTGATGCAGATGTGATGACACCAGCCATTGGATGGCTTGATGGTTTGGTTGTGCGCACAAGCAACTGTGACCATTATCATTCATGGTGGTCACTTCTACTTTATGACTTCATTGTCTTCTCTCCTGTGTCCTCAGTGTAAGCATCCCCATGGGCACCAACATGGGCACCACCACCAACATGGAGGACAACACCAACATGGAGGACAACCGGACCAGGAGGCCGCCACCCGCCGGTGCTGGAGGACTACAGCAACTGGATATTGTCAAAGCCACCCAGTGAGTAATATAACCACGCCGGGGGAGGGGGGGGATCTTATAGTGGTGTATGAGGCTCACTCTGGTACCCTCCCCCCATCTTCTTCTCATTTCTCTCTCACTCTGTTACATTTTGTCCCCCCCCTTCTCTCTTCCTCCTCCCTCCTTCTCTCTTCCTCCTACCCCCCCTTTTTTCTTCCTCCTCCTCCTACCCCCCTTCTCTCTTCTTCCTCCTACCCCCCTTCTCTCTTCTTCCTCCTACCCCCCTTCTCTCTCTTCCTCCTCCCCTTCTCTCCTTCCTCCCTCCCCCCCCTCTCTCTCTCCTCCTCCCTCCCCTCTTCTCTTCTCCTCCTCCCCCTCCCTTCCTCTTCATCCTCCTCCCCTCCCTTCTCTCTTCCTCCTCCTACCCCCTCCCTTCCTCCCCTCCCTTCTCTCTTCCTCCTCCTCCCCTCCCTTCTCTCTTCCTCCTCCTCCCCTCCCTTCTCTCTTCCTCCTCCTCCCCTCCCTTCTCTCTTCCTCCTCCTCCCCTCCCTTCTCTCT